>NC_141343.1:5825000-6320000 GCF_037954235.1 Aulostomus chinensis | reverse complement strand
CTCATGGAACAATGGTTCATTCATTCATCGGTGCCAGGAGGCCTAAAAACACACAAAACACCAATTCAATCCAGGACCTTGGAGCCTAAACTGAAACTCCATAACACACAGTGGCTCTGCTGTAGCTCCCACAGCTGAGTGTGACGCTGAGCGCTCCAGTCTGCTCTGAGGAGGCAGCAGACATCTGCACCACTCAGAGGTTTGATTGACGGCTTTGACAAAATCCCAACAAACTCAAATCCTGTTGAATCAGGAAATTCTAGTTGAACTCTCATCCACGTCACATGACAAAGAAAATCTCCTCATTCATTCAGACCAGAACAGACAAACATAGAAACATTTTTTCAGCTTCTGATCAAACAATAACATGTTCTTGATTGTTTGCCATGTTCTATTAATCAGACTGAATCATCTCTGGATGTTCTAGGAGGTGTGTCTGTGTCTGATGAAGCCTCTTTGGTCTGGGAGGGTTAAGATGGTGGGGGCTGTTTCAGTTCTAGTGCTGAAGGCTTTGGTGGTCATTTTCAAATCAGTGTTGATGAAGGAAACTGGACAGCAGTGAGAGGGGAGGTTGGTTCTTTGTTAGATTTCAGTGTCAGTGATACACTGCAATATTCATGAATGGAGGAATTGTGGGTCCTCTATGTTCTACAGCATGAAGTGATCAGAGGGAGAGACGTTTGCTGCACACGAGCTCTTCATCAGACTGAGAAAGAAAAGAACAGCGCCATCTTAAACACAAGTGACCACAGTCACATGAGCGATCACATGATTGAGAAATGACAACAAACACACCTTCATCTTGGACAAAAACATAACATCAATGGTGAATCACAGATAAGACACCAGTGGTAAGAACACTAAAGTGCTGTCAAGGAGAAACATGATACGAGCAAACACACACACAAGTTCAAGAGAGAGAACTCTCCCAGAGGGAACCACTCAAAGGAGAACCATAGAGATCATCAGGCTGGATGACCTCATCAACATGAGACAGGTGGATAGGAAACAAGCTCAGAGATGTCAGGAACATGAGATCCAGGTGCTGAGAAAGCTTCAACTGGTGAGGTTCCAGAACCAAGAGAGAGGTGGAGCCTGCATCACCTACTGGAGCTTTTGGTCAAAGGTTCACACTTGGATTTGAATGCTTTTTGGAGAGACAACGTGCAGGGAGGGAGTTTGGTGATGAAGAACAAGTTCCTCTCAGCTTTAAATGGAGTTTTCAGGAGAAAAACAAACACTCCTCTGATCCGTTGTCAGATGTGTTCTCATTGCACCACAGCCCTCCAGGTTGAGGGTTCTGATCCTAGTCAGACACATTGACTGTGATGCTGCTGAGCCTGAAGGGAGGATGAAGAAAGGAGTGTCTGAGAGAGCTTCACCAGACAAACTGTCCAGTTGAACAACAAATACTAGTCAGTATTCATGTTGCTGCTGTGACCAGGATTCAAACCAGGGCTGCTGCAGCCACAACACAGAGGACTGACCACTATAGGATCAGGGCCTCCTCAACAGCAGCTTGAGCTTCTGTGTCTTTGTCTCATTGAGACATCAAAGACAATTTGTGTCCACAAAGAAATGCATTGAGAAATCAAGGTGAGATCAAAGAAAGAATTCTAAGATCAAACACCAAACTCTGAGATCAAAGGTTGAAGTTCCCCAAGGTTCAGTTTTAGCTCAGACCCTCTTTAATATCTATGTACTGCCACTTGTCATCAGGAGACTCAGTATAAACGTCCACAGTTCTGCTGATGTCACACAGCTGGACGTCGCCATGTCTCCTGATGACTTCCTCCACGTCACCTGTTGACGTGACAGGACTCGACCAAACGTCATTTTTTGATGAAGAGGCTGTGAGACTGAGTTGGCTCAGTCGAGACGACTGGACAGCAGCAGGACAGGAGACAGGAAACAGGTTTGGACCATCTGGGCTCCACCCACTTGTATTTATTGAAGGAAATTATAAAAATCAACAAAGTAGGAAACGTTGGTTTTGCCAGTGGGTTTAAATCATGATTTATATTTGAGTGTTTATCTGTTTATTCGTCCAAGAGTAGAAGAAGTGACTCTGAGTCAAACTGGAGTCCTGGGAGATCAGGATCAGGAGGAGCATTCAGGCTGAGGTCATCAGAACAGTCAAGATGTGCTGACTCATCATCAGTGGGAATCTCAGTGTCCAATGTTGTGTAGTGAGGGACAGCACTGTTGCTGTGGCCTGATGTGGAGATGAAGGAGTCAGTGAGACACCATGAAGACAGACAGCATTGGAGGAGAACACCTTCTTTTATTACTTCAGCACTGGCAAGAACTGGAAGCATCAGCAGAACCACCGCAAAAATAGAACACTTTTTTTTTACACATTTTTCATGTCACCAAGCACTCTGAGCTCAACTGCCCCCTTCTGGTGTAACTACGCATGTACAGGTGAAACAATGAAACTCATACCAAAAGTAGTAGAAAATCATGGCGCTCATTATGACATCACACTAAATACTTTCACTCCAGACATCAGGTCATGACACAGGGAGTTTGATGTACAAATACTGGAAAAGGGATGTTTCTGGTTTGTCATGTATGGAGAGATAAATGAGCCATGACCACAGAGATGCAGGATCAGAACTGAGAACATGGAGTTCTCATTTCAGGGACCTTCAATAACCTTTGATCTTTTTGTTCAAACAGGCCAGAACTGAGACTTGACCTTGAGAACAGAGATGGACGATCAGGAAAACACGAGAGAACCACAAGACTGCAATGAGGAGCTCTCCTGTTGCTTTAAACATCATCACGGTGAAAGCAGAAGAAGCCTGGAGCTCAGTTGTGGCGGCGCTGCAGTCACACGTCCGTGGTGTCTTCATGGTGAACTCCAGCCTCCTCATCAACCAAGCCTTCCTCTGTAGCATCACCAGCGTTGAGTTCAATGTTCTCCTGGTGTCCTGCCCGCCGCTCCTTTTTGGCCTGGAAGACATGACAGCTCACACCTCCAGTTCCTGCTGAAACAACTGCTCATAGCCAAGAACTACGAAGCTACGTCGTGTTACCTTGAAGTAGCGGTAGAAGAAGACAGCACTTAACCCCAGGATCAGATGGTGGATGAACGCTCTGATGATGAAATCACTTGTAGGCACTGAAAAACATTTAAAGTCATCACATTTGATCGATGACATCACCACTGATCACCACAGACATGTTGATGGTTGAAGATTCTTGATGGAAGGCTGCATGTTAAGGAACACGCTAACTTTTAGGAGAAGTCTCTGATTGTCCATCATCCCCAGGGCCAGACTAGAAGATGGAGACCCTTCTCTAGGAGCTGAGACTCATGCTAGTTAGCTTAGCACAATGCATGGTAGGGGGTGGGAAGTGTTAGCATAAAAGTCCCAAACAATGGTTGCTAGAATTTATTCCACCCGACCAGTAGGCGGAGCTCTAACTCCTACGTGGGTTAGGCGGAGAGATTTTTCCCACAGGCCCAACGAAGCATCAGAAATCAAACGGCGCTGGCCTTGAGAAGACGTTCATCCATCGTTTGTCTCTTCATTGATCCTCAGTCTTCATCCTGTGGATCACATGTAGCGTCCAGATACCCCTCAGTCTGGAGCGACACCTCCATGAATATATCTGGGGTTGTGTATCACTTTTGTCAGACATTCTAATTTTAGAATCACACACATAGCCGGGACTACTTTCCTGACTGGGCGCAGTGATTTGGCACAGCACCTGAAATTTCAGCCACCAAAACCAAATGTTTGTTGGAGCAGGAGAGCGACTGCTGCTACTGATCATGGCCGACTTTGGAAGAGAGGAGGAGGAGGAGGAGGACTGCAGGACAAACCAACATCCTGATCCTGAGGTAGTTGATGCTAACACTTCCCACTCACTACCATTCATTATGCTAAGCTAACCTCATGCAGTTTCCTCTCTCTCTTTGTTTCCTGTTTGTTCCAACTATCAGTTCAAGTCTGGGGCCTCTTGCAACGAGATCACTTCCTGTCAGGTGAGTTTAGACACTGAGTTTGAAGTGGGACCTGCACGTGAGCAAATGATAGGACTCACAAATGTTTCTGGAGACTGGAAGGGAAAATCACAATTAGCTAACATTTCCCACTCACTACTATTCAATGTGCTAAGCTAACTAGCGTGAGTCTCAGCTCCCTAGAGAAGGGTCTCTATCTCCTTGTCTGGTTCTGGGGATGATGGACAAGAAGCAGATTTCCCAGAAGGTTGGTGGATTCATTTAACAGACTACTTCTACACCTACGCCATCGTTCCACTATTATTCTGAAAATGACAACAGTCCAGATTTAATCAGGATTCTATGAAGAGTTTATTCTGGGTGGGTTTTCAGAACTGAGCATTTCTCAATGAAAACGTAGGATAGACCAATATTATTTGGGTTTGAGGCTTTTCTATCATGAATGAACTTCAGGAGGAATTAAAACTGTAGAGTCTCACAGTGTGAGACACTTTTAACTGGACAGGAGACAAACAAATGACAGTGAGCTTTAGCTCCGCCCTTCGTCTCTCAGACTAGCCTAGCTAGTTAGAATTAGCCAGCTAGACTATTTTCCATAGTCATGTTTACAGCTTCATCAGAATGTTGTCATTTTCAGGATGAAAACAAGAAGCAGGAGAACAGAGGAGTAGAAAGTGCATGTAAATGTAGTCAGGGTCACATTCCTCTGTCTGACTCCAGCTCGTCCTGTTGTCACCTGCTATGATGAGGTGGAGC
This sequence comes from Aulostomus chinensis, assembly GCF_037954235.1. Lineage (NCBI taxonomy): Eukaryota > Metazoa > Chordata > Actinopteri > Syngnathiformes > Aulostomidae > Aulostomus > Aulostomus chinensis. The sequence goes on along the minus strand of NC_141343.1, from coordinate 6,315,268 downwards.
TCCTGGCTCTCAGAGGAGAAGTGATGGAGGAAAACATGGGACAGGTGATAAACACATCTGTAGTCCCCTCGGTGGGTGTGGTCTGCTGCTGAGAACAGGAACCGGGCGGAGTGATTGAGCGCTGGTAGGGTGTAGTTCTGTGCTGTGCTGGAGGTGGAGAAGATGAGCTGGAACACGCCTCCTGGGTACTGTGGTTCAACAGAGCAACTGATGGTGAAGTTGGAGCCCCGGAGCAGCAGAGTCTCCTGCTGCCTCACCTCAGAGACGCCGTCAGTGAAGGCAGAGAAGGAGATGTTTGGCTGGACCAGCAAATCTGTGGGGGGGGGGGGCAGAGGAAAGGCTGACTCAGCAGAAGTGCTGGTGTCACTGAGGAAGCAGCAGCTTGTTTGGAATGTCCAGTTTTACCTGAACACACCACCATCAGCCTGGTATCACTATGAACTTTATCATTCTCCAGTACACACTCCCGCAGTCCAGATGCTGACTGGACACAAGAAGACCTGATCCACCACACAGACCTGGATAGTGAGTCCCGCCTTTCATTTGTTAAAGCAGCAGAGCCACAATTCATCTGTCTACACACTGCAGAGGCAGACTGGTGGAGCCATTCAGAACCCCCAGGGGCCGCTGGTCTCCACTCTCCCCGGTGTTTGATCTCAAGGGTTCCAGCACAGCGACTGGGCTCTCCCACCATCCTGACTCCATCAGGCTCTGAGCAGACACAGGAATCATGAGTGGTAGAAGTGAAGCAGTGAGATGAAGCAGATCCATGACCTTCACCTGAGCAGACGAGGCCAACGCTTTTCCCAGGTAAGCAGGTCTTCCTCACTGAGCCAGACCTTCCACAGTTTAGCAGAGCAGGTTCATCTCCACCACACTGGAACTTTCCTGCCATGACTGGGGTCTCCATGTCTGTATACGGGCCCCCCTGGAGGAGGGACGGAGCCCCACACCCCAACTCTCTACACACCACCTCTGCATCCTGCAGGCCAAAATCCTCCTCACACACAGAGGACCACGACTGGTTAGACTTCACCTCCAGTCTGCCTGAGCACAGACTGGACCCCCCCACCAGCCTGACAGACTCTGTGGAGACATCAGGAAATCATCATTATTATAAGAGTCACCCATTTTCTCAGCTACTCATCCTGCTTAACCTCATTGGAATCACAAGAACCAAGAATGTAATTTGCTTCAAATTCATCTGGGAAGCTTAATAATATGAGCACATTTCATTGATAACTCAACTGAATCCAAACTATCGTTGGTTGTGTTCCTCAAAAATCTTCATCACAGTCTGACAAAGTCTGCAAACAGCACTTATTTCATCTGCCTTGTTACTTGCTGATTTGTCTTTTAAACCAAAGAGCAACAAAATGTCAGCTGTCAAAGCTGCAGGTGCTGCTCTGACCTCATCCACCATGACAGTCCATCTTCTTACTGAAATGGTGACGGCGCATGGAGGTGACAGAAGTGGAGACGATCAATCACTGGATCAAGACTAAGGGCTGGAATATTTATGGATCTGCCACCCAGATTTGAGATGCAGGTTCTGAATTTGCTGGATTCATGTCCAAAGAACGCTGCTACAACTCAGGATGGTACAAAGAATGTTCATTATAATGATCTTGTCAGAGCTGCTTTGAGATTCTGACTGAGTCCAGTGCTTCTGTTTATAGGGAACATCACTCTGTCCTGGAGCATTCCACCACTCACACACCTTCCTCTTGTTATTATTTGTTTAGGCTTCACCCACACCCACACCCACACCCACACCCACACACAAAGACCCTGGTCTCTCTGCTCATTTTTTCATGACTCTCTTTTGTTCAAGCATTGTTCCGTGAGAGAACTGCAACAGGGGATTTGAGTCATGGAGTAATTAATGTTAAGCACATCTGGAATCAGGCGGCACGGTGGTCATGGTTTAGCACTGTCACCTCACAGCAAGAAGGTTCCGGGTTCCAGTCCCAGCTCGGGCACGTGATCTTTCTGTGTGGAGTCTGCATGTTCTCCCTGTTCCTGTGTGGGTTCTCTCTGGTACTCCGGCTTCCTCCCACAGTCAAAAGACATCAAGAGGGGACGAGGCTGATTGATACTCTAAACTGACCGTAGGTGTGAATGTGAGAGCGAATGGTTGTCTGTCTCTATGTGTTGGCCCTGCGATGGACTGGCGAACTGTGAACCCCGCCTCTTGCCCGTAGCTGCTGGGATAGGCTCCACCCCCCGCGACCCGACAGGAATAAGCGGAAGACAATGGATGGATGGATGGACATTTGGAATCTCTGGTTCACATCATCATCATGACCCTCGTCAAATTCAGAATATCATCATTGTCAGAATAACAGAGGAATATTTGTGTGCATGTCAACAACCAAAGTCTACTTGTCCTGGATCACAGTCACATGACTGTTAGTGTCAATAATGTTACCTGAGCAGGTGATTTCCAGGATGGTGGAACGAGAAGAGTTCAATGATCTCACACACTCCTTCAGTGTTGATGTAGACTGAACACAATCAGAGTTGATGAACCACATGAGTCGTTCTGAGGACTCGTCTCTCTGCTGTGTTGAGACAGCAGAACCACAGTCCAGCCATCTACATATCACAGCTGTTTCCTTCAGGCTCCAGGACCAGTCTGTCTCTGCTGCTCTCCACTCTCCCAGGTGTTTCACCTCCAGTCTACCAGCACAGTGGTTTGCTCCTCCCACCAACCTGACATCATCAGGGTCTGAACAGAGACAAGAGGATCATTAACACATGACTATGGAACAGGACTGAGGAGGACCTGAACCAAAGCTCCACCTGAACAGATGAGTCCAACTGATCTGCCAGGTGAGCAGGTGTTTCCAGACCCTGAGAGTCCACAGTCCAGGAGGGAAGATTCATGACCCTCACACTGGAACTCCTGAGCCCAGAATGGAGACTCTGCTGGACCAAAAAGCCCCCCCTCCAGGACTGAAGGTGGCCCACATCTCAGCTCTCCACACAGCACCTCTGCATCCTGCATGTCAAAGTCACCTTCACACACCGAGGACCACAGCTGGTTAGATTTCACCTCCAGTCTGCCAGAGCAAAGGTTCGACCCGTCCACCAGCCTGACAGACTCTGAAAAAGACACCAAGAGGCAGATTCATGATGAGAATGAATTCATGCTAACATGAACTCACCTGTTCATGCCTCTGACATGTGAACTAGCAAAAACCTGAGAATGAGACAGGAAAACATCGCTTTCCAAGGAATTTATCCTCCTTGAAATAATTCATCTGATCTAATATCATCTAATATCCCACATGTGTAAATCAGAGAGCACAACTGGAATCTCTGGTTTTCATCATCACCTTGACCCTTGTCAAATTCATGCATTGGTGGCTAAAAGGAAAGAAAATGGGGAAGGGTTGCTGGTTCACTCCTCAGGACTTGAAGGAAGAAGCACTATGAATGACTCTAATGTTGGTCTGTTTCTGAGATCAAATTGTTGTGGGCTTTTATTTTGTTAAGGCAATTTTCAGTATTTGAGGTTTCAATTTGATGCCTTTGTAGTGAACCTCAGTTGGAGTTGTGAACGCAGCCCACCTCAGCTCCTCCCCTAGCTCCTCCCATTGACCCCAGGTGCAGAATAAGAGGCCCAGCCTGGTGTGTTTCAGTCCCTGGCTGGTTGCCTCCACAGGTGGTGGTGGGTAGGGCCCCCATCATATCTGTTTATTTAACTCCAAGTTTTCTTTTAACTAATCTCCGCTTTTTTGTTTTATCGGATCCCTGCTGCTGTTCTGTTTTGTTGTAGTTAAGATTTATTTTCTTTTAGTGGACTCGTGTTTTCTTTTGGCCCTTCTGTTTCTTGCTTTGACTGCTTTGACTTTGGCCATTTTTGCTTTCTGGTAGTTTCTGATTTGTTATGGTCCAGGGTTAGGTTTCTATACTTGGAGTGCTTTTCTGTGAGGTTGTTGAGATTGTCCATCAATTGGGTTGTTGGTCTTGTTAACTTTCTTCTGCTTTTCTATCAGGGAGTTCTCTTTGACTTTCAGTGTGGCCTGGGGGTCGTCAGGTAGGAGGCTAGTCATCGTGGTGAGGACTCACTCCCGTCGCATGCAAGTAGGCACTGGGGCACCTTTAGTGCATGTTGTGTAGTGATTCGTGTGTTGCACGCCAGGCCAGTGGGAAGGGTCACATTCGTAGTAGTCTGCCTCCTACTGGGGCCCCAGCCCACTGATATTAGTTTTCTGTTATTTAAATTAAAGTTACTTCCTGCCTCTGCCTCAGTCTCTCGACCCTGTGCCCTTATGTTTTGTACACTGGTTTAATTTCTGTGCTTTACTTCCTGGGGTGCAGGTCCCCAGGTAGTGTTATCGTTCCCTCTTTAGTTACACTTGGTCCCCCTGCTTTTAACACAGTAACCTACTCCCCTCCCCCTCGCCACACCTGCACAGGGAGAAGCAAGGTCAAACAGGGTTTTCCTGAGATGTACTGATCCCATTAAAGACACTGAAGCTCCTGGCTGGATTTATTCTGTGGTTCATTCATCAATTTATGTGCATCAGCGAACTTGACAGAGTGTGAGAGACCATGCTAACATGAGCTTCTCTCACAACTGTTCCTCAGTCATGTTAGCTTTTCTACCTCGCCACATGTACACGCGATGGGTGAACATGACCTATTTTGTGACTAATTTTTGTGTCTGTTCATGTTGCACATCTGAAGTTTAAAATTTGTTTTCAAGAGGTAATTTTATTTCACTGATCTGTCATTCAGCTCTTACGGGTTTCCTTTTCTGAAGACAAGGATGAAACAGAGACAGTAAATTGTTAAAATACAACTGAAAGCTGACCAGGATAAAAAGGCTTCTGGAAACATCAGCACACTTCACCTTTGTCTCACCAGGATTTAGTGACAAGCAGCACTGCTGCCTCCCTCATTACCACCACCAAGTTGCCCTTGAGCAAGGCCCTCAGTGGCTGTACTGAGCAGCTTGTGTTATGTTTTTGTGAACATTATAAGAGTGCTGCTGCAAATGAGAGTCACTCAGTGAGTTTCCTCTGGGGAGATGAAGGTTAAAAAAATGGAATATGATCATTGTCAGAATAACAGAGGAATGTTTGTGTGCACGTCAACAACCAAAGTCTACTTGTCCTGGATCACAGTCACATGACTGTTAGTGTCAACAATGTTACCTGAGCAGGTGATTTCCAGGATGGTGGAACCAGAAGAGTTCCATGAACTCACACACTCCTTCAGTGTTGATGTAGACTGAACTAACTCAGAGTTGATGAACCACATGAGTTGTTCTGAGGACTCGTCTCTCTTCTGTGTTGAGACAGCAGAACCACAGTCCAGCCATCTACATATCACAGCTGTTTCCTTCAGGGTCCAGGACCAGCCTGTCTCTGCTGCTCTCCACTCTCCCAGGTGTTTCACCTCCAGTCTACCAGCACAGTGGTTTGCTCCTCCCACCAACCTGACATCATCAGCATCTGAACAGAGACAAGAGGATCATTAATACATGAATATGCAACAGGACAGAGGAGGACCTGAACCAAAACTCCACCTGAACAGATGAGTCCAACTGATCTGCCAGGTGAGCAGGTGTTTCCAGACCATGAGAGTCCACAGTCCAGGAGGGAAGATTCATGGCCCTCACACTGGAACGCCTGAGCCCAGAATGGAGACTCTGCTGTTCCAAAAAGTCCCCCCTCCAGGACTGAAGGTGGCCCACATCTCAGCTCTCCACACAGCACCTCTGCATCCTGCATGTCAAAGTCACCTTCACACACTGAGGACCACAGCTGGTTAGATTTCACCTCCAGTCTGCCAGAGCAAAGGTTCGACCCGTCCACCAGCCTGACAGACTCTGAAAAAGACACCAAGAGGCAGATTCATGATGAGAATGAATTCATGTTAACATGAACTCACCTGTTCATTACTCTGACATGTTAACTAGCAAACCCTGTCAATGAGACAGGAATGCATAGATTTCCAAGGAATTTATCCTGCTTGAAATCATTCATGAGATCATCGTAGCTGGGAGAAATTATTCCTGCTTGTTCCTTCCTGAACCATCTAATATCCAGCCATCTGTTTTGTATACCACTTATCCGAAAAGGGTCACGTGCGGTGGGGAGGGGGTGGAGCTTATCACAGCCGACATTGGGTGAGAGGCGGGGTTCACCCTTGTTCGGTCGCCAGTCTGTTGCAGGGCCATCAGGAGAAATTAGGGGCTGTGTCTTGCTCAAAGATACTTTGACATGGCCACTGGGGGGAGGAAGGATCAATCCAGTGACCCTATGGTTGCCAGACTGCCACACTACCTCTGAGCCATGCCACCCCTCCATCTAATATCCCACATTTCTAAATCAGAGAACACAACTGGAATCTCTGGTTTGCATCAGCATCCTGACCCCATAGAGAAGTGAACTTGTGATGGGAGGGTGGTCGGTTCAATCATCAGGACTGGCAGGAAGAAGGAGTGTAAATGAATCTGATGGTCTGTTATTGAGGTTAAACTCTGTGAGCTTTTATTTTCTTTAGGCTTTTTTGGTAGAGGCATTTTTCTTTAAACGCTTCTGGTGAAGTTTTGGTTTTCCACATCCAAGTCAGCAAATGGATGCCTGCACGGAACAAAGAGAGGTTAAACAGTGTTTTCCTGACATGTAGGAATCATTTAAAGACTTTGAAGCACCGAGTTGGAATGAGAACAAGGTCGTCTGTAGTTGATTTGTTTGATGTCGTGTTCTGTGTTTTGCGTGAATTTTATTCTGTGTATGTTGAGGCAAAGGCTATGCTCACATAAATCAAGTCAAGTCAATTTTATTTGTATAAAAAGTCAGCTGGGATAGGTTCCAGCCCCGCCCAGTTCAATCCTCTGGACTTGGAGCAGGAAGCAGCCACCCTCATTAACACCACCGAGGCGCCCCTGAGCAAGGCTCTCAGAGGCAGTACGGAGCAGCTTGTGTTCAATGACTGTGAATGTGATCAGAGTGCTGCTGCAAAAGTGAGTCACTCTCAGTGAGTTTCCTCTGACTACATAAAGGTTAAAAAATGGAATATCATCATTGTCAGAATAACAGAGGAATGTTTGTGTGCATGTAAACAACCAAAGTCTACTTGTCCTGGATCACAGTCACATGACTGTTAGTGTCAATAATGTTACCTGAGCAGGTGATTTCCTGGATGGTGGAACCAGGAGAGTTCCATGAACTCACACACTCCTTCAGTGTTGATGTAGACTGAACACAATCAGAGTTGATGGACCACATGAGTCGTTCTGAGGACTCGTCTCTCGCCTGTGTTGAGACAGCAGAACCACAGTCCAACCGTCTACATATCACAGCTGTTTCCTTCAGGGTCCAGGACGTGTCTGTCTGTGCTGCTCTCCACTCTCCCAGGTGTTTCACCTCCAGTCTACCAGCACAGTGGTTTGCTCCTCCCACCAACCTGACATCATCAGGGTCTGAACAGAGACAAGAGGATCATTAACACATGAATATGCAACAGGACAGAGGAGGACCTGAACCAAAGCTCCACCTGAACAGATGAGTCCAACTGATCTGCCAGGTGAGCAGGTGTTTCCAGACCCTGAGAGTCCACAGTCCAGGAGGGAAGATTCATGACCCTCACACTGGAACTCCTGTGCCCAGAATGGAGACTCTGCTGGACCCAAAAGTCCCCCCTCCAGGACTGAAGGTGGCCCACATCTCAGCTCTCCACACAGCACCTCTGCATCCTGCATGTCAAAGTCACCTTCACACACTGAGGACCACAGCTGGTTAGATTTCACCTCCAGTCTGCCAGAGCAAAGGTTCGACCCGTCCACCAGCCTGACAGACTCTGAAAAAGACACCAAGAGGCAGATTCATGATGAGAATGAATTCATGCTAACATGAACTCACCTGTTCATGCCTCTGACATGTTAACTAGCAAAAACCTGAGAATAAGAGAGACAATGTAGAATTACAAGGAATTTATCCTCTTTGAAATAATTCATGTGATTATTGAAGATGGGAAATGTTGTTCCCCCTCGTTTCTCCCTAAACCATCTAGTATCCCACATGTGGAAATCAGGGAACACAACTGGAATCTCTGGTTTTTATCATCATCAAGACCATTATCTGATTCTAGCAGTGGCAGCCTAAAGCAGTGATTCTCAAAAGGTTGAAAACCCAAAGATTTTTTGGAAAGTAAAACAAGTCAAAATTGTTTTGAAACAAAGGGTACTGCAAAAAAAAGCAAATAATTTGATTGAAAATATATTTATGAACAAAATTCCATCCATCCATTTCCCCTAATGCTGAGAAAACGCGGGAACAAAAACCTGCTTTGACACACGTGCTTCAGTGTGAAAGGGGTATCAGACAGTCCACTTCTGAAACTTTCACCTCAGTCTTCACCGACCCAGAGAGTTTTTCAGAGATTTTGGTCTAAGGTGCAGTAGTTTTCCATGGGATTTGCCAAAGTGACAGGGGAAGCACGCAGGAGCGCTCGTCAGGTTGAAACAGCGAGGACGTGCACACCGCTACCGTCTACACAACTGGTGAATGTCCACTCCACGGCAAACAAAATGGATGAGTTGCTGCTTCTCAGCTCCAAAAATGGGGACATTGTTATGATCCAACATTCATGTGCCATTTCCCTCTCTCTACCCAGTTCCAAGCTCCGCCCCTGTTGGTTGGTGATTGGCTGCTCCCTTTGTCAGTCACTCTGCGGCACACAGGAAACACCAGCTGAATCCATTCCCTGATTACCCCCCCTGGGTATTTAAGTCCGAGCTGGTTGTTTCCGTGTGCCGGAATATTGAATAGCATCTGTTGTCTTGACCTGCTCACCTTCTGTGCATTTTTTAAGTTTTTTTGGAGTTTGCTGTCTCGTCGCTGTTTTCTAGTTTTTTTTCTCATTGTTACTTTTCTAGTCCGAGTAGAAAGACCTCCTCGTTGAGTGTTACTTTTTCTAAATGTGATTTTGCTCCACTTTTTCCTGAGCCACTAAGGTGTGCCAGAAGACCCAGTATTTCTGTGGTATTTTTGTTAAAGCTATTTGTCGGATTATAGCAGCAGAGTGCTGACCTTTTGATTTCCTTTGATTTCCGTTCCATTCTATTTGGCTCGCTGATTCCTCAGCCTTGATTTATTTTCACCCCTGAGTTAGTCTGGTGGTCGCCTTTTGTTATCGTTCCTTCAGCTTATAGTGCTGCCCGCGTTTAGTTTCAGTGTTTTTCCAAATTTTTGTTTTTTGCGCCCTGTGCGTTTTATTAGCGTTCCACTTGTTTGTTTGTGTCTCAGAGAAACCTCGACCACTGTACACTAATAAACCTTGTTTGTTAAACCTTGATCTCCGTGTGTGGACACTTTGTCTCCTCTTGTGCTGATTCTGGTACCCTGGTGAAGACAGGTCTAACAGACATTAGCAGATCCATCACCCTGTGTTTCACTGAAACCTGGCTCAGTGAGCACAGCCCATGCGTGTGCAGACCAAGTACTTCTGCATATCCAGCAATGAATCGTGGTTCACTGCTAATCTCAGGGAGCTGCGTCAGGCCAAAGAGGAGGCCTACAGAAGTTGGGACCAGGCCCTGTACAGGTAAGCAAGGAACCAGGTGACCCAGGCGATCAAAGTAGCCAAGAGGAGCTACAGTGAGAGGCTAAAAAAGCCTGTATAGAAAGGCCTGCAGCAACTAACAGACTACAGGAGTCCATCCCCCCACCCTGTAGAAAACCCCAGACTGGCTGACAGCCTAAACAGCTTCTGCTGCAGATTTGAACAGAACCCCTTCACACCTCTCACCATTACAAAAGGACAACCAAGCTCAGCCTTCAACAAGATCATCCCTAAAATCCTCCACTAAAAGATCACCCAACTCACAGTGCCTACCTCCACATGTCGGTGGATCATCAGTTTTCTGACTGACTGGAGGCAGCAGGTGAGGCTGGGAGCATCACATCAAGCACCTGGACCATCAGCACTGGTGCCCCCCAGGGCTGGGTCCTGTCCCCTCTTCTCTTCTCCCTCTACACAAATGACTGCCCCTCAGTGGACCCGTCAATGAAACTCCTGAAGTTTGTGGAGGATACCACTGTCATCGGTACTGGTGGGTTAAAAATGTCTATATACCGATATATTTTATCGATACACATTTGTAGGAAAGATATCGAAACATAAATCCCAGTATCAATCTTTTAAAATGCATTAGATTTTACCTGTTTTTGTTTGCCCCTTAGTCTCACGTCATGTCGTGCAACGTTATTGCAGTCAGATTATCAGATCTCGCGAGATCCAGGCCATGTGCCTCCAATCAGAGAACAAGATGGCGGAAGCGCAACTTTCATCTTTGGCAAATTTAAGAGCCGATGTCTGGCAGCACTTCGGCTTTAAGAAGCAAGAAAACTGCGCCCAGCTTGACAAAAATAATGCTGTGCGCAAAATGTGCAAAGTAGAAGTACAATGGAAATACAACTAACCTCCGGAGCCATTTGACTAGGCATCACCCAGAGTACACTCAACAACCAGGAAACTACAAGTCACTGCAACAACCCTCACTAGAGAAAGCATTTGGGATTAAGTTTCCATCCACGCCTCCATGTGCAGAGAACACCACTTTGGCTCTTGCAATTTTTCTCTGCAAGGATCTCAGACCATACTGTGTGGTAGAAAATGTAGGCTTCAGACACCTCGTCCAGACACTGGAACCACGCTATGTGCTACTGACACGGAAACAACTGAGTCAAGTCACAACCTCAAAGATGTACAGAGATGTTAAAAACAACGTCACAACTGCACTGAAATCGGCAGAGAGAGTTGCCATCGCTTGCCACAGCTGGACAAGCAGAGCTACGATTCCTACTTGACCATCACCTCTCATTACACTGACAGTAACTGGTCCCTCATGTCCCACGTTTTACAAATGCGGGCGATTGAAGCTCGCCACACCGCGAGTCATCCTGCTGAGCTGCTGACGGTTTGTGGAAGTCTAAGTTGCCCTTCTGTTTTGAATGACGGTCATATATTTAAATAACAAGTGCATGATGTTGTATAACTATTGTTTAATGGTCAGTTCTCAATGTAAATATTAATATTTAATTATGCAGCAGGTTAGAGGGTTACTTTTACAATTGAATTTACAGCATTAGTCCTTTGAGAATCTCTTCCATTACCAAAGCAAAATTGGTATTGGAACTAAAATATTGTATCGTATATTGGATCGAATCGTATCGGAAATCGGATGGACTTGGGACCTAGTGGATCAAAATCGTATTGTATCGGGAGGTCAGTGGTGATACCCAGCTCTAGTCATCGGTCAAATCCGGAATGGTGACAAGTCTGCTTTCAGACAGGAGGTGGAGCAGCTGGTCCACTGGGGCAGTCTGAACCACCTGGAGCTGAACCTGCTCAAGAATGTGGAGATGACAGTGGACTTCAGGAGGAGCCCACCCACACTCTCCCCCTCACCATCCTCAACAACACAGTGTCTACTGTGGACACTTTCAAGTTTCTGGGAACCAAAATCTCCCAGAACCTGAAGTTGACCTCAAACATGGACACTGTCCAGAAAAAAGCTCAGCAGAGGTTGGACTTCCTGTGACAGCTCAGGAAGTTGAACCTGCCACAGGAGCTGCTGATCATCTTCTCTACTGCAATAATTCAGTCTGTCCTGTTCCCAGCCATCACTCTGGTTTGGATCAGCCACCAAACAAGACAGGATCAGACCGCAACAGACAATCGGGTCAGCAGAGAGAATCGTCAGGACCGACCTGCCTTCTATCCAGGACCTTTATCAGTCCAGGGTCAGGCAATGGTCAGGCACCATCTCTGTTGACCCATCACACCCTGGTCACAAACTGTTTGATCCCCTCCCCTCTCGATGATGCTACAGAGCCCTGGATGCTGAGACCACCAGGCACAATAACAGTTTCTACCCTCAGGCTTTCACTCTGATGAACGGTAAATAGTCAGAGTGTCAAGAAATTTAAAAAAAAAAAAACCAAACTGATACTCTACTTTTCAAATCTACACTATATTTTGTATTCCGACTGTACATTTTTGTACATATACTGTCTATATTGCACATACCACTATATGTATATTTTTACATCTTATTCTTTTTAACCTAAATTATTCCCTCCCCTGTACAGTGAGCAATACCAACCTAGGAACAAATTCCTTGGTTTTTTTAACTTGGCCAATAAAAGTGATTCTGATGAATCCATGAATCCGGCACCTCAGACAGAACCTTTGAACCAAACACCCACAACACACTGAAGCAGACCAGGTCCACCATTCAAACCTGCCACACCAGTAGCTTTATAGCAGGTGATCTGGCAAGAGGGAATTGAAAGTCACAGAGATGGTGATGAAGGAAAAGACGGCCCTGGCCTTGTTCTGTGTGGAAAACCCTGGAAGAGATCGTCATGAAGCCGTAGCTCCTGTAGGAGCTGAATCATTCCCAACTCCTGTGTTGTCCTGAGGATGAACTTGCGTCACTGCTGCTCGCCTCCACAGAAGAACCAGAGCCAGCGTTTCCCTGATTGATGCTTAGATACATTCTGATGTGTGTGATTCTACAACTGTCTGGTGTGTATCTCAGTCAAAGAGCAACCGTGTGTGATTGTCAACAGTGCTCAGCACAGTGCTGAAGGATAGAGAAGTGAACTTGTGACCAAAGGGTTGTTGGTTCAATCCTCAGGACTGGTAGGAGGAAGCAGCCACCCTCATTCAGACCACCGAGGCGCCCCTGAGCAAGGCTCTCAGAGGCGGTACTGAGCAGCTTGTGTTCAATGACTGTGAATGTGATCAGAGTGCTGCTGCAAATGTGAGACACTCTCAGTGAGTTTCCTCTGACTACATAAAGGTTAAAAACAACAACATTGGAGTTTCATCATTGTCAGAATAATAGAGGAATGTTTGTGTGCACGTCAACAACCAAAGTCTACTTGTCCTGGATCACAGTCACATGACTGTTAGTGTCAACAATGTTACCTGAGCAGGTGATTTCCAGGATGGTAGAACCCGATTTGTTCCATGACCTCACACACTCCATCAGGGTAGATTTGTACTCAACACACCAAGAGTTGATGAACCACATGAGTCGTTCTGTGGTCTCGTCTCTCTCCTGTGTTGAGACAACAGAACCACAGTCCAGCCGTCTACATATCACAGCTGTTTCCTTCAGGGTCCAGGACCAGCCTGTCTCTGCTGCTCTCCACTCTCCCAGGTGTTTCACCTCCAGTCTACCAGCACAGTGGTTTGCTCCTCCCACCAACCTGACATCATCAGCATCTGAGCAGAGACAAGAGGATCATTAACACATGACTATGCAACAGGACTGAGGAGGACCTGAACCAAAGCTCCACCTGAGCAGATGAGTCCAACTGATCTGCCAGGTGAGCAGGTGTTTCCAGACCCTGAAAGTCCACAGTCCAGGAGGGAAGATTCATGGCCCTCACACTGGAACGCCTGAGCCCAGAATGGAGACGACACTGTCCCAAAAAGCCCTCCCTCCAGGACTGAAGGTGGCCCACATCTCAGCTCTCCACACAGCACCTCTGCATCCTGCATGTCAAAGTCACCTCCACACACCGAGGACCACAGCTGGTTAGATTTCACCTCCAGTCTGCCAGAGCAAAGGTTCGACCCGTCCACCAGCCTGACAGACTCTGAAAAAGACACCAAGAGGCAGATTCATGATGAGAATGAATTCATGCTAACATGAACTCACCTGTTCATGACTCTGACAAGCTAATGAGAAAAAAAACCTGTGAATGAGACAGGAAAACAGATTTCCACGGAATTTATCCTCCTTGAAATAATTAATGTCATTGTTGTAGCAGGGAAACATTATTTCTGCTCGCTCCTCACGGAACCATCTCATATCCCTCGTGTGTAAATCAGAGAACACAACTGGAATCTCTGGTTTTCATCATCATCACGACCCTTGGCAGATTCTAGCAGTGGTGTAATAAAGGATAGAGAAGTGAGCTTAAGACTGGAGGCTTGCTGGTTTAATCCTCGGGACTTGCAGGAAGAAGCAGTGCTGCCGCCTCCCTCATTACAACCACCATGGGGCCCTTGAGCAAGGCCCCTTAGTGGTGGCACTGAGCAGCTTGTGTTGTGTTATTTTGAACCTGATCAGGGTGATCCTACAAATGTGAATCACTCTGAGTTTCCTTTGATGAGATAAAAGTAAAAAAAAACAACAACAACAAAAAAACAGTGTATTGTAATTTTCAGAATTCGAGAACTCTATGTGTGCATGTAAATATCCAAAGAGATTTTTGTCCAGGAACTTGTGTCCATTATGTTACCTGAGCAGGTGATTTCCTGGATGATGGAACGAGATCTGGCCCTTTCTTTCACACACTCCTTCATGGTAGATTTATACTCAACACACCAAGAGTTGATGAACCACATGAGTCGTTCTGTGGTCTCGTCTCTCTCCTGTGTTGAGACAGCAGAACCACAGTCCAGCCGTCTACATATCACAGCTGTTTCCTTCAGGCTCCAGGACGTGTCTGTCTCTGCTGCTCTCCACTCTCCCAGGTGTTTCACCTCCAGTCTACCAGCACAGTGGTTTGCTCCTCCCACCAACCTGACATCATCAGCATCTGAGCAGAGACAAGAGGATCATTAACACATGACTATGCAACAGGACAGAGGAGGACCTGAACCAAAGCTCCACCTGAGCAGATGAGTCCAACTGATCTGCCAGGTGAGCAGGTGTTTCCAGACCCTGAGAGTCCACAGTCCAGGAGGGAAGATTCATGGCCCTCACACTGGAACTCCTGAGCCCAAAATGCAGACGACACTGTTCCAAAAAGCCCCCCCTCTAATTGGCCTGCCTGGCTGACATTTATATTTTTCATCTTGCTGCTGCTCACTGCAGATCACCGCATCTTTTATTTTGAAGGAGCCGTAGTGAGAGTGCTGTGCCTGCATGTGTGGTCAACTGACAGCAGGAGCAAAACAGAGCAATGTTCCACTGAAGTTAGAGCGTTTCTCCTCCACCTGCCTCTGCATTTTTGGGACTAGGATGGACAGACATGGGAGAAGGGAGGAGCTGACAGGGAGAGAGAAGAAAATGTGCAGGAGAAGCAGCTAAATACATAAAAAACTGATGGTACGTTTACAGGCAGCACCACTGGTTTGAAGTAAACATACTAGCTTTGTTTATACATGATCTAACCTCATGTACACAGCTGGTTAATAGAGTGATGCTAATGACACTCCGGCCTAAACTGTATCCTACTACATTATTCCATATTTATACTTTGTTTCATCTGCATGTTCCAGTTTATTTGCACTTCTAGTTAGATGCTAACTGCATGTCAGTACTTTTCTTCTGTCCAATGACAAATCTGAATCTCTATTTTATGTTTAATGTACATCATCTGGGCTATTTATAATTATTCATTGGAAATTGTTTTTATGGCACCAGGTGAACATGTGCATCTCTGCCCAGGATATGTTATACTAGAATTATTTTGATTTGATATTATCATATTATTGACATTTTAGCAGTTTTTTGACACTTTTATAATTATACACAATCTAATTCATCAAGTGCACACTTTAATTCTGTTCCTGTCATGACTTGAGCTTGGATGAGAACCCAAAGCCACGACTCCTAGGCAAGGTGCCAGATGAACAAAGTTTATGACAACAGTACAAATCAAAACCAGAGGGAGAGCTGGAAGAAGCCTAAACTACAAAAACTCAAAATCACTCCACAGAGGAGAACCTGACTCGACAAAGTAACAAAGAAACTAAAAGTTAGATCAGGTGAGGAGCATGGAATGGAATAAAAACCTGACTAGACAAAGCATCAACAAAAAAATATAAACTTGATGAGACAGGGAATGGTGTAGCACAGTTGGACATGACGGACAAGACGAACTCACACCAGACAAAGAGAAACGCAGACTAAATATACAACCGAGGAAGGAAGGACTCTAAATGGCACTGAAATTCCTGACTGGAGTACCAAGATTCTGAGAGGGTCATGTTCACTCAGACCTGGTTTAACAACTGTGTCATGATACGTTTCCAGGACCTTTTCAATTACGGTGCTATGAGCCAACTTAAAGTAAATAGAAGGGAGCTGTGCCTCCCCTCCCCCCTCCCTCAGTGGAGGAGGAGGAGAGGAGCAGGAGACCTGTCAGGAGAGGAGAGGTGCTGGTGACCAGTAAACCTGCCTCAGTGGTCTCTTCTGATGTCAAATGCTCACAAGTGTACACAATGATCACAGTTACTGAGGACAGAAAAATGATGGAGGTTGTACTGGAGAAGAGTTCAAACTGGAGCCACGAGGCAACTACAATTCCATCATCCATCTTCCAGTCTTCTCCTCCAGCACTCACTATCACCCAGAAGTCCATCCTGTTAGACTGGAAACCTCCAAACAACCTCAACATCCTACAGTGGAAGAATCTGCTGATGAGCAGAAATCCCTTGAAAAAAATGTCTGCTTCCATCAACCATGAAACCACCAACTTCTGTAAAACCTGGTCCACTACCATCAATCAATGAACCTCTGAGATGCCTGACCTCCAACCCTCAAAGTGACACTGAACACACAAACACCCAACACATCCACACATCAACACACACACACCAGCTCCACTCACCCCTTGATTCTTTTTTAAAATGTCTTTATTTGTTCAAACATTTATTGTTTGCAATACAATATAATAATGGTATTATATTTTCATGATTATCATTCTTATATTAGGAACATTTTACTGATAGTGGTGATAACAACAGAAGCGTTTAACAGGGTACCATTAATGCTGAATATTGATTATCACATGATAATAATACTAATACTAATACTACAACTATTCCTGAAAATAATAATAATAATAATAATAATAATAATAATTATTATTATTATTATTATTATTATTATTATTATTATTATTCAGGGTTAGGGACAAAAGTCCCGGCCAGTACAGGGACGTGCTGGGCCCCTAATTCAGCCCAGGAAGTAGAGCTGCAAGGGCCGTCATTGGTGTGCAGCTATTTTAGGCTATTTTAGGTGCAAATTACTGTCAGTGGGTCACGTTAATAACACTGCCTCAACAGTAAGCATCAGCAAGTTACCATTGTAGTGAATCAAAACAAGTCCTGCTGGAGCAGTTTTATTTTATTTGATCTCATCTTTTTCTGTTCCACCCACTTCTGTCTCTCCTGTCTTCTTTCATTTTGTCATTTTCTCCTCTCTATCCATCAGGTTCACGCCACAAAAAAGCTGACTGAGACTGATTGGGACGAGAGCCAAATAGCCAATCAGATTTCAAAGAAAATTGGGTCATTATCAGGTCCCCCCCCCCACACACCATTGAAAAGTATCACTGGTAAAGGAAGTCTCTGATTGACTGCTGCCTGCGACACGCATCATGGGGAGGGGCGGGGCCAGACCTGACGCTGCTGCATGCTCGCCTTTAGCCTGGCCCTGGAGGAGAAGATGGAGGTGGTGAAAAGTAAACCTGCTGCAGGGGAATTCACCGTCGCTAGACTCTCTACTAGAGGAGCAGGGAATCAGAGGAGTGGAAGGAGTTTGCAAGGCAAGGCAAGGCAAGGCAATTTTATTTGTAAAGCCCGTTTTCACCACCAGTTTGTCTCAAAGGGCTTCACATGGCATCATAACAACATCCTCTGTCCTTTGACCCTCACATCGACTGAGGAGAAACTCCAAAGAAAACCCTTTTAACAGGATAAAATCTGAGAAACCTCAGGGTGAGCAACAGAGGAGGGATCCCTCACCAGGAGGGACAGACGTGCAGTAGATGTTGTTACAGACAAGAAAACAGTTTACAATACAAATACAATACATATTGCAGAGGTTCTAGATTCTGATGGAAGCTCTAGCATCACATTACCTTTCTCCTATTGTGTTCTTTGAGTGTTTTAACTACAATGTGTGTTGTGAAAAGAAGCCCTATTGGCAAGTGATTGAGTTCCATTTATTTATTATTTTGTGACTTTATTTAATTTTTACACCACCTCAATTATTCTTAAAGTGTATTGTTTCAGTTGTTTGTATTGTTAACTGGCTTGAACATTAAGTGAGTGATGGAATTCCTGTCTGCTGCTGCTGTGAATGAGAAAAAACATGGTGGTGGTTGGGGGGGGGGGTAATTTGGACAATTTTGGACTGGACATTTTGTAAAAATGCCTGTAAGAAAGAGGACAGGTGAGAAAGACATGGGTGGTGCACTACAGATTAGATTAAAGAAAATAAAACTCAAAACAAGATAAAATAAGAACAATATATATATATATATAAAAAAGGAATACAAACGCATTTTGGGGTGACAAAAAAACAAAACAAAATCAAAACAAAAAAAACCTCAGGCTGGACCAGCCAAATAACAGTTTGGGGGCCACAAATAGGCGGCCGGTGGGCCAGATGGGGCCCGGGGGCCACATTTTGAGCATCACTGACATAAACTAACTCATGTCAATGGTGTGGATAATAACAATTACCAGGTTCCCATAAATGTACATAGTTGCCATTTATTCTTTCAAATATCCACTTCCTCCTTTCACGATCATTATGAGGCCCATTGCTATTCTAGTTCTGATGACTGTAACTGGTGTCAGTGTTTGTTCTGGTTGCCACCAACTGTTGTTACTGACATGATTACTAACTCTGTATTTCATCACCTTCTTTACTTGTTTCTTCTTTGCAGTCGAAACAGGAGCTTTGACAGGACAAAGAAGAACCAGCACACAGTGAAGGACTTTACTGGGTTCATGCTGAGAGACGCGTTTCACCTGGGACTTCCTCAGGTTCACTCCTCCTTCAGTGTGCAGTGCTCCATCTTTTTTTCCTGCCATATTTATGATTTATGTATCTACCGTTTATTTATTCTATTTCTTTTTACCATGATCTTCTTCAGATGTCATTCATCAGCTTACTATGATGTTTTATCACTAATAATATGCATGAGACACAAAGAAACTGAACACACACACACACACACACCATCAATTTACACACAACATTTTGACACAATAGCAGTCCCTCATTTTTATTCATTTATTGATTTTTTAAATATATTTTTAGTTTCTTTCCTTTTCCCAAATAATTCTTTTATTTCTCCCATATCAATGAATGAATTTATCTTGTTTATTTTTCCCTCCAATTTCCTGTCTCTCCCTTTGCAGTTTGCCCAGTCCTCTTTAAACAGAAAACACACAAAATGACTTTAAACCGTCTGATTGCTCAACTACTTGAATAAATGAATAAAGAAATGAGACAAATATCTCATGAGCAGAGGAGGAGGAGGACCTTTTTAACTTTCTCTATTCAGTGTATTTTAACTAACTATAATTTGCTGACCCCCCCACCACACACAAACTTTCAGCAATTATGGCTTCAGTGTCTTTGTTTCTAATCTCTTATTTCATGCTTCAGTTGTTTACACTCCTCTTTTCTCAGTGTTCCTGTTATCTTGTCTCTCCTGCTTCCATCCATCCATCATCATCTTCTGCTTATTCCTTACTCGTAAGTGTCGGGGGGGGGGCTGGAGCCTATCCCAGCATCTACGGGCGAGAGGCGGGGTTCACCCAGGACAGGTCGCCAGTCCATCGCAGGGCCAACATACAGAGACGAACAACCATTCACACTCACTCTAAATTGACCGTAGGTATGAATGTATCAATCAGCCTCATCCCCAAATTGCATGTCTTTGGACTGTGGGAGGAAGCCGGAGTACCAGAGAGAACCCACACAAGAACAGGGAGAACATGCAGACTCCACACAGAAAGATCCTGTGTCTGAGCCGGGACTCGAACCCGGAAACCTTCTTGCTGTGAGGCCACAGTGCTGACCACTGCACCACCGTGCAGCCCCTCTCCTGCTTCATGTAAATTAAAAGAATATTTTTCAAGTTGATCTGAAACTAAGCTGAGACTAGTTAGACTGTGGTGGACCGACACTCTCTGGGTTTAGCAGCAGCTCAGTCCCCTCCTTTGATTGAACTACTGTGGTTGTACCAGCAAACTACAACTGGAGAACAGTACATTTATTTGACTTATTGCCATACGGAACACAGAACATCAGACCAGTTGAGGGCTGACTGGAGCAAACAGTGATGGAGTCAATCCAGAAATCCAGCTGCTGCCTCCAGGACATGAGTCAGTTGATTTGAGCCGTTTCAAACACGTCTATCTGAACCATGCAGATGAACAACAACTTCCAATAGGAAGCCTACCTGAGCTCCATAGCACCAGCAGCACCAGCAGCACCCTGCCATCCATGTCCAGTGTCAAGCTCCTCCGATCGTCTGCTCCTAGTTTCTTCACTCTTATTTCCTCATCAGGACTCTTAAGTGCAGCTTTTCATGTCCGTGTCAACAGCTCCTGATGTGCTGAAGTGATACAAAGATAAAGCTGAGGGTCGGACACGTCATCCACATCAGAGTTGCGACACTCATGATCTTCTGATCAGATGAGCAGTTTCCTCTCCTTCACTGCTGCACAAGCATCAGATTGTCAGCACCACATCTCCTGTTTCCTGATATAAAACAACACCTCCTTCACTAACAAGCCTGACCAACTTAACATATTTCATGTCAACTGCATTTCACAAAACAGAGAAGTTTTGTTAAATGCCTACTGGAGGTGAATCTCATCCATGATTCTCCAGACATTTTTAGGACGTCTGACAGTTTCAACATCTGAGGAGGCAGACGACAGCGTGTCTGAAACAGAGGTTTTCAAAGTGAAGTCCTCAGATAAATTAGCTGAGTTTCACTGGAATGTGAACTCTTATGAAGGTCAGAGAATTAAAAAGATGGATAGATAGATAGACAGATAGATACATAGATAGATAGACAGATAGATAGACAGACAGACTTTACTCAAATCCAAACATGCAGTGCTCATAAGAATGAATTTCATTGCAAAGGCTCTCGAAAACACAACACTGTACAACTAAACAGTGGACCCCACTGAGCTCAGTGTGAAAGCAAGCTTTTCCCAGGCATTTCAATAAAAGTAAAATCTGATCAAATTTCTGATCTGACCTTTAAATACATTTCTCAAAATATAAACTTTTACTTTTTTCCAGGTGATTTCCTTGCCAGAGTTACTTCTAATTTTTAGGGAGTTTCTTGATAGTCACTCAGGACTTTATCCCTCATGTTTTTGAAGGAAACAGGAAAAAAGATGAACAAACTGGCAAACACAACTGGAATATTAATAACAAACCTGCCAGACAAATCATAGAAAGAACATACAGGAAAAAGTTAAATCATGTTCACTTTCACAGATAGTATTGAGTGTCAGCTCACTGATCCTGGATCACATTTGTGTTTAAGGGATAAAAGCAACGAGACTTGTTTGAATGTCTTGAAGAGGGTTCATCATCCAGGTACTTCTTATCTTGTAGTAACTGCAGTACTTCTACCTTTAACTTGGTCATGTTCAGACACTGTCACCACACATTTCAAAGCAGGGAAACTGAACTGGTGTTTTCAGGCCTGTTAAAAGAACCCTGCAAGTGAATGTGGTGTTCAGACCAGCAGATTTAGGGCCAAGTGTTTCCATGGATTTCTGTGTGAGAAGCAGCGTTGCACCACAGGCTTGTATTTTTGGGTCAAATCTACAAATCTTTGTTCAGTCATAGAAGCAGGAGGGAGGGGAGGACATTGGGTGAGAGTGAGAGTCAGAGGCTGCAAATGACAGAGAGGAGGGGGAGGCTGGTGGAGACAGACCTCCATCATGAGATGTTGATCAGCACAGACGTGCAGCATTTAGAGAGACGACGTGATAGAAACCTGTTTTTGCTCTTAACTTGCTTTTGCTGGTCTACAATGTTCGAGAGAAGAGAGAGAAATCCACACACTGGACCAGGCTGATACCAGCAGAACCAGAGCTCCGCTCCTTCAACCAAACATTAACGTGAGGTCACTCGGTGCATTTTGCTGCTTCCTAACTTGATCTTTTGAAACACAGAGGCTTCATCAGGAGAGTGAACAAGGAATGAAATGGTCTCCCTACAAGAGTCACCTTCAAGCTGCTGAGGCAACATGGCTGCTGATCTTTGCTCCTTTTGCTTGAAGCACCGTTGCTTCCTTGACCGGCTGTTTTACTGCACTCCTGGACTTTGATAGAACAGAAATATTCAGCACCCTTTCCCATCACAGAAGTGCTCCTGTTAAAGTTCAATAAAATACAAAGGACAACACAGTGACACAAAAACATTGATAAAGAAGAAGATTTGCTATTTTTGAATTTGTGTCCCATCCTATGAATCCAACTCATTGTCAAACTGAGCATTTTCATTGATTGATGGTTTTAATTACTGTTATTTTACATTTTCATGTCTTCTTTGATGACCAAGTTGAACATTGTAGCAGACTAAAAAATATGAATCATGGTAAGACAGCATTACATTACATAAGACAGTAACAAAGTTATCAACCAAATATTACAATATTGACAATTCCCAGTTTTTAAGAGGGAACTGTGAAGTATTCAGTCTTGAAAAGTAAAACCCCAAAGTTCTAGAATGTCAAACTGCTGACATCATCATCTCCTGGTTTCCCCAGTAAGGCATTTTCTGCCATCCACACACAAGAGTTTAAAAAAAAAGATTTCAATTTTCAATGGACTTTTCAGACAAAGTGATGAGCTTTGTGTGAGTGGAGGTGGTGTTGAATGACTAAAGGAGACAAATCTAGAAACAGACCATGTTTGTGAAACTCAATTTTCATGGCTGCGTCCATTTTATTATTTTTCCTCAAAGTAGTTCAAATCATTTAGGTTCATTTTCAGTATTTCAAGTAACCTGTATTTAATAACTGAACATGTTATAGAAATGTGACCCAACTCTATCACTGCAGTCCAGATTTCATTAACATGTCAAGTTAAGCTGCATCAGTGAAAATGTGTTTCTGACTGTTGACAGCAAAAGCTTCATAATGACTCCTGCCTTCATCACCTACGTCTGGATTGGCCTCCAGGAGTTCAAGGAGGACGTCTTCCTCCACTGCTGCCTCAGTCTCATCAAAAATGTCAAGTTCAGCTGCACTGGGAATCCCTGACTTGTTTTTTTAACTACAGGAGGAAAGCATTTAATAAGATAAAGCTGGATTAAGTTTAAAAGGTTTCAAATGAAGAACTGCTTAAACAGTTTTTAATCCCCACAATAAATGAAAAATGTACCATTGCAGTAACTTGTTCACAGTTCAATCTTGAATTAGCATCTTGTCCATTACCAATATTAGTGGATAATAAAAAACTTCTCATTCAAGTTGAAACATGCAAGAGGCAGCAGACAAGGTCAAATTAATTTGACACATCCAACTAAACAACAATGAGGTGCATACTGCCCTCTACTGACTAAAACTGATAATGTCACTGTGAACTCTCAGGAAAAGAAAAGCACAAATTGAACAAAATAAAAAAGGACATTCACCCCCCCCCCCAAAAAAAAGAAATTCAACAAAAAATGTCCTCAAATAATTCAGTTACATCAAACCTTGTGCCTGTATGTTGTGATAGGATTTTATCCACAAAATAAAACGAAACTCACCTCGATGTTTGATGCAGTCCAGGAAAAAGAACACAGTTCCCTTTATTCTCCTGCCGTTAACGTTCCTAAACTAGCAAGAATGTTAGGTAGCATTAGCATTGACTTCAGCTAAAGTCTACCAGCTTCAGGTACCTTTATCAATCGCTTTAATAGCTACTTAAGGCTTTATAGGCGGTTTATATAAAGTTTTAGAACCTGTACAAGTTAATATTCTTAGTTTTTTTATTTTTAAAGCGAATATTCCAGGCACTGCGTTTTCCTCTGGACACCGCGAATCGAAGAAAACAGCGCGTGCAGATGGAGAGTGGAACTCAGCCCAGAGTTCCTGCGCGTGACTGCTGAAATAGCCCCGCCCCCTGAGCTGCACTGAGGCGGGAGAACAACACCCAAATTAACACCATGGAACTAAAAATCATTTAAACCTGCTTTGAAGTCATTCAAAAATACATTTGCTGACCCTGAACCTCACGCAGCCCCCCTCCACGTCACCTACATATATAATCTTTAAATATGACAGTACTTGTGTCAACCACCTTCTTTCATGATATGAACTTCATTATCAACAGTTGAGTGATGGCTTCATATTTAATCTAAGTAACCAATGTTTAATATAATTTATTGGGAAGCCATGAGTGAAAGTGGAAAGTTGAAATTGTCTGACAGGAATCTTTATGAGATCCTTGTTTCTGAGGGGAACGTATATTAGGTGGTACATAATCAGTCTGCACTGTCTGTCTACTGTTGAGAAAGTGGTGCTTTGTTCCTCCTGGTACTTTACAGCAAACCTCATCTGTCAGAGGTGAGACACCAGCACCCAATATGACACATTTCTTTGGTAAAGGACAAGATTGGACGTTAAATGGTTAAAATAGAACAATGTCTGAAATTGTCATTCACCTTAAATGTGGGCATCATTCTAACCATATACAGGACACAGAGCATGAAAGGAAAGATGAGTACAAGTATCTGCTACAGTCAGTGGGACTTTATTAGAAATACATTTGTTTTCAGATGAAAAAATGGAATGCATGGAATAAAACAAGCAAACTGCTAGTGATTAGCAACCTGTCAGCTCATGAAGGGAAAAACTCAACGTATCAGTTTTCAGACGGAGCGATGGGTGGGAGTGTTCCAGTGGGAGTTTGCTGGATGCCAGCTTGTGAAAGACCTCAGGAGTCATCAGGTGTTTTACTCAGAGGGATTCATTCATGATAAATGAGCATGGAGGAGACCCAGTAATCATCAACACAAGCGTCACATGAGCAGGTCACCACCCACTTTTATTGATTGGTTCTTGTAAGAATCACTCCTAACGCCATCAGGATGTCATTTTTTTGTCCTGCCCTGTCTCAACTGTTGGAGCACAACTACAGCCTGAACTCTGCCACTACCTTATCCCTCCCTAACAACCTCATACAGACCCACTACCTGGACTAGCCTGACCCCCCTGACCCTCATCAGTTACTCCTAGTTCCTCACACTGGAGGGAATAGGAGCATCTGTGAGCTCTGACTGTTGGGATGCACATCCATGTGATGGAAGAGCTGTTTTAAACAGGGAATCATTTGACCTCTTGACCTGTGTGGGCAGGTACAGAGGGACGACTCCATCATGAACACTAATATTACTCAACAAATGGGTCTTTAGCTTCTTTCTAAAGGTGTCCACAGCGTCCTCATGTCCAGTGGGAGAGCGTTCCAGAGTCTAGGAGCTGCAACCTGGAGGGTTCACTCTCCTTCACTGAGGCTGAATACCTGTGGTCAGTGAGGATAAGGGACCCACAGGTGTCACTAAAGTGCTGAACACTGCAAAGCACTCAGCTGATCAAGCTGGGATCAACTGCTGTGGTGATCAAGATAATCACCAGTCATAAAATATACAGCAAAAAAAATAAATAAGATAAAACATAACCAGAAAAAAAGCATTTTCTACACCAGATGTCACACGGCTCAGTAGACCTCTGGTTTGACCCGTAGCAGGTCCAGTCTCCAGGGTGCCCCCATCATTCTGCTTTTCAGTCGCAGGACATGCAGCAGAATCCCGTCGCTCCTCTGCAGAAGAACATATGAGAGCGTCTGCTTGCTCTCCTCTGGCTGGACGTAGGGGAGAGTCTGTTTGCTCTTCAGAAGTTTGCTGGACCTTCACTTGAAGGTCATGATTTTCCTCTTTCAAACAGCTTTTTAAATCATGAAGATTTCCCAGGATTTCCCTCTGAGCACTGCTCCTTTTCTTCTTTTGTGTTCTCACTGCACATAGAAGACTCTGGATTTCACCGTTCAGACTGTCAGTCTTTGTGGGGTCCTGGTCCTTCCTTGATTCAAGGTGGGCCAACTCAGCAGTGAAGGTCTCTGTCTCCTGAGATGCAGTAGAAACTGGTCTCCTCAAACATCCATTTCCTGCCTCTGTCTCCTCACTCTGGGATCTCAGCTGTTCAAGAGTCGTCTTCTTCTCAGTGAGTTCCTCTCTCATTTTGTTCATCTCTGCCTGGATGGAGTTGAGCTCACACTTGAGGTCACACTTCTCCTTGCAAACCATCTTCACCTCAAGCTGAAGATTGTGGACTTGTGTGTTCAGGTCTCTGATCTGAGTCTGGTTCTCCTCCCTCACAGATTCAAGGTTGCCCACCATGGCAGACATGTTCTCTACCAGCTGATATGCAATAATCTTCTCTTGTCCAAGACTAGAAACCTGTCCCCACAAATTCTGATTTTCTGTCCATCTCTTGTCACACAGAGACTGAAGCTGATCAAGTGCACTTTTCTTCTCTGTCAGGTCTTCCTCAAGACATTTCATCTCCACCTGTTCACTCTCCCTCAGAGACTGAACGTGGGTCAGCTCTTTTCTGAGCTCATTGTTCTCTCCATCAACCTTCCTCCCCTCACGCTGAAGACTGTGGACTGTTGCGTTCAGATCTTCTATCTGAGTCTGGTTCTTGTCCTGGACCGTTTTGAGGTTGGCCACCACAGCAGTGAGGTTCTGTAGCTCCTGGATTGCTCTTTTATTCTCACATTCAAGAGTAGAAACTTGTTCCCTCAAATTCTGGTTTTCTGCCTGTGTGTTGTCACTCAGAGACTGAAGCTGCTCAAGTGCAGCTTTCTTCTCAGTCAGGTCCTCCTGCTCTGTCAGCCTGAGAGATGGAGGAGCAGGATCACATTGACCAGGATCATTCAGTGGATAAATACAGCTCCTACTGAGATCCACCAGATCTCTGAATGCTCCAACGATACAATCCAATGGAATCATAGCCTTCTGTCCTGTGTTGATCTGAAGATCTTGAGCCAGACTAAATCTCCTGGAACTGTCAAGTGTTTAAAGACCAAAACTGTCCCATAAATTTGGAGTCTGGATTCTTTTCTAGAATTTGATGGCAATGACAGTCCTGCAGTGACATCACTGACATGACTGGATGACTTCAGACACATGACTGGATGACTTCAGTCACATGACTGGATGACAGTGTAGATGCCAATGTAGAGGCTGGGGAAATAGTCTCTGAGAATCCAGCTTGAACCCACGCCCTCCTTGTTTTTCAAAAACCCAAACAGCTACCATCAGTCTCCCTCAAATCCTGGACTTGGTTCAGTGTTTCTGTTCCATTTTGCAGCAGTCGGTGAACTTCATTCTCAAGGACTGCCAGCCTCTCAGCATTGTGGGGAGTGAAGTGTTCAAGGAACTGGTTCAGGTCCTTGAACACTCATGTTTTGCCAACGAGAAAGGTTTGTGTGGAAGTTACATAAAGTAGTAGATGATATTGGCAATTTATTTCATCTGAAATTTAAATGTATTGATTTGCTTTTGGTTTAATTTTCACACCATCAAACAAATGGTGGCCAACAAGTACCAGGAGGAAAGGGAACGAGTGAAAATGGAGGAACAGCAAACTGTGGCAGTGAGTAAAACAGCTGACATGTGGACATCTGTGAACAAGGAGGCTCACTTGGCTCTGATCTCTCACTGCATTAATGAGAATTTGCAGTTGTGTACATCTGTGTTGGGAGTGCAATACTTTCCACAAAGCCACACTGCTGACAATGTGGCCCAAGTCAAAAGAGGTATGATGGAGGACTGGGCCATAACCAACAAAGTAAAGTGGTTTGTGACCGACGCAGCGGCAAACATGATAGCATCCATTAGACAGCTTCAAATACGCCACTCAATTTTCATTGCACATAGTCTCGATTTATTAGTTAGAAAATCATGTGATCAGATCCCCACACTTACATGCATCAGACACAAAGTTAGGAACACTGTCACATATTTTCATCCAAGCACTACAGCCAAGGAGAAGGTCGCTCACGTACAGCAACAGATGGGACGACCAACTCTGAAACTCATCAATGAGGTGCCAACACACTGGAGCAGCACACATGAAATGTTGTCAAGGCTGCATGATGAGAGGCAACCAGTGTGGGTGTCTCTGGCCTCTCTGAAGACAGATTTGACTCCACTTACAGCTGATGAGTTCACCATCATTAGAAAATCAGACAGCACAAAAACAGAAAAATGCCACCATATCATTTAAATTTTCTGTCATACAAATGAAGGTGTTGACTCTTTTTGTATCAGCCCCTCCCCTCTGTAGGTCTGGTGTCGCAATGGATAACGTGTCTGACTTCGGATCAGAAGATTCTAGGTTCCACTCCTGGCCAGCTCGCTTTCAACTTCATCCTGAGAAGCTTTCACACCTGAAGTGTGAACCATTGATAAAAGTCACTGAAATCCTCCCAGGTTTCCTCCTTGTCTGCTGTAAACATGAACACATGGATGATCCTGCTACCTCTCACATGTTAAGCTGGCACTTGACAGTGACAGCAGGAACACCAAAAATCCCAGTGTGTCATCAACATTTCCTGTCAAATCAAAGATAGAAGCTGTTGAATTTCTGTATCAGAACAAGGAGAAAGGAGCCCCAATGAAAGAGTGCTGATTCTTCATTCTGATGTTCTTCACTCCTACACAAGAGAGTGAAAGTGTGGGCTGGCTTGGAGCAACTGCCTGCTTCAGAATGGGACGAGACTCAGGACTTTCCAGTGAGTGCTGAGGAGCTTCACATGTTTTTTCTTTTTTTTAAAAAAGGGAATGATGTGACTTACTCTGTATATTAGTATATGAACTAATAAAAATGTTCATCCCCAGTTTTAAGTTAGAATTAAATTGTAAACACAAAAATCTTGCCCTCTTCAATCCTGTCACTAAGTGTTGTAAACTGTTTGAAGCTGAATGTTCTCCTCTACTTTCCTCAATTGTGTTTCTTTGATGTCCTCCTGAGATCAAAGACAGAATTCTACGTACAAATAAATGTAACGGAGTAGATTTGTGCTTGGTAAATTATGGCAAAAAAGGCGCAACACCGCCGTCTAGTGGTGCAGTGGTTGGCGTGGGAACTGCACAAAAAAAGAGGACGACCGTTGTAAAACGTCCTCAGGCATGGTCTGGGATAATTAACACTAATTTAGACTTTCTGAAGGATTTAGATGTTCATACTTAATATTTTGCTCTGTAATGTTATTGTTGTGATTTGTACTAACGGTTTTAGCACTTACTGTGAGTTGTTAGTCCATGAAACTACGTTTTGGAAACTTGTAATGATGCTAAACTCGCTGAAATGTTAACCTTCGTTTCATGTGTTGTTCAGATTATCCTGAGACTGATGATAATTTCACACGCTGTCGCTGTGCCTGTATGCTGTGTTGCAGGTAATATGTTTACATAGTATTATGTTAATTGTTTAATTTGTGTGAATGAGCAGCCATTTTATTAGTTTTACTAAATGACTGGCATTCATTTGTCTACCTCTGAATCATATACTGTTGGCCACGTGTAAGCTATGTTTTTTTTAATACTTGTGGTAAATGTTTAATATGTTCTAAAATTTCTAAAATCATCTTTATGTCACATAATGGATTATGTGGGAGGGTTTTTGCTTATGTTTGAGGAACAACAATATGCACTATACGATCACACTTGAATGTAATATTTGTTTCTATTTCATGTGAACATATTTGTGTATTTTATTTTGTTTTATTTTATTGTTTATTGAGAAAATTGAGAATGGGCACAGAAAAAAGAGGACTCCACTGTGATTATCCTGAGACTGATGATAATTTCACACGCTGTCGCTGTGCCTGTATGCTGTGTTGCAGGAGAGAGCTGTGCAAAATAAATGCCCCATAATCCACCTGGTCGTCATCTGTGGTCTGTAGAAGCAACAGTAGAGTGGAGCTGCATCTCACAGATAGCTGTGACCCGTCACATAAATACACCATCAAAGCCTCCTGATGACATCATCATCAATACTGACTTTGATCTGGAGGGTCTTGCTTTAATCTTGGCTTTGATCTGACTCATGTTTTCTGACAGGTTGCTGTTTCCACTCAAGAGCAACCAGTGGTTGATCCTATCAGACCAGTCTGATGAACGAAGCTTTTCACTGTCAGTGGAATCACTGGGAAAAGAAACTCCTCCTGTCAGACGTCGTCTAATATTTTACAAATCAACTGCTGCTCACCCTGGGAGGTAAAGATGTTCTTGCACTTCCTTACCTGATGTGTGTTGCTGTGTTGTTGTGTAACAAAGTGTACCACTCTCTGCTCCCTTAATTGCACCCCACAGGAAGAAATAGTTTTCTGAAACAAACTTGGCAGGACTGTCATTGCCATCACATTCTAGAAAAGAATCCAGACTCCACATTTATGGGGCAGTTTTGGTCTTTAAACACTTGACAGTTCCAGGAGATTTAGTCTGGCTCAAGATCTTCAGATCAACACAGGACAGAAGGCTATGACTCCATTGGATTGTATCGTTGGAGCATTCAGAGATCTGGTGGATCTCAGTAGGAGCTGTATTTATCCACTGAATGATCCTGGTCAATGTGATCCTGCTCCTCCATCTCTAAGGCTGACAGAGCAGGAGGACCTGACTGAGAAGAAAGCTGCACTTGAGCAGCTTCAGTCTCTGAGTGACAAAACACAGGCAGAAAACCAGAATTTGAGGGAACAAGTTTCTACTCTTGAATGTGAGAATAAAAGAGCAATCCAGGAGCTACAGAACCTCACGGCTGTGGTGGCCAACCTCAAAACGGTCCAGGACAAGAACCAGACTCAGATAGAAGATCTGAACACAACAGTCCACAGTCTTCAGCGTGAGGGGAGGAAGGTTGATGGAGAGAACAATGAGCTCAGAAAAGAGCTGACCCACGTTCAGTCCACAATCTTCAGCTTGAGGTGAAGATGGTTTACAAGGAGAAGTGTGACCTCAAGTGTGACCTCAAGTGTGAGCTCAACTCCATCCAGGCAGAGATGAACAAAATGAGAGAGGAACTCACTGAGAAGAAGATGACCCTTGAACAGCTGAGATCCCAGAGTGAGGAGAGAGAGGCAGGAAATGGATGTTTGAGGAGACCAGTTTCTACTGCATCTCAGGAGACAGAGACCTTCACTGCTGAGTTGGCCCACCTTGAATCAAGGAAGGACCAGGACCCCACAAAGACTGACAGTCTGAACGGTGAAGTCCAGAGTCTTCTATGTGCAGTGAGAACACAAAAGAAGAAAAGGAGCAGTGCTCAGAGGGAAATCCTGGGAAATCTTTATGATTTAAAAAGCTGTTTGAAAGAGGAAAATCATGACCTTCAAGTGAAGGTCCAGCAAACTTCTGAAGAGCAAACAGACTCTCCCCTACGTCCAGCCAGAGAAGAGCAAGCAGACGCTCTCATATGTTCTTCTGCAGAGGAGCGACGGGATTCTGCTGCATGTCCTGCGACTGAAAAGCAGAATGATGGGGGCACCCTGGAGACTGGACCTGCTACGGGTCAAACCAGAGGTCTACTGAGCCGTGTGACATCTGGTGTAGAAAATGCTTTTTTTCTGGTTATATTTTATCTTTTTTTTTTTTTTTGCTGTATATTTTATGACTGGTGATTATCTTGATCACCACAGCAGTTGATCCCAGCTTGATCAGCTGAGTGCTTTGCAGTTTTCAGCACTTTAGTGACACCTGTGGGGTCCCTTATCCTCACTGACCACAGGTATTCAGCCTCAGTGAAGGAGAGTGAACCCTCCAGGTTGCAGCTCCTAGACTCTGGAACGCTCTCCCACTGGACATGAGGACGCTGTGGACGCCTTTAGAAAGAATCTAAAGACCCATTTGGGGGGTCAGGCTAGTCCAGATAGTGGGTCTGTATGAGGTTGTTGGGGAGGGATAAGGTAGTGGCAGAGTTCAGGCTGTAGTTGTGCTCCAACAGTTGAGACAGGGCAGGACAAAAAATGACATCCTGATGGCGTTAGGAGTGATTCTTACAAGAACCAATCAATAAAAGTGGGTGGTGACCTGCTCATGTGACGCTTGTGTTGATGATTACTGGGTCTCCTCCATGCTCATTTATCATGAATGAATCCCTCTGAGTAAAACACCTGATGACTCCTGAGGTCTTTCACAAGCTGGCATCCAGCAAACTCCCACTGGAACACTCCCACCCATCGCTCCGTCTGAAAACTGATACGTTGAGTTTTTCCCTTCATGAGCTGACAGGTTGCTAATCACTAGCAGTTTGCTTGTTTTATTCCATGCATTCCATTTTTTCATCTGAAAACAAATGTATTTCTAATAAAGTCCCACTGACTGTAGCAGATACTTGTACTCATCTTTCCTTTCATGCTCTGTGTCCTGTATATGGTTAGAATGATGCCCACATTTAAGGTGAATGACAATTTCAGACATTGTTCTATTTTAACCATTTAACGTCCAATCTTGTCCTTTACCAAAGAAATGTGTCATATTGGGTGCTGGTGTCTCACCTCTGACAGATGAGGTTTGCTGTAAAGTACCAGGAGGAACAAAGCACCACTTTCTCAACAGTAGACAGACAGTGCAGACTGATTATGTACCACCTAATATACGTTCCCCTCAGAAACAAGGATCTCATAAAGATTCCTGTCAGACAATTTCAACTTTCCACTTTCACTCATGGCTTCCCAATAAATTATATTAAACATTGGTTACTTAGATTAAATTCGAGCCATCACTCAACTGTTGATAATGAAGTTCATATCATGAAAGAAGGTGGTTGACACAAGTACTGTCATATTTAAAGATTATATATGTAGGTGACGTGGAGGGGGGCTGCGTGAGGTTAAGGGTCAGCAAATGTATTTTTGAATGACTTCAAAGCAGGTTTAAATGATTTTTAGTTCCATGGTGTTAATTTGGGTGTTCTCCCGCCTCAGTGCAGCTCAGGGGGCGGGGCTATTTCAGCAGTCACGCGCAGGAACTCTGGGCTGAGTTCCACTCTCCATCTGCACGCGCTGTTTTCTTCGATTCGCGGTGTCCAGAGGAAAACGCAGTGCCTGGAATATTCGCTTTAAAAATAAAAAAACTAAGAATATTAACTTGTACAGGTTCTAAAACTTTATACAAACCGCCTATAAAGCCTTAAGTAGCTATTAAAGCGATTGATAAAGGTACCTGAAGCTGGTAGACTTTAGCTGAAGTCAATGCTAATGCTACCTAACATTCTTGCTAGTTTAGGAACGTTAACGGCAGGAGAATAAAGGGAACTGTGTTCTTTTTCCTGGACTGCATCAAACATCGAGGTGAGTTTCGTTTTATTTTGTGGATAAAATCCTATCACAACATACAGGCACAAGGTTTGATGTAACTGAATTATTTGAGGACATTTTTTGTTGAATTTCTTTTTTTTGGGGGGGGGGTGAATGTCCTTTTTTATTTTGTTCAATTTGTGCTTTTCTTTTCCTGAGAGTTCACAGTGACATTATCAGTTTTAGTCAGTAGAGGGCAGTATGCACCTCATTGTTGTTTAGTTGGATGTGTCAAATTAATTTGACCTTGTCTGCTGCCTCTTGCATGTTGCAACTTAAATGAGAAGTTTTTTATTATCCACTAATATTGGTAATGGACAAGATGCTAATTCATGATTGAACTGTGAACAAGTTACTGCAATGGTACATTTTTCATTTATTGTGGGGATTAAAAACTGTTTAAGCAGTTCTTCATTTGAAACCTTTTAAACTTAATCCAGCTTTATCTTATTAAATGCTTTCCTCCTGTAGTTAAAAAAAACAAGTCAGGGATTCCCAGTGCAGCTGAACTTGACATTTTTGATGAGACTGAGGCAGCAGTGGAGGAAGACGTCCTCCTTGAACTCCTGGAGGCCAATCCAGACGTAGGTGATGAAGGCAGGAGTCATTATGAAGCTTTTGCTGTCAACAGTCAGAAACACATTTTCACTGATGCAGCTTAACTTGACATGTTAATGAAATCTGGACTGCAGTGACAGAGTTGGGTCACATTTCTATAACATGTTCAGTTATTAAATACAGGTTACTTGAAATACTGAAAATGAACCTAAATGATTTGAACTACTTTGAGGAAAAATAATAAAATGGACGCAGCCATGAAAATTGAGTTTCACAAACATGGTCTGTTTCTAGATTTGTCTCCTTTAGATCATTCAACACCACCTCCACTCACACAAAGCTCATCACTTTGTCTGAAAAGTCCATTGAAAATTGAAATCTTTTTTTTTAAACTCTTGTGTGTGGATGGCAGAAAATGCCTTACTGGGGAAACCAGGAGATGATGATGTCAGCAGTTTGACATTCTAGAACTTTGGGGTTTTACTTTTCAAGACTTAATACTTCACAGTTCCCTCTTAAAAACTGGGAATTGTCAATATTGTAATATTTGGTTGATAACTTTGTTACTGTCTTATGTAATGTAATGCTGTCGTACCATGATTCATATTTTAAGTCTGCAACAATATTAAATGTGGTCATCAAAGCAGATATGAAAATGTAAAATAACAGTAATTAAAACCATCAATCAATGAAAATGCTCAGTTTGATAATGAGTTGGATTCATAGGATGGGACACAAATTCAAAAATAGCAAACCTTCTTCTTTATCAATGTTTTTATTTTTGTGTCACTGTGTAATCCTTTGTATTTTATTGAACTTTAACAGGAGCACTTCTGTGATGGGAAAGGGTGCTGAATATTTCTGTTCTATCAAAGTCCAGGAGTGCAGTAAAACAGCCGGTCAAGGAAGCAACGGTGCTTCAAGCAAAAGGAGCAAAGATCAGCAACCATGTTGCCTCAGCAGCTTGAAGGTGACTCTTGTAGGGAGACCATTTCATTCCTTGTTCACTCTCCTGATGAAGCCTCTGTGTTTCAAAAGATCAAGTTAGGAAGCAGCAAAATGCACCGAGTGACCTCAAGTTAATGTTTGGTTGAAGGAGCGGAGCTCTGGTTCTGCTGGTATCAGCCTGGTCCAGTGTGTGGATTTCTCTCTCTTCTCTCGAACATTGTAGACCAGCAAAAGCAAGTTAAGAGCAAAAACAGGTTTCTATCACGTCGTCTCTCCAAATGCTGCACGTCTGTGCTGATCAACATCTCATGATGGAGGTCTGTCTCCACCAGCCTCCCCCTCCTCTCTGTCATTTGCAGCCTCTGACTCTCACTCTCACCCAATGTCCTCCCCTCGCTCCTGCTTCTATGACTGAACAAAGATTTGTAGATTTGACCCAAAAATACAAGCCTGTGGTGCAACGCTGCTTCTCACACAGAAATCCATGGAAACACTTGGCCCTAAATCTGCTGGTCTGAACACCACATTCACTTGCAGGGTTCTTTTAACAGGCCTGAAAACACCAGTTCAGTTTCCCTGCTTTGAAATGTGTGGTGACAGTGTCTGAACATGACCAAGTTAAAGGTAGAAGTACTGCAGTTACTACAAGATAAGAAGTACATGGATGATGAACCCTCTTCAAGACATTCAAACAAGTCTCGTTGCTTTTATCCCTTAAAACACAAATCTGATCCAGGATCAGTGAGCTGACACTCAATACTATCTGTTAAAGTGAACATGATTTAACTTTTTCCTGTATGTTCTTTCTATGATTTGTCTGGCAGGTTTGTTATTAATATTCCAGTTGTGTTTGCCAGTTTGTTCATCTTTTTTCCTGTTTCCTTCAAAAACATGAGGGATAAAGTCCTGAGTGACTATCAAGAAACTCCCTAAAAATTAGAAGTAACTCCGGCAAGGAAATCACCTGGAAAAAAAGTAAAAGTTTATATTTTGATAAATGTATTTAAAGGTCAGATCAGAAATTTGATTAGATTTTTCTTTTATTGAAATGCCTGGGAAAAGCTTGCTTTCACACTGAGCTCAGTGGGGTCCACTGTTTAGTTGTACAGTGTTGTGTTTTCGAGAGCCTTTGCAATGAAATTCATTCTTATGAGCACTGCATGTTTGGATTTGAGTAAAGTGTGTCTGTCTATCTATCTATCTATCTATCTGTCTGTCTATCTATCTATTTATCTATCTATCTATGTATCTATCCATCTATCTGTCTATCTATCTATCCATCTTTTTAATTCTCTGACCTTCATAAGAGTTCACATTCCAGTGAAACTCAGCTAATTTATCTGAGGACTTCACTTTGAAAACCTCTGTTTCAGACACGCTGTCGTCTGCCTCCTCAGATGTTGAAACTGTCAGACGTCCTAAAAATGTCTGGAGAATCATGGATGAGATTCACCTCCAGAAGGCATTTAACAAAACTTCTCTGTTTTGTGAAATGCAGTTGACATGAAATATGTTAAGTTGGTCAGGCTTGTTAGTGAAGGAGGTGTTGTTTTATATCAGGAAACAGGAGATGTGGTGCTGACAATCTGATGCTTGTGCAGCAGTGAAGGAGAGGAAACTGCTCATCTGATCAGAAGATCATGAGTGTCGCAACTCTGATGTGGATGACGGGTCCGACCCTCAGCTTTATCTTTGTATCACTTCAGCACATCAGGAGCTGTTGACACGGACATGAAAAGCTGCACTTAAGAGTCCTGATGAGGAAATAAGAGTGAAGAAACTAGGAGCAGACAATCGGAGGAGCTTGACACTGGACATGGATGGCAGGGTGCTGCTGGTGCTGCTGGTGCTGTGGAGCTCAGGTAGGCTTCCTATTGGAAGTTGTTGTTGATCTGTATGGTTCAGATAGACGTGTTTGAAACGGCTCAAATCAACTGGCTCGTGTCCTGGAGGCAGCAGCTGGATTTCTGGATTGACTCCATCACTGTTTGCTCCAGTCAGCCCTCAACTGGTCTGATGTTCTGTGTTCCGTATGGCAATAAGTCAAATAAATGTACTGTTCTCCAGTTGTAGTTTGCTGGTACAACCACAGTAGTTCAATCAAAGGAGGGGACTGAGCTGCTGCTAAACCCAGAGAGTGTCGGTCCTCCACAGTCTAACTAATCTCAGCTTAGTTTCAGATCAACTTGAAAAATATTCTTTTGATTTACATGAAGCAGGAGAGACAAGATAACAGGAACACTGAGAAAAGACCAAGTGTCAACAACTGAAGCATGAAATAAGAGACGAGAAACAAAGACACTGAATCCATAATTGCAGAAATTGTATGTGTGTGGGTGTGTGTGTGTGTGTGTGGGGGGGGGGGGGGGTCAGTAAACCTGTTTCAGCAAATTATAGTTAGTTAAAATACACTGAATAGAGAAAGTTAAAAAGGTCTTCCTCCTCCTCTGCTCATGAGATATTTGTCTCATTTCTTTATTCATTTATTCAAGTAGTTGAGCAATCAGACGGTTTAAAGTCATTTTGTGTGTTTTCTCTTTAAAGAGGACTGGGCAAACTGCAAAGGGAGAGACAGGAAATTGGAGGAAAAAATAAACAAGATAAATTCATTCATTGATATGGGAGAAATAAAAGAATTATTTGGGAGAAGGAAAGAAACTAAAAATATATTTAAAAAATCAATAAATGAATAAAAATGAGCGACTGCTATTGTGTCAAAATGTTGTGTGTAAATTGATGGTATATGTGTGTGTGTGTTCAGTTCAGTTTCTTTGTGTCTCATGCGTATTATTAATGATAAAATATCTATCATAGTAGGCTCATGAATGACATCTGAAGAAGATCATTGTAAAAAGAAATAGAATAAATAAACGGTAGATACATAAATCATAAATATGGCAGGAAAAAAGATGGAGCACTGCACACTGAAGGAGGAGTGAACCTGAGGAAGTCCCAGGTGAAACGCGTCTCTCAGCATGGCTGTTTCTTTGGTTTGTTTTCCAGCATTGCACGATAAGCTAGTACCCTGCTTACTTTGTGTCAACAGTTGTCGGTGTAGGCAGCGTTCGCGCTCCCTCCGACAGCTGTTAAATTTGTTTGGCTCTGATTAGCTCGCTTGTGTTAGTGGCGGCGTTCGCTAAGTTTTTTTTTCTTTACTTACGGCTGTGTCAGTTGTGGTCACTGGCGATGAAGGTAGCGTTGCGCTCCCCGCTCCTGGTATTGCAGTGGCTAGTTTTGTGTTAAAGTTGCTTTATTTCTCATTAGAAAAAAGGATATCAATTCTTGCAGGAGTGTTTTTGCTGACTCTGTAGGAATAAAATCCCTGATGATACTGGAAGATATTGCCTCTTCCGGGTCATCCAGGGGTCACAGGTGACGTTGTTGGTATTCATACTGGGGTTACGCATGCGCGAAGGGAACATTCAGTGCTTTAAGCAACGCCCTCTGGCTGTTATTCGGGATTCATAGAACCGCAGTTACATTTGTAACTCTCGTTTTAATATATTTAACCTTCGGTCAATTAGCTTTAGCTAGCGCTTGTTAGGCAGCTGCTAGCTGTTAACCTATTTGAATAAATACTATAAGGCCTGAATAAATACCTCTGTCTTGGAGGTGCTCCGCCAAATGCTTGGCCAAAGGCTTGCTGCTTTGCTTTGGCTTTCCTTGTTCATCCGACTCAAATCCAAAGAACTTCCAAACAGCACTTCTGCTGTTTTGTTTATTTATTAAAACTGGTTGCGAATGTCCTGCAGATGCCATCTCATGGCAGCTTACACATGTAGAGCGACTACACACACACAAAAAAAATACAGCTAGTGGTGTTTGTGTGAGCGAGTGTATCTGTCTCTACAAGGCAGGAGGAGAGGGGCATATGTAAACCACGGCGGCAGATAGGTAATCGATACTGTGGAAATGTCATTTTGTACCATTTTTATATTTCAAAATCGATATTTAATCAATAGATCAATATTTTTTACAACCCTAGTACAGGGTCCAAGAACTGACATGCAGTTAGCATCCAACCAGAAGTGCAAATAAACTGGAATGTTCAGATGCATGAAAGTATAAATATGGAATAATGTAGTAGGATACAGTTTAGGCAGGAGTATCATTAGCATCGCTCTATTAACCAGCCTTGTACATGAGGTTAGATCATATATAAACAAAGCTAGTATTTTTACTTCAAACCAGTGGTGCTGCCTGTAAATGTAGCATCAGTTTTTACATATTTAGCTGCTTCTCCTGCACATTTTCTTCTCTCTCCCTGTCAGCTCCACCCTTCTCCAATATCCGTACTTTCTAATCCAAAAAAATGCCAAGGCAGGTGGAGGAGAACGCTGTAACTTTACTGGAAAGTTGATCTGTTTTGCTTCTGCTGTCGGTTGACCACACATGCGGCAGGTACAGCACTTACAACTACAGCTTCTTCAAATTAATCGTTGCAGTGCCCTGCAGTAAAAATATCCATCCATGTAACCTACAATTAATAAAGTACAAGGTTCTCCACAGAACACACTACACAGGACAAAGGATGTTCCAGATGGGCCTCACACAAACAAACATTTGTCCATATTGTGCGACTGGACTCCTATCTGCATGCTATATGGCTTTGTACACCTGTTAACAATTTTTGGCAGAGGGTTTGTAAAGACCTATCACGGTGGTTAGGGTACCCCATCCCTACCTCCCCCTCACTTTGTCTGCTAGGTGACCTCACTAATGTCAATATGGAAGTAAACAAATCCTGCATGCTCCTCACTGCTCTAAGCATTGCAAAGAAGGCCATCCTGATGAATTGGAAATCCAAGAACAACCTAAGCATTACTCAATATAGAAACCTTTTATTAGACCACATTGCCATGGAGAGAATGTCTGCTTGGGAGGAAAGTCGATCGTCAGAGTTAGAACAAATCTGGTCCCTGATAATTAAATCCATCACATAGTTTTGATCGGAGGGGACTGGGCTTCGTGGCTCTGGCCCCGGGGCGGGTAGCTATGGACACTGGCTACCTTGGGTGTCCGGTGGCTCGCTGGGCTGGTGGGCCCAGGGTTACTGCCTTCTGGGGCTGCTTTGGGTCTCGCCTGTTGAGGGACGGTGTGGGGGGTGTGGGGGCGACTTCCCCTATCATAGCGGCACCCTGTGGGATTGGGGGTTGGGGGTCCTTGGGCTGGGTCGGGGCCTCCAGCCGGTATGGGGGGGTGGGGGGCCCTGGGCCCTGGTGCCGGGGATCCGCGCCGGGGCCTGGGGGTTGGTCGCGGGCCTTGCTGTTGTGCAATTGATCACTCGCTGCCGGTTTCACTAAGTCTGAGGTGCCCTGGACCGTATCAGCATCTATGGAGTTCTCAGCCCCTGTATGGAGGAAGATGATTGTTTTGTCCGGGGGTGGCGGTCCTGGGCGTGCAGGCCTTCAGCTCACCCCGGCGGGCAGGCTGGGCCTCTCGGGGGAGTGGGGGGGTCCTGGCGAGGTTTGGGGGGGGGGGGGGGGGGTTGCTCCTTACGGGGGCCGGTGGGCCTGGTCGTTGTGGTGGGCTGTGGTTGTCCCGCCTGGGTGTGGGGTGTGGGTGGGTGTCAGCCTCGCCGCTGGCGGACCTCTTGGGGGGCTCTGGTCGGGTCTCGGGCCAGAGGGGCCCTATGCCCCTGGGCTCTGCTCATGCTGTGGGGGGGGGGGGGGGGGGGTGCCGGCAGGACATGGGTCATCTCTGCCCCGTCTCTCTGTGGGTTGCTTCCAGGTGGGGGTTGCTGCTCCTATGCTTTCCTACGGGTCCTGGCATTGGTTGGACCTGTGGCTGTTTCCTGGGGGAGGGGTGGCCTGGGGCTTCTCCTGTCCTGGGGGTTTCTGGGTGCTCTGGTGGCCTGGTCCTGACCCACCTGCTATCCTGGACTGGGGTTGTGACATCCTTTCCCCCCCACATCAGCGACAGCCAGCTACACACGGCATCCAGCCTGCACCGGAAATTCTGCAACCAATGTTTTTTCCTTCTTTTTTTTTTCTTTTCACCTCTCTGTTGTTGTTACCTTTTCTTTGTTTGTTTGTTGTTTTTTTCTGCTATTGCTGTTGTTGTTTTTGTCTCCCCCCCTGTCTTCCCTATCCTGTCCTTGTTCTCTCTTCCTATCCACTCCTCAGCCTCAGTCCGGTAGCTTTATCAATGAACCAATAACATTCCTAATAGAATTAAACATAAATGGCGATAGGAGGAGTTTATCAGATTCCTCCTATGCAGAGTAAAACCGCTTCAGTACAACAAGGCACCAGGAACATGGATGCTGCTTGCCCCAGCGACTGAACAGGACAGGGAAGAAAAAAAAAATCCATCCACGCACCCATTTTCTCCTGCTGATTCCTGTTGAGTGTTGCAGCGGGTCTGGAGCCTATCCCAGCAGCTACGGGCAAGAGGCGGGGTTTACACTGGACAGGTCGCCAGTCCATTGCAGTGCCAACACATATAGACAGAAAACCATTCACACTCACATTCATACCTACAGTCAAAGAGTGTCAATTAGCCTCGTCCCCACATGCATGTCTTTGGACCGTGGAAAGAAGCCAGAGTACCCAAACAGGCACAGGAAGAACATGAAAACTCCACACACAGAGATTGCGTGCTTCAGCCGGGACTCGAACCTGGAACCTTCTTGCTGAGAGGCGACAGTGCCAACCAATGCACCTACCAACCACGCCTGCAGCAAAAGGGGGAAAAAATATATTTATATGTATATATATGTGTGTATAGATAGATAGATAGATAGATAGATAGATAGATAGATAGATAGATAGATAGATAGATAGATAGATAGATAGATAGATAGATAGATGTATAGATAGATGTATAGATATAGATAGATAGATATATGTATAGATATAGATAGATACTAACTAACTAACTAACTAACTAACGCACGCCAGTGGGTCAATTAACCTGTACACCAGGAATATTTTGCAGCTCTTGAACAAACACAGCTCTCAGTTTTTCGGGCTGGTTCACAGGCTCAGATGTGGGACACTTCCAGGTCCTCCTCTGTCCTGTTGCATATTCATGTATTAATGAGCCTCTTGTCTCTGCTCAGATGCTGATGATGTCAGGTTGGTGGGAGGAGCAAACCACTGTGCTGGTAGACTGGAGGTGAACCACCTGGGAGAGTGGAGAGCAGCACAGACAGACTGGTCCTGGAGCCTGAAGAAAACAGCTGTGATATGTAGATGGCTGGACTGTGGTTCTGCTGTCTCAACACAGGAGAGAGACGAGTCCTCAGAAGGACTCATGTGGTACATCGAGTCTGTGTGTGTTCAGTATAAATGGATACTCAAGGAGTGTGTGACATCAAGTGTCAGCTCTCGTTCCACCATCCTGGAAATCACCTGCTCAGGTAACATGATGGGCACCAGATCCAGGACAAGTTATCTTTAAATAGTCACATCCACACAAATATTCTTCTTTTTTTTTTATTCTGATGACGATAATATTGAGACTCTTTTTTTTAAAAACTTTTATCCCATCAGAGGAACACATTAGATCACATGAATTGTTCCAGGGAGGATAAAACCCTTGCAAATCTACGTATGTTGTCCTGTCTCATTCTCAGGTTTTTGCTAGTTAACATGTCAGAGTCATGAACAGGTGAGTTCATGTTAACATGAATTCATTCTCATCATGAATCTGCCTCTTGGTGTCTTTTTCAGAGTCTGTCAGGCTGGTGGACGGGTCGAACCTTTGCTCTGGCAGACTGGAGGTGAAATCTAACCAGCTGTGGTCCT
Source organism: Aulostomus chinensis (assembly GCF_037954235.1). NCBI lineage: Eukaryota > Metazoa > Chordata > Actinopteri > Syngnathiformes > Aulostomidae > Aulostomus > Aulostomus chinensis. Next base: position 6,272,894 of record NC_141343.1, on the reverse strand, counting down.
CGGTGTGTGAAGGTGACTTTGACATGCAGGATGCAGAGGTGCTGTGTGGAGAGCTGAGATGTGGGCCACCTTCAGTCCTGGAGGGGGGACTTTTTGGAACAGCAGAGTCTCCATTCTGGGCTCAGGAGTTCCAGTGTGAGGGTCATGAATCTTCCCTCCTGGACTGTGGACTCTCAGGGTCTGGAAAGACCTGCTCACCTGGCAGATCAGTTGGACTCATCTGCTCAGGTGGAGCTTTGGTTCAGGTCCACCTCCGTCCTGTTGCATATTCATGTATTAATGATCCTCTTGTCTCTGCTCAGATGCTGATGATGTCAGGTTGGTGGGAGGAGCAAACCGCTGTGCTGGTAGACTGGAGGTGAAACACCTGGGAGAGTGGAGAGCAGCGGAGTCAGACAGGCCCTTGACCCTGAAGGAAACAGCTGTGATATGTAGATGGTTGGACTGTGGTTCTGCTGTCTCAACGCAGGAGAGAGACGAGTCCTCAGAACGACTCATGTGGTTCCTCGACTCTGAGTCTGTTCAGTCTACATCAACACTGAAGGAGTGTGTGAGTTCATGGAACAAATTGAGCACTACAAGCCAGGAAATCACCTGCTCAGGTAACATTATTGACACTAACAGTCATGCTCCTGTGATCCAGGACAAGTTGACTTTGTCTTCTTACATGCACACAAATAGTCCTGTATTATTCTGACAATGACAGTACTCCAATTTTTTTTAACCTTTATTTAGTCAGAGGAAACTCACTGAGAGCACCCTGACCATGTTCACGATCATAGAACACAAGCTGCTCAGTACCACCTCTGAGAGCCTTGCTAAAGGGCACCTTGGTTGTGCTAATGAGGGTGGCTCCTTCCTCCTACCAGTCCTGAGGATTGAACCAGCAACCCAATGTCACAAGCTCATTTCATCCTTCAGGCCAGTGGTTGTAAAACTTTCCGAGCCAAGAACAACCATTATGACCATGATTTAGCAAACAGTAGCATAGTGGCTCTATTCATCTACAGCAGTGGTAGATGGTATAGTATTCATTGTTTCAAAACAATCTTGACTAGTTTTACTTAAAAAAAATATTTGGGTTTTCCACCTGTTTGAGAATCACTGCTTTTGGCTGCCACTGCAGTTGTGTTATCTGATTTCCACATGTGGGATTTTAGATGGTTTCTGGAGGAACAAGCAGGAATCATGTTTCCCAGCTTCAGCAATCACATAAATGTCTTTAAAACGATAGATACCACAGCCACCACACTTGGCAGACGTTTCCTCCTGCTCTTTATGTGAGATGGTTGGCATAGAAGTCGCTACCTTCAGATGTCATTCAACTGAGGACGGAGCTGGAACTTCACAAGGTTTTCAAGCCGGCACCCCACTTAACGGGTGTTTCGTCTACTAGCCCTGGACACCTCAATGGGGCTTGACAGCAGAACCAGCATCCTGGAACTGCTCCCTCCGCTCTTCCAGTCTTCACAATTCATCTCTGACCCCCCCCCCCTCTCCGCTGGCAGACTGGTTTAGCCACTGCTCACTTCTTTTTAGCCACAGCCATCCAGATGCCGTCTCTGCTTTGAAGTATCATTCACCAGGTTCTTGTGGTTTGTACCTTTGACCCCGAGCATACACAGAGCTCTTCAGAGTGACTGAAATTATTTCAAGGACTATCCTTAGAAATCTATCTTTTCTTTCTCACTGATGTTTTTTTCTTTTTTCTTTCTCAACTTGGTTTTTGCACGGTAACATGTCAGATGTGTGAATGGTTCATGTTAACATGAATTCATTCTAATCATGAATCTGCCTCTTGGTGTCTTTTTCAGAGTCTGTCAGGCTGGTGGACGGGTCGAACCTTTGCTCTGGCAGACTGGAGGTGAAATCTAACCAGCTGTGGTCCTCGGTGTGTGAAGATGACTTTGACATGCAGGATGCAGAGGTGCTGTGTGGAGAGCTGAGATGTGGGACACCTTCAGTCCTGGAGGGGGGACTTTTGGGTCCAGCAGAGTCTCCATTCTGGGCACAGGAGTTCCAGTGTGAGGGTCATGAATCTTCCCTCCTGGACTGTGGACTCTCAGGGTCTGGAAACACCTGCTCACCTGGCAGATCAGTTGGACTCATCTGCTCAGGTGGAGCTTTGGTTCAGGTCCTCCTCAGTCCTGTTGCATATTCATGTATTAATGATCCTCTTGTCTCTGCTCAGATGCTGATGATGTCAGGTTGGTGGGAGGAGCAAACCACTGTGCTGGTAGACTGGAGGTGAACCACCTGGGAGAGTGGAGACCAGCACAGACAGACTGGTCCTGGAGCCTGAAGAAAACAGCTGTGATATGTAGATGGCTGGACTGTGGTTCTGCTGTCTCAACACAGGAGAGAGACGAGTCCTCAGAAGGACTCATGTGGTACATCGAGTCTGTGTGTGTTCAGTATAAATGGATACTCAAGGAGTGTGTGACATCAAGTGTCAGCTCTCGTTCCACCATCCTGGAAATCACCTGCTCAGGTAACATGATGGGCACCAGATCCAGGACAAGTTATCTTTAAATAGTCACATCCACACAAATATTCTTCTTTTTTTTTTATTCTGATGACGATAATATTGAGACTCTTTTTTTTAAAAACTTTTATCCCATCAGAGGAACACATTAGATCACATGAATTGTTCCAGGGAGGATAAAACCCTTGCAAATCTACGTATGTTGTCCTGTCTCATTCTCAGGTTTTTGCTAGTTAACATGTCAGAGTCATGAACAGGTGAGTTCATGTTAACATGAATTCATTCTCATCATGAATCTGCCTCTTGGTGTCTTTTTCAGAGTCTGTCAGGCTGGTGGACGGGTCGAACCTTTGCTCTGGCAGACTGGAGGTGAAATCTAACCAGCTGTGGTCCTCGGTGTGTGAAGGTGACTTTGACATGCAGGATGCAGAGGTGCTGTGTGGAGAGCTGAGATGTGGGCCACCTTCAGTCCTGGAGGGGGGACTTTTTGGAACAGCAGAGTCTCCATTCTGGGCTCAGGAGTTCCAGTGTGAGGGTCATGAATCTTCCCTCCTGGACTGTGGACTCTCAGGGTCTGGAAAGACCTGCTCACCTGGCAGATCAGTTGGACTCATCTGCTCAGGTGGAGCTTTGGTTCAGGTCCACCTCCGTCCTGTTGCATATTCATGTATTAATGATCCTCTTGTCTCTGCTCAGATGCTGATGATGTCAGGTTGGTGGGAGGAGCAAACCGCTGTGCTGGTAGACTGGAGGTGAAACACCTGGGAGAGTGGAGAGCAGCGGAGTCAGACAGGCCCTTGACCCTGAAGGAAACAGCTGTGATATGTAGATGGTTGGACTGTGGTTCTGCTGTCTCAACGCAGGAGAGAGACGAGTCCTCAGAACGACTCATGTGGTTCCTCGACTCTGAGTCTGTTCAGTCTACATCAACACTGAAGGAGTGTGTGAGTTCATGGAACAAATTGAGCACTACAAGCCAGGAAATCACCTGCTCAGGTAACATTATTGACACTAACAGTCATGCTCCTGTGATCCAGGACAAGTTGACTTTGTCTTCTTACATGCACACAAATAGTCCTGTATTATTCTGACAATGACAGTACTCCAATTTTTTTTAACCTTTATTTAGTCAGAGGAAACTCACTGAGAGCACCCTGACCATGTTCACGATCATAGAACACAAGCTGCTCAGTACCACCTCTGAGAGCCTTGCTAAAGGGCACCTTGGTTGTGCTAATGAGGGTGGCTCCTTCCTCCTACCAGTCCTGAGGATTGAACCAGCAACCCAATGTCACAAGCTCATTTCATCCTTCAGGCCAGTGGTTGTAAAACTTTCCGAGCCAAGAACAACCATTATGACCATGATTTAGCAAACAGTAGCATAGTGGCTCTATTCATCTACAGCAGTGGTAGATGGTATAGTATTCATTGTTTCAAAACAATCTTGACTAGTTTTACTTAAAAAAAATATTTGGGTTTTCCACCTGTTTGAGAATCACTGCTTTTGGCTGCCACTGCAGTTGTGTTATCTGATTTCCACATGTGGGATTTTAGATGGTTTCTGGAGGAACAAGCAGGAATCATGTTTCCCAGCTTCAGCAATCACATAAATGTCTTTAAAACGATAGATACCACAGCCACCACACTTGGCAGACGTTTCCTCCTGCTCTTTATGTGAGATGGTTGGCATAGAAGTCGCTACCTTCAGATGTCATTCAACTGAGGACGGAGCTGGAACTTCACAAGGTTTTCAAGCCGGCACCCCACTTAACGGGTGTTTCGTCTACTAGCCCTGGACACCTCAATGGGGCTTGACAGCAGAACCAGCATCCTGGAACTGCTCCCTCCGCTCTTCCAGTCTTCACAATTCATCTCTGACCCCCCCCCCTCTCCGCTGGCAGACTGGTTTAGCCACTGCTCACTTCTTTTTAGCCACAGCCATCCAGATGCCGTCTCTGCTTTGAAGTATCATTCACCAGGTTCTTGTGGTTTGTACCTTTGACCCCGAGCATACACAGAGCTCTTCAGAGTGACTGAAATTATTTCAAGGACTATCCTTAGAAATCTATCTTTTCTTTCTCACTGATGTTTTTTTCTTTTTTCTTTCTCAACTTGGTTTTTGCACGGTAACATGTCAGATGTGTGAATGGTTCATGTTAACATGAATTCATTCTAATCATGAATCTGCCTCTTGGTGTCTTTTTCAGAGTCTGTCAGGCTGGTGGACGGGTCGAACCTTTGCTCTGGCAGACTGGAGGTGAAATCTAACCAGCTGTGGTCCTCGGTGTGTGAAGATGACTTTGACATGCAGGATGCAGAGGTGCTGTGTGGAGAGCTGAGATGTGGGCCACCTTCAGTCCTGGAGGGGGGACTTTTGGGTCCAGCAGAGTCTCCATTCTGGGCACAGGAGTTCCAGTGTGAGGGTCATGAATCTTCCCTCCTGGACTGTGGACTCTCAGGGTCTGGAAACACCTGCTCACCTGGCAGATCAGTTGGACTCATCTGCTCAGGTGGAGCTTTGGTTCAGGTCCTCCTCAGTCCTGTTGCATATTCATGTATTAATGATCCTCTTGTCTCTGCTCAGATGCTGATGATGTCAGGTTGGTGGGAGGAGCAAACCACTGTGCTGGTAGATTGGAGGTGAAACACCTGGGAGAGTGGAGACCAGCAGAGACAGGCTGGTCCTGGAGCCTGAAGGAAACAGCTGTGATATGTAGACGGCTGGACTGTGGTTCTGCTGTCTCAACACAGGAGAGAGACGAGTCCTCAGAACGACTCATGTGGTTCATCAACTCTGAGTGTGTTCAGTCTACATCAACACTGAAGGAGTGTGTGAGTTCATGGAACTCTTCTCGTTCCACCATCCTGGAAATCACCTGCTCAGGTAACATGATTGACACCAACAGTCATGTGACTGTGATCCAGGACAAGTAGACTTTGGTTGTTGACATGCACACAAATATTCCTCTATTATTCTGGCAATGATGATATTCCAATGTCTTTTTGTAACCTTTATTTAGTCCGAGGAAACTCACTGAGACTGACTCACATTTGCAGGAGAACCCTGATTATATTCACTATCATCAAACACAAGGCGCTCAGTCACACGACTGAGAGCCTTGCCTCGTTGGTGTTAATAAGTAAAGCAGTAGTGCTGCTTGTTACTGAATCCTGGCGAGACAAAGGTGAAGTGTACTTATGTTTTCAGTGGCCTTTCAATCCTGTCCAGCTTTTAGAAGTATTCTTATATAATTTACTGTTTTTCTGTTACATCCTTGTCACAGAAAAAAAACTGGAAGAGCTCATAGACAGACAAATGATTTGACGTAAGCTCTTGTCCATTCATCCATTTTCGAGCGCTTATCCTGTTAAGGGTTGTGGGCGGGCTAGAACCTATCCCATTAGCCTTGGGGTGAGAGGCGGGTTTCACACTGAACAGGTCACCAGTCCATCACAGGGCCAATACATTGAGACAGACAACCAGTCACACTCACAGTCACACCTACAGTCAGTTTAGAGTATTTAATTAACTTTGTCCCCTCTTGCATGATTTGGACTATGAGAGGAAGCTGGAGTACCAGAGAGAACCCACACAGGCACAGCGAGAACATGCAGACTCCACACAGAAATACCCCGTGCTTGAGCTGGGGCTCGAACCCAGAACCTTCTTGCTGTGAGGCGACAGTACTTGCTGCTAATAAGCTCTTGTAAAAACACACAAAATATTAGCATCAGATTAGCAACATGAACAAAATACACAAAAATTGAGAACAAAAATGAGTCATGTTCACTGATAGTGTGCTCATGTGGCGAGGTAGAAAAGCTAACATGACTGAGAAACAGTTGTGAGGGAAGCTCATGTTAGCATAGCCTTCATCTCAACACACAATCAAGTTCTCTGATTCCCATAAGTTGGCATCACACAAATGATCACAGAATTCCTTGTTCCAATTCCAGCCAGGAGCTTCAGTGTCTTTCCAGGATCAGAACATCTCAGGAAAACCGTTTAACCTCGCTTCATTCTGTGCAGGCATCAAATTGCTGCCTGCAAGAGGCGCTCAAACAGAAACTTAACTGGATGCCATTAAAAATGAAAGCCTCAAATACTGAAAATTGCTTTCACACAAAAGAGCTCACTGGCAATTTTAACTAAAAAAACAGACCTACGTCGGAGTCATTTACACTGTTTCTTCCACTTTATGCTGAGGATTGAATCAGCAACCCTCCCATCACATTTCCTTTCCCTTGGCCACCAGTGCTAGAACTGGACAAGGGTCATGATGATAATGAAAACCAGAGATTCCAGTTGTGTTCTCTGTTTACATATGTAGGATATTAGATATTACGTCCCATGAATTATTCCAAGGAGGATAAATTCCTTGCAAATCCTTTTTTTCTGTCTCATTCTCAGGTTTTTGCTAGTTAATATGAATTCATTCTAGGGGTGTTACGAAATTTCGCGTCATAAAAATTCTTTAAATTAAAAAAAACGTAAAATAAGATTCAAAGATGCACGGAATAAGAATCAATGCAAAAAAAAAAAAAATCAATGTGAATCGGTACCGTGCACCACTAACACTGATGAGTTTTGACCCTCTCGCCCACGATATACGTATTACAAGAAGAAGAAGAACACTGTAGCAATGCCATCAAAGAAGACAAAGTGAAACAATTATTTCTAAATGGTAGAATACGAAGTCGAACAAGTAGTGGACATTCCTTCATCAAACAAATCAGTTGTGTGGACTTATTTTGGCTTCCCATGTAAAAGACAAGCTAACAGTGATATGTGTGTGTGTGTATAGGTATAGATATAGATATAGGTACATATAAATATATATAGATAGATAGATAGCTGTGCAATGATGCAGCAATAACTTGTATATCTGCATATTAAGGAGGAAAATAAAGAATATTTGATTTTTGCATTTCTGATTCTTGATTTTCTTTAATCTTTATTTCATATCATGAATATTTTTTATTGTTTCACGAGTTGACTATTTTTTGTCACCTTATCACCCACGCTCCGGGGCTTTGTCACCCCTAATTCATTCTAATCATGAATCTGCCTCTTGGTGTCTTTTTCAGAGTCTGTCAGGTTGGTGGACGGGTCGAACCTTTGCTCTGGCAGACTGGAGGTGAAATCTAACCAGCTGTGGTCCTCGGTGTGTGAAGGTGACTTTGACATGCAGGATGCAGAGGTGCTGTGTGGAGAGCTGAGATGTGGGACACCTTCAGTCCTGGAGGGGGGACTTTTTGGAACAGCAGAGTCTCCATTCTGGGCTCAGGAGTTCCAGTGTGAGGGCCATGAATCTTCCCTCCTGGACTGTGGACTCTCAGGGTCTGGAAACACCTGCTCACCTGGCAGATCAGTTGGACTCATCTGCTCAGGTGGAGCTTTGGTTCAGGTCCTCCTCTGTCCTGTTGCATATTCATGTATTAATGATCCTCATGTCTCTGCTCAGATGCTGATGATGTCAGGTTGGTGGGAGGAGCAAACCACTGTGCTGGTAGACTGGAGGTGAAACACCTGGGAGAGTGGAGACCAGCACAGACAGGCTGGTCCTGGACCCTGAAGAAAACAGATGTGATATGTAGATGGCTGGACTGTGGTTCTGCTGTCTCAACACTGCAGAGAGACGAGTCCTCAGAAGGACTCATGTGGTTCATCAACTCTTGGTGTGTTCAGTCTACATCTCCACTGAAGGAGTGTGTGAGATCATCAAACACATCTAGTTCCCTAATTGTGGAAATCACCTGCTCAGGTAACATTATTGACACTAACATAGAGGTGCGCAACACATTGATTTAATTAGTGACTTTCAATTTATATTTCATGATGATGCGTTTTAGAAAAATATAGCTTTATTTGTCATTTATTTTACATGTGAGCATCAAAAGCAGAGCTAATTCGCTGCAACTATGCTGTCAAATTTTCGCCAAATGTCCACCACAAGCGTGTATTACACTCCATGCGCACATTGAACCTCCCATGCGCACATTATTCAGTGACGATGAGCACTTCTCTTTACTGAAGGCACAAAATTCAAAAATGTGTGCTTGAGTTGCAACTGTCTCTGCTCTTGGTGTTTCAATCTGCTCGCTTGTTGATCTTCTCTTTTGGGCTCATGTGAAACATTGGAAAAACCAAGTGTAGAAAGAAAGCACAGAAATGATCATGATCCATGATCGGCCACTTTTCTACTGTCCCCGTCCTTTGACCCCGTTGGCTTCCATGACTAAAACATGGATGTATCGAGCTCATACAGCTGAGTCAGAGTTCGTGACTTTTATGATTTTTTCCTTTGAAACATGCATGTTTCAAAGTCCATGTTCAATGTTTCACTGACCTTCGACTCAGCCGCTTCAGCTCGATACATTCATGTTTTAGTCATGGAGGGCAGGAAGCAGGCACAGGGAGAACATGCAAACTCCACACAGAAAGATCCTATGTGCCAGCCGGGGCTCGAACCTGGAAACTTCTTGCTGATAGGCGTTAGTGCTAACCACTGCATCACCATGCCGCCCCCTATTCAGAATCCGCATCTCAAATCTGGTGTTTCAGCAGTTTTTGTCCTGAGGCACACGACCTCTCTTTGTTTTTGGCAGATCCATAAATATTCCAGCCCTTAGTCTTGATCCAGTGATTGATCGTCTCCACTTCTGTCACCTCCATGCGCCGTCACCATTTCAGTAAGAAGATGGACTGTCATGGTGGATGAGGTCAGAGCAGCACCTGCAGCTTTGACAGCTGACATTTTGTTACTCTTTGGTTTAAAAGACAAATCAGCAAGTAACAAGGCAGATGAAATAAGTGCCGTTTGCAGACTTTGTCAGACTGTGATGAAGATTTTTGAGGAACACAACCAACGATAGTTTGGATTCAGTTGAGTTATCAATGAAATGTGCTCATATTATTAAGCTTCCCAGATGAATTTGAAGCAAATTACATTCTTGGTTCTTGTGATTCCAATGAGGTTAAGCAGGATGAGTAGCTGAGAAAATGGGTGACTCTTATAATAATGATGATTTCCTGATGTCTCCACAGAGTCTGTCAGGCTGGTGGGGGGGTCCAGTCTGTGCTCAGGCAGACTGGAGGTGAAGTCTAACCAGTCGTGGTCCTCTGTGTGTGAGGAGGATTTTGGCCTGCAGGATGCAGAGGTGGTGTGTAGAGAGTTGGGGTGTGGGGCTCCGTCCCTCCTCCAGGGGGGCCCGTATACAGACATGGAGACCCCAGTCATGGCAGGAAAGTTCCAGTGTGGTGGAGATGAATCTGTTCTGCTAAACTGTGGAAGGTCTGGCTCAGTGATGAAGACCTGCTTACCTGGGAAAAGCGTTGGCCTCGTCTGCTCAGGTGAAGGTCATGGATCTGCTTCATCTCACTGCTTCACTTCTACCACTCATGATTCCTGTGTCTGCTCAGAGCCTGATGGAGTCAGGATGGTGGGAGAGCCCAGTCGCTGTGCTGGAACCCTTGAGATCAAACACCGGGGAGAGTGGAGACCAGCGGCCCCTGGGGGTTCTGAATGGCTCCACCAGTCTGCCTCTGCAGTGTGTAGACAGATGAATTGTGGCTCTGCTGCTTTAACAAATGAAAGGCGGGACTCACTATCCAGGCCTGTGTGGTGGATCAGGTCTTCTTGTGTCCAGTCAGCATCTGGACTGCAGGAGTGTGTACTGGAGACTGATGAAGTTCATAGTGATACCAGGCTGATGGTGGTGTGTTCAGGTAAAACTGGACATTCCAAACAAGCTGCTGCTTCCTCAGTGACACCAGCACTTCTGCTGAGTCAGCCTTTCCTCTGCCCCCCCCTCCACAGATTTGCTGGTCCAGCCAAACATCTCCTTCTCTGCCTTCACTGACGGCGTCTCTGAGGTGAGGCAGCAGGAGACTCTGCTGCTCCGGGGCTCCAACTTCACCATCAGTTGCTCTGTTGAACCACAGTACCCAGGAGGCGTGTTCCAGCTCATCTTCTCCACCTCCAGCACAGCACAGAACTACACCCTACCAGCGCTCAATCACTCCGCCCGGTTCCTGTTCTCAGCAGCAGACCACACCCACCGAGGGGACTACAGATGTGTTTATCACCTGTCCCATGTTTTCCTCCATCACTTCTCCTCTGAGAGCCAGGAGCTCCACCTCATCATAGCAGGTGACAACAGGACGAGCTGGAGTCAGACAGAGGAATGTGACCCTGACTACATTTACATGCGCTTTCTACTCCTCTGTTCTCCTGGGGCCTCATGTATCAATACTTGCGTGGATCTCATACTAAAGAACAGCGGTAGCAAGAATCGTGAAAGTTGCGTAAGCACAAAAAAATCCGGCTGTGTCAATATGTGCGAACGCCGGAATCCACGCACGTTTCCTTGATACATCCCAATCAGCGTGGAATTGAGCACAGATTTCGGAGCAACCGGGCCGCCCCTGTTATGCCCACCTTTTAATATGCAAATTCATGGTTGTCACCACCACGCACGCTGACTCAGAGCCTGGAGAGCAACTGGCAGCTCCATTTCTTACGCAACATTTCCACATGCTTTGCTACAGATGTGAAGGCAACAAATACACAGAATCAGCCATTAAATAAACCAATATGTTTAATAGAAATTGATCCGTCAGCCATGCCGCTATCGGGCAGTACCCCTGCCGGCTCCCGCGCCAGCCCGTCCACCCGCTCAGAGTCATCCGCCAGGACCAGCGGCATTCGGGCCAGCCCGTCCTCACACAGGCGGTCCTGCAGTCACAGGAGGACGTAACAGGGATCAATGAGCCTGAACTGCTTGATCAATGTTCTGGAACGTTTCGTGGACGAAATAAATTAATCTGGTTTCATGAATCATGTAGTAGATTCTTACCCATTCACATTGTGGAAATGAAATTCTAGCGTACAATGACGGCCGCCCGGCTGGCGTCGGTGTCCATCCCTCCAGCCTCTGCGCATCAATGATCTGCACATTGATGAAGGGGAAACCCTTACGATGAACGTAAGCGTGTTCATGGGATGGTGCTTTTGTGGCAACATGAGTGCTGTCAGTGGCTCCCAATAAATGAGAGAATCCGGCTATTGCTGCAAAATGTGCTTTGATATTGGCCTGTTCAATGATCAGCTCCACCACCCAGGGCCTGGCCCGGTTGAGGGTCAACTGGCTCACCCTGGAACGGTCCGCCATCTCCTGCTGGAAGGCTTTTTTGTGCCCGATGTATGTGCGGTTGTCAAATAATGTCAGTTACCAAACACCACCACAGGGTGTCGCCAACGGACCAAAGTGCAGTTGACGCAAGAATCGGCTTTCCGCCAAGTTCTACTGCACCTCCAGAGTTGGCGTGAAACATCGCAAGAATCGACAAACTTTTTGCGTTGATACATCTGAACGTGAGCGTCGATCCTGGTGTAAGCAAGTTTTTCTTGCGTAAACCTCATTGATACATGAGGCCCCTGGTTCTTGTTTTTATCCTGAAAATGACAACATTCTGATGAAGCTGTAAACATGACTATGGAAAATAGTCTAGCTGGCTAATTCTAACTAGCTAGGCTAGTCTGAGAGACGAAGGGCGGAGCTAAAGTTCACTGTCATTTGTTTGTCTCCTGTCCAGTTAAAAGTGTCTCACACTGTGAGACTCTACAGTTTTAATTCCTCCTGAAGTTCATTCATGATAGAAAAGCCTCAAACCCAAATAATATTGGTCTATCCTACGTTTTCATTGAGAAATGCTCAGCTCTGAAAACCCACCCAGAATAAACTCTTTATAGAATCCTGATTAAATCTGGACTGTTGTCATTTTCAGAATAATAGTGGAACGATGGCGTAGGTGTAGAAGTAGTCTGTTAAATGAATCCACCAACCTTCTGGGAAATCTGCTTCTTGTCCATCATCCCCAGAACCAGACAAGGAGATAGAGACCCTTCTCTAGGGAGCTGAGACTCACGCTAGTTAGCTTAGCACATTGAATAGTAGTGGGTGGGAAGTGTTAGCTCATTGTGATTTTCCCTTCCAGTCTCCAGAAACATTTGTGAGTCCTATCATTTGCTCACGTGCAGGTCCCACTTCAAACTCAGTGTCTAAACTCACCTGACAGGAAGTGATCTCGTTGCAAGAGGCCCCAGACTTGAACTGATAGTTGGAACAAACAGGAAACAAAGAGAGAGAGGAAACTGCATGAGGTTCAACACATGTTGGAGAAAATCAAACCACGTGTGTTGTAATTACATGTTCTGTGTGTCCATGAGGGAGCTGAGACCAGCAGACCACAAGTTAGCTTAGCATAATGAATGGTAGTGAGTGGGAAGTGTTAGCATCAACTACCTCAGGATCAGGATGTTGGTTTGTCCTGCAGTCCTCCTCCTCCTCCTCCTCTCTTCCAAAGTCGGCCATGATCAGTAGCAGCAGTCGCTCTCCTGCTCCAACAAACATTTGGTTTTGGTGGCTGAAATTTCAGGTGCTGTGCCAAATCACTGCGCCCAGTCAGGAAAGTAGTCCCGGCTATGTGTGTGATTCTAAAATTAGAATGTCTGACAAAAGTGATACACAACCCCAGATATATTCATGGAGGTGTCGCTCCAGACTGAGGGGTATCTGGACGCTACATGTGATCCACAGGATGAAGACTGAGGATCAATGAAGAGACAAACGATGGATGAACGTCTTCTCAAGGCCAGCGCCGTTTGATTTCTGATGCTTCGTTGGGCCTGTGGGAAAAATCTCTCAGCCTAAGCCACGTAGGAGTTAGAGCTCCGCCTACTGGTCGGGTGGAATAAATTCTCACTGTTCAAGTCAGTGTCGTAAGTTCAGCTCTCAATGTGATATCTTCAAAATAAAAGATGGGGGGGCTTTTATGTTTCATACACATACACATTAATACACAACATTTTCTTTCTGTTTTATATTAAAACATTTATATTCAATTTTTTTCATCCCTTCCACAGCAACAACTGTTTGGGACTTTTATGCTAACACTTCCCACCCCCTACCATGCATTGTGCTAAGCTAACTAGCATGAGTCTCAGCTCCTAGAGAAGGGTCTCCATCTTCTAGTCTGGCCCTGGGGATGATGGACAATCAGAGACTTCTCCTAAAAGTTAGCATGTTCCTTAACATGCAGCCTTCCATCAAGAATCTTCAACCATCAACATGTCTGTGGTGGTCAGTGGTGATGTCATCGATCAAATGTGATGACTTTAAATGTTTTTCAGTGCCTACAAGTGATTTCATCATCAGAGCGTTCATCCACCATCTGATCCTGGGGTTAAGTGCTGTCTTCTTCTACCGCTACTTCAAGGTAACACGACGTAGCTTCGTAGTTCTTGGCTATGAGCAGTTGTTTCAGCAGGAACTGGAGGTGTGAGCTGTCATGTCTTCCAGGCCAAAAAGGAGCGGCGGGCAGGACACCAGGAGAACATTGAACTCAACGCTGGTGATGCGACAGAGGAAGGCTTGGTTGATGAGGAGGCTGGAGTTCACCATGAAGACACCACGGACGTGTGACTGCAGCGCCGCCACAACTGAGCTCCAGGCTTCTTCTGTTTTCACCGTGATGATGTTTAAAGCAACAGGAGAGCTCCTCATTGCAGTCTTGTGGTTCTCTCGTGTTTTCCTGATCGTCCATCTCTGTTCTCAAGGTCAATGTAAATGTATGGAATTGATTAATAATTTTTTGATTCATTCAAAGATAATTTGTAGTTATTGTACACACATTTGTATTTCAGTTGAATGATTTTTGTCGTATTTTTTGTTTATTTGGATTGTTTGTGGCGGCTCGGTGGTTCACACTGTCGCCTCACAGCAAGAAGGTTCCAGGTTCCAGTCCCGGCTCCATCACAGGATCTTTCTGTGTGGAGTCTCCATGTTCTCCCTGTTCCTGCTGGGTTCTCTCTGGTACTCCAGCTTCCTCCCACAGTCCAAAGACATCAAGAGGGGACGAGGCTGATTGATACTCTAAATTGACCGTAGGTGTGACTGTGAGTGTGAATGGTTGTCTGTCTCTATGTGTTGGTCCTGTGATGGACTGGTGACCTGTCCAGGGTGAACCCTGCCTCTCAGCCCCCCATGACCCTTAACAGGAATGAGCAGAAGTAAATGGATGGATGTTCTACTTCACCTACATTGAACTTTTTATTTCTCCTCCATCAATCCCATCTCCACTTGTTTGTGTTGTATTTGATGTCATCTTCTTCTGGTGGTGATGGTGAGAAGAGAACATGAAGAATAATGTGTTGCTACGACGACAGAGGACCTGACCTGACCTGACACCTCTGCAGTCAGGTGAGGAAGTCCTGATCTCTCAGTACTGTGGTGGTTATCAGCAAACAAGTTCCCATCTAGCAGCATAGCAGAGATCAGCTCATGGTCCAATACTGGGCCTCCTACTGATGAGTAGTGTTCATTTTTACAGGGAACATTTGAAGGCACCAAATGAGGGAAACAAAATGAAGTCCAGTTTGATGCTGGAAAACCACTTCTTTGACAAAATTGTGCTTTTAGTCAAGAAATGACAGTTTTTCATGAAACCAACCTTCATTCAGGTGTTGGTGAAAAAATAACAGATTCACTGACAACAAATCTTTTCAAATGAAAACAGACCCCTTGGTCTTTGTCCTGATGAGATCTGATGTTCAACTGTGTTGGTCTCTGAGCCTCAGCACCCCTGCCTATTGGAAGGTGTATTCTGTCCAAGTAGAGCTCATCATGTGTTCATCTGACCAAAATAAAAATGGATGAAAATGTCAAGAACCTCCCTCCCAGTGGGATTTCTTCCAGTGAAACAACTCTGGAACATTGAGAGGTTTCTTCCACTCTCAGTCCTGTCTTCTTAGCAGCTTTGCTCTCTCTCACTGCTGTTGAGTGTGGAGAGATTTTGTTGATGTGACACCTGTGAGGCAGAGACTGCTGTTCTTCTTTATGATGTCATGACCTGATTTCTGGAGTGAAAGTATTTAGTGTGATGTCATAATGAGCACCATGATTTTCTACTATTTTTGGTATGAGTGTCATTGTTTCACCTGTACATGCGTAGTTACACCAGAAGGGGGCAGTTGAGCTCAGAGTGCTTGGTGACATGAAAAATGTGTAAAAAAAAAGTGTTCTATTTTTGCGGTGGTTCTGCTGATGCTTCCACTTCTTGCCAGCGCTGAAGTAATAAAAGAAGGTGTTCTCCTCCAATGCTGTCTGTCTTCATGGTGTCTCACTGACTCCTTCATCTCCACATCAGGCCACAGCAACAGTGCTGTCCCTCACTACACAACATTGGACACTGAGATTCCCACTGATGATGAGTCAGCACATCCTGACTGTTCTGATGACCTCAGCCTGAATGCTCCTCCTGATCCTGATCTCCCAGGACTCCAGTTTGACTCAGAGTCACTTCTTCTACTCTTGGACGAATAAACAGATAAACACTCAAATATAAATCATGATTTAAACCCACTGGCAAAACCAACGTTTCCTACTTTGTTGATTTTTATAATTTCCTTCAATAAATACAAGTGGGTGGAGCCCAGATGGTCCAAACCTGTTTCCTGTCTCCTGTCCTGCTGCTGTCCAGTCGTCTCTACTGAGCCAACTCAGTCTCACACCCTCTTCATCAAAAAATAACGTTTGGTCGAGTCCTGTCACGTCAACAGGTGACGTGGAGGAAGTCATCAGGAGACATGGCGACGTCCAGCTGTGTGACATCAGCAGAACTGTGGACGTTTATACTGAGTCTCCTGATGACAAGTGGCAGTACATAGATATTAAAGAGGGTCTGAGCTAAAACTGAACCTTGGGGAACTTCAACCTTTGATCTCAGAGTTTGGTGTTTGATCTTAGAATTCTTTCTTTGATCTAACCTTGATTTCTCAATGCATTTCTTTGTGGACACAAATTGTCTTTGATGTCTCAATGAGACAAAGACACAGAAGCTCAAGCTGCTGTTGAGGAGGCCCTGATCCTATAGTGGTCAGTCCTCTGTGTTGTGGCTGCAGCAGCCCTGGTTTGAATCCTGGTCACAGCAGCAACATGAATACTGACTAGTATTTGTTGTTCAACTGGACAGTTTGTCTGGTGAAGCTCTCTCAGACACTCCTTTCTTCATCCTCCCTTCAGGCTCAGCAGCATCACAGTCAATGTGTCTGACTAGGATCAGAACCCTCAACCTGGAGGGCTGTGGTGCAATGAGAACACATCTGACAACGGATCAGAGGAGCGTTTGTTTTTCTCCTGAAAACTCCATTTAAAGCTGAGAGGAACTTGTTCTTCATCACCAAACTCCCTCCCTGCACGTTGTCTCTCCAAAAAGCATTCAAATCCAAGTGTGAACCTTTGACTAAAAGCTCCAGTAGGTGATGCAGGCTCCACCTCTCTCTTGGTTCTGGAACCTCACCAGTTGAAGCTTTCTCAGCACCTGGATCTCATGTTCCTGACATCTCTGAGCTTGTTTCCTATCCACCTGTCTCATGTTGATGAGGTCATCCAGCCTGATGATCTCTATGGTTCTCCTTTGAGTGGTTCCCTCTGGGAGAGTTCTCTCTCTTGAACTTGTGTGTGTGTTTGCTCGTATCATGTTTCTCCTTGACAGCACTTTAGTGTTCTTACCACTGGTGTCTTATCTGTGATTCACCATTGATGTTATGTTTTTGTCCAAGATGAAGGTGTGTTTGTTGTCATTTCTCAATCATGTGATCGCTCATGTGACTGTGGTCACTTGCTGTTAAGATGGCGCTGTTCTTTTCTTTCTCAGTCTGATGAAGCCTATCATTGTGAAACATTTGAAATTCAGCTTCCTGTTCTTTTCACAATCCTGCTCTCCTAAATCAAGGACTGTTCAGTCAATGGTAGAGCAGAGTGGAGCAGAGGAAGTGTGCTGGGCCCAGAACCCAGAGGTCGATGGATTGAAACCCTCCTCTGCTAAAAGAAAAAAATGAACCTGCTTCTTTAGAAATGTGTGTCTGTTAAAAAGAGGTTCATGAGGATGTTTTTCTTCCTCCACAATCACCAACCATTGTGAGAGTTAACAACAGTCCACTTTCTGACTGAAGCAAAAGTAGACTTCAAAAGGTTTTTCTGATTCAACAAAGCCAGGGCCGTACCCGGGATTTTTCAAATTACGAGGTCAAATATTGCGATACATCTGATTTGACAAAAAAAACATGGTAATTTGGTGACTTTTCATCCATTTTGGAAACGTGAATAAACAGAGTTCAAATCACAGCCCATCAAGGAGGTGAACATGTTTATTTGAACAATTCCAGAACGGGGTGATCACTAAAGTAGATTATTTATGTGTGTGATTATTTTCTGTTAGTGTCACAAGAGGGCGCAACAGCAAAATAGAATGGAAGGTAGAAATGTGTACGCTGATCAATTGCGCGTTTTGATCGTCTTGACTTGCCGTAGCCAAGCATTTTCGAGTGTGTAGTTCATGTGATATGGTGATCGCAGCCCATTTCTGTGGTGATGTCCACTTGTAGTCATGGCGAGCAGCCACGTTTGTTTGTTGAATAAGACAAAATGGCTGAGGTAGAAATCGTTCTTCTTCCAAATGCACCGTGAGCAGCACAACTCTGCAGTGAATCTCAAGACGATGTCAATCATCTTGAAGCAATGCTGACAGCACTGAACAAAACTGTGGCTGTAGAAAGCTGAATGGCCACCAGCCACAGCTGTTAGCACAACAATGTCAAGCAGGTGTCTTGGTGCAACCAGTGCTCATATAGCATCTTCTTGGGTTCACGTCATAGTCTGGTAGGTGAGCCAAATAGCCCAAGTCGCGTCGAGGTTCCCAACAACGTCATAAACAACAGGTTGCGACGACTCTCCAGCCTTTTTTCAATCTGAAATGCGCCAAAATCAAATCGAGAGAGAGGAAAAATCCTCGACCTCTCCAAGCGTTTTTGTGCCGACTGGAAAACTTATCCTATCTAGCCAGTTGTTGCTTGAACAACTGTTGCTTGAAATGCTAATTAAAGCTACACTGATGACAATGAGCATTGATCAGGCATCCCTGGCTGCCATGCAAGGACAGAGAGTGAACGGTGAGGCACCCGTAGAGGGGAGTGACATCGCTACAGGGGGAACACAGGGAACACAGGGGGAACCAAACACTGCACCGTCTCACCAGCGACAGCAACTCACCTCCTTCTCTCTCTTTCCCCCTGGCCTGTTGGCTTTCCAGAGCTGAGTTTCGTTTGTTTTACAGTCGACTTCTTCATCTTGCTTCCATTTTCAAATTCCACCCGACAAAAACTGAGAGCGCGGAGTTTGAGGAGAACGTAGGCTGTGTCCCGCGGTGCTCAGCTGACTTTCACGAGGCTGCGTCGTGTGATACAATGTTGGAAGTGTCGGAGAGTTCAGCTACGTTTTAAAATGGTGATGAGAAAAAAGATTGTCTCATGTGGACTTCATTTTCAGAATAAACAAATGAGAATAGCTGCTGAATTTTCCACCAATCAATCAAAGTCAGAAGGATTTTTATCCTAAATTTATTGAACATTTCTGAGATGAAAAAAAAAAACCTGGGAAAAAACTGCGGAGGATATGACCTCTGTGTCCTCAATGGTAGTTAGGGGCCTGCAAAGAACACACAGAAGTGACACACATGCATCTAAACATACACAGAAACAAACACACACACATGCATGTTCTTGCACACAGAGACTTTTACTCAGTTTTTGTTTTTTTACTGGTTTTGGAACCAGTAACTGGTTTCTGTTGGTTTGATTTGCTTGACTGGTTGTTGTTTGTTTGACCTTGCAAATCTATATTTTGGGTTCTGGCTCGTTCTGCTTCTCATTTTGTGTCTTTATTAAAGTTCTATTGCTGAAAAATGACTCTTTCCTTTTTCCTGAAGTAAATTTATGAGGGTCAAAACTGACCCACAACACCATAGATGTTACAATAGTTAATAATATTAAAATGAAACAATAAATAAACCAATACATGTCAGAGATGTGTTCTAACACCCTCAGTAACGGTCAGGAAACACAACAACCTTTTGTTTATTTATGTGATTTTCTTGAGGTTCATTTTACCATTTTTTTAATTGAAATCGAGGGTTTACTGACTAAAAAAAAGGTCCAGAGGCCCACAACAAAAATATTCAAACCAATATTTCCATGGATAAGGAAGCCTAACAAGGAAACCAAGAGATGGGAAACAACTTGGATGATAGAAAATTGTTTTTAGTTGATTTTCCAGCTGATTGAAGACGTGGGTCCAAACCAACCTGTTAACATCAGAGATGGGAACAGAAAGCTGACACAAGAGGAAGGTTGAAGCTATGAAAAAGGAGTTTGATAAAAATCTTGAACTGACAGTAGAAATATCCTTTTGTATGTTTACCTTTTGTTGACAGAAGTCACTTTAGCTTGGCAGTGAAAGGAATCTCTGCTAGCTTGACAAAGAACTGCACAAACCAGGTTCAAGCCTTGACTTTGGACCCTGGTATCTGCAACAACTCCCATCAACTCCTAATCTAGCATCTCTGCTGTGGGTCAAACTATTTTACAGAACATTTGACAGACCTGTGGAGCAGTGAGGACAGACATGAGTTGATCCACAAGATCCACTGAAGCGCAATTTAACCCTGCCACTGAGGTCACATACATGAACTGGTTGGGAATCTTGAACTGAACCTGGTATCACAGCGACCCCTACTGCTGCAAAAAGGAACAGCAGCATTCAACCGAAGTACAGGATTTGAGGGAGACTGATGGTCCCTGTTTGGGTTTTTGAAAAACAAGGAGGGTGTTGGTTCAAGCTGGATTCTCAGAGACTATTTCCCCAACCTCTACACTGGCATCTACACTGTCATCCAGTCACATGACTGAAGTCATCCAGTCATGTGATAGAAAAGAATCCAGACTCCACATGTGGCTCCCATGATAACTGATGGACCTCTGGTTGGAGGCTGGACGATGATGTTTGGACTTGAAGGAAAAGTCCTTGTCCAAATTCCATTGTGTTCAAATTTAAAGTCCCATTAAACTCATTTGCCTCCTCTGCTGCCAGTTCCTGTCACTTCCTCAGTGAAGGAGAGTGAACCTTCAGGGTTGCAGCTCCTAGACTCTGGAACGCTCTCCCACTGGACATGAGGACGCTGTGGACGCCTTTAGAAAGAAGCTAAAGACCCATTTGTTGAGTAATATTAGTGTTCATGATGGAGTCGTCCCTCTGTACCTGCCCACACAGGTCAAGAGGTCAAATGATTCCCTGTTTAAAACAGCTCTTCCATCACATGGATGTGCATCCCAACAGTCAGAGCTCACAGATGCTCCTATTCCCTCCAGTGTGAGGCACTAGGAGTGACTGATGAGGGTCAGGGGGGTCAGGCTAGTCCAGATAGTGGGTCTGTATGAGGTTGTTAGGTAGGGATAAGGTAGTGGCAGAGTTCAGGCTGTAGTTGTGCTCCAACAGTTGAGACAGGGCAGGACAAAAAATGACATCCTGATGGCGTTAGGAGTGATTCTTACAAGAACCAATCAATAAAAGTGGGTGGTGACCTGCTCATGTGA
This sequence comes from Aulostomus chinensis, assembly GCF_037954235.1. Classification (NCBI taxonomy): domain Eukaryota; kingdom Metazoa; phylum Chordata; class Actinopteri; order Syngnathiformes; family Aulostomidae; genus Aulostomus; species Aulostomus chinensis. The sequence continues at coordinate 6,251,918 of NC_141343.1, read as the reverse complement.
CGCTTGTGTTGATGATTACTGGGTCTCCTCCATGCTCATTTATCATGAATGAATCCCTCTGAGTAAAACACCTGATGACTCTTGAGTTGTTTCACAAAATGTGTGTGTGTGTGTGTGTGTGTGTGTGTGTGTGTGTGTGTGTGTGTGTGTGTGTGTGTGTGTGTGTGTGTGTGTGTGTGTGTGTAATTCACGGCAGTTTGCAGACAACACAGACAACTGCCCATGACCCCTCCCCTCATTCTGGAGGCTTTAACATGAAAATGAAAATGCTGAGAGACACAAAAGCAAATCAGGGTATTTGACCAGAGGTGACGTTTTTTTAATGCTTTTCTTGTTATATTTGTTAGATATGTTCTGAATGGTTATATTTGTTATGGTTGTTATGGAGTTTATGGTTATTATCTCTGTTTCTTGTGTCATTGTCTTTGTTGTCCTCCCCTTCGTCCGTCCTGGATTTTTGACCTTGGTTGCAGGAAGCCTGTGACCTCAACTCCTTTTTCTGTGTGTTGCTGAACGTAGAGCCTTGCTTCATTGTGCTAGCTAAAGTGTGATCCTCCCTGCTAATTCCTTATTTCGTTGACTAATTAACCACCAAAAATAAATACCTCATTGCTTTATTTGGCCAAAGTTTAAAAGACCATCATTCTTGTAGCAACAGTCTTTCTGCCTTGTAAATTCTCCACTCTAAGCTAACGATGGCTTCTCCCTCTTGTTCTCCTCTGTCCTGCTCAGGGTGCCACATGTTTTGTTCCTCTTCTGCCTCCTTTAGTGATACTGATAAGTGTGTTCAAAGTATTTTTTTTGTAGCCTTGGAGGTGAGGCTTAGTGATGTTGAATTGGACGTGCAGCGGCTCTGCACCAAAAGCTGCGAGAGCTAGCCAGCCCTCATTAGCTGGTGCAGACCACCTTAGCTTAGCTCCTAGCTTAGGCCCAACTAGCACTCCCCCAGCAGCTCCGAAGCATCTGGGAGAGCGCCAAGAAAAGTTGGGCCTAAGCTAGGATGTGCTTGCTCATGAAGAATTGTTGGGTGTAAATTCATTTAAGGAGTGCGGAACTGGACCTGTTCTACTTGTAAAGTGTACCTTTTGTTGTTATTTGGTGCTTTACAGGGTGATGACTTGACTTCATTCCAGCTTTGAAGTGAGCAGGTGTTCATTCACATGTCAGTAACAGGGTGACACTTTATCACACCAGTGGACAAACATCAGCATTCATCACCCAGCAGCTCCTCTGATCAACAGAACAAGTTAAAGTATTCTGGAGAATGAGGGCATGGATCCCTCGACCGCTCACATGCTAAGGTAGCGCTCTACCATTTGAGCTAATTTACCTGCTAATGAGCACAGCAGATAATGCAGGTTGACCTTTAGGCTGCTGAGAATTCAACAACTGAAACATTTCAGGAATTCCCTCATCTTGTTAGAAATGATTTGAGAGAAGAAAACCTTGAAACGTGATGGTGTTATTATTTATGTCTTTAATGCACCAAAACCTTTATTTTTTTCTGAGGTTTTGAGAGGTTCTGGGTCATGAATCAAAATTTAAAATGGACAAATAATGTCATGCAGGGTCACTGGGGCCACACGTTTCATGTTCTCTACAGATTACAACTGTAGAGTGTGTGACGTGGTGTGTTTGTCAGGAGTTTTCATGACCAAAGTTATTGACACTCAAAAGAATGAAACATGTCAAAGTTTGTTCATTTTTATGAGTTAAACTGAAAATTAGTTGCAGAGTGACAACAAAAATGGAGAAATCGTCCTCTTCACGACTCAGTCAAAACCACTAACACACACACACACACACACACACACACACACACACACACACACACACACAAATAGTTTGTGTTTGTGAGAAGATAAAAAAAACCTACTATGCTCCAATAAAAATAAATTGTTGAGTATCAGTCCTCTACTAATGTGTGTGTGAGTGTAGTTGTTGTGGCCGAGTGGTTAAGGCGATGGACTAGAAATCCATTGGGGTCTCCCCGCGCAGGTTCGAATCCTGCCAACAACGTTAAACTGCTGTTGTAGAGGAGACAACACCTTCTCTCACTTTTGGTTCATGTGTTCAAGGCTCTCTTTCAAGGGCTGGAGCAGCTGATGATGAGGGAGAGAGAGAGGATTGGTAGCATGTTGTCTTGTCTCCACCATTCTGGTGTTGACCAGATACTCCAGTGGTGGTGAAGCAGGTGGAAATGTTCCAAGTGGGACGGTTCCATGTTCAACCAGTCTCATCCAGAACTGAGGTGGAGGTTAGGGTGCGGTGTGTGTGTTACATGCATTTCTTGTCTTATCTGTTTTGGAGACCATTTCTCTACAGAAAGTGATCAGGACTCCTCATCCTCACAGGGACAAAAGACAAAGTAATTTGTATTTCAAGCTAGCGCTCTACCATTTGAGCTAATCCCCTGTGAATGAGCACAGCAGATCATGCAGGTTGACCTTCATGCATGGTTGAATGAGCGTCACCACTTGAAGCTTCTCTGGTTGACCAATGTAATGGAGACCAAGGGTTCCATGACATAAATGATTAATTGAAGGCAGCATTTGTCTTGGTATGAACAGTTTATGTAAATTATAGGCACACACACATGTTAATGGTCAGGTTTATTGAATCAGCAAACATGTGAAACATTTTCTATGCCATGTGTTCCGGGGAGGGACCTGGGAAGCACAGGGGGACCGGCCATCCTGCCTGTGGAAAATGAAAACCCCAGTGTCAGTGAGTGGGAATCTCTGTGCAAGGCCTGGTATTTTGTGTTTATCAAGTTTGTCTCATGTAAATGTGGCAGTTTCAGTCATCACGGTCTGTCCTCACCTCTTCCTGGTGGTTTCCTTAAAGGGGGTGGAGCCAAAAGAGGAGAGCAGCCCAAGGAAGCTCCTTAAGAGCTGTAGGTGCAAAGCTTTGCTCCCACATGGGGGAGGGGGTACAATCACAGGCAAGGTTCATTCGTATGATTATGCATGTGGATGTATTATTGAGTTGGTGTAGTAGTCTGTAATCATGTATATATTTAGTCAGGTTATGTGATTGAGATGGTGCTGGTTTTATGTAAATATTGATTGTAGAGCATGGTTGTGGTCTCACCTCCACTCTATGGACTGGTCTGTCTAATTTCCTGCAGCCAGGAGGGGATAAAAGGCAGTCAGGGGTTTTTAATCTAAGTTGATGGTGTCTCTGTTAATGTTCATGTTAAATGATGAGGTTTTGATTCATTCTTCTAGAATCATCTGAACAAACCCTCCTCAACACAGTGAAGCAAAAAATATTTGGCCTTCATCTGACAGGATGAGTTTCTTTTCCCAGTGATTCCACTGACAGTGAAAAACTTCCGGGGTTCCAGCCTCGGCTCCAGCACGGGATCTTTCTGTGTGAGTCTCCATGTTCTCCCTGTTCCTGTGTGGGTTCTCTCTGGTACTCCAGCTTCCTCCCACAGTCCAAAGACATCAAGAGGGGACGAGGCTGATTGATACTCTAAATTGACTGTAGGTGTGAGTGTGAATGGTTGTCTGTCTGTATGTGCTGGCCCTGTGATGGACTGGTGACCCATCCAGGATGAACCCTGCCCCTCGACCAATGTCAGCTGGGATAGGCTCCACCCCCCACAAACCTTAACAGATAATCAGTATAGAAATGGAAATTTAGCTTCTATGTTGAATCAGAAAAACCTTTTGAAGTCTACTTTTGCTTCAGTCAGAAAGTGGACTGTTGTTAACTCTCACAATGGTTGGTGATTGTGGAGGAAGAAAAACATCCTCATGAACCTCTTTTTAACAGACACACATTTCTAAAGAAGCAGGTTCATTTTTTTCTTTTAGCAGAGGAGGGTTTTGATCCATCGACCTCTGGGTTCTGGGCCCAGCACACTTCCTCTGCTCCACTCTGCTCTACCATTGACTGAACAGTCCTTGATTTAGGAGAGCAGGATTGTGAAAAGAACAGGAAGCTGAATTTCAAATGTTTCACAATGATAGGCTCCAAACACACACACACACACACACACACACACACACACACACACACACACACACACACACACACACACACACACACACACACAACCCTAAACAGGATAAGTGGAAGAAAATGGATGGATGTTTCCCAGTGTGGCTCTGAAGCAGGAGGTCTTGTAGAAACAGGGAGTGACCTGACACCAGCTACCTCATGGAACAATGGTTCATTCATTCATCGGTGCCAGGAGGCCTAAAAACACACAACACCAATTCAATCCAGGACCTTGGAGCCTAAACTGAAACTCCATAACACACAGTGGCTCTGCTGTAGCTCCCACAGCTGAGTGTGACGCTGAGCGCTCCGGTCTGCTCTGAGGAGGCAGCAGACATCTGCACCACTCAGAGGTTTGATTGATGGCTTTGACAAAATCCCAACAAACTCAAATCCTGTTGAATCAGGAAATTCTAGTTGAACTCTCATCCACGTCACATGACAAAGAAAATGTCCTCATTCATTCAGACCAGAACAGACAAACATAGAAACATTGTTTCAGCTTCTGATCAAACAATAACATGTTCTTGATTGTTTGCCATGTTCTATTAATCAGACTGAATCATCTCTGGATGTTCTAGGAGGTGTGTCTGTGTCTGATGAAGCCTCTTTGGTCTGGGAGGGTTAAGATGGTGGGGGCTGTTTCAGTTCTAGTGCTGAAGGCTTTGGTGATCATTTTCAAATCAGTGTTGATGAAGGAAACTGGACAGCAGTGAGAGGGGAGGTTGGTTCTTTGTTAGATTTCAGTGTCAGTGATACACTGCAATATTCATGAATGGAGGAATTGTGGGTCCTCCATGTTCTACAGCATGAAGTGATCAGAGGGAGAGACGTTTGCTGCACACGAGCTCTTCATCAGACTGAGAAAGAAAAGAACAGCGCCGTCTTAAACACAAGTGACCACAGTCACATGAGCGATCACATGATTGAGAAATGACAACAAACACACCTTCATCTTGGACAAAAACATAACATCAATGGTGAATCACAGATAAGACACCAGTGGTAAGAACACTAATGTGCTGTCAAGGAGAAACATGATACGAGCAAACACACACACAAGTTCAAGAGAGAGAACTCTCCCAGAGGGAACCACTCAAAGGAGAACCATAGAGATCATCAGGCTGGATGACCTCATCAACATGAGACAGGTGGATAGGAAACAAGCTCAGAGATGTCAGGAACATGAGATCCAGGTGCTGAGAAAGCTTCAACTGGTGAGGTTCCAGAACCAAGAGAGAGGTGGAGCCTGCATCACCTACTGGAGCTTTTAGTCAAAGGTTCACACTTGGATTTGAATGCTTTTTGGAGAGACAACGTGCAGGGAGGGAGTTTGGTGATGAAGAACAAGTTCCTCTCAGCTTTAAATGGAGTTTTCAGGAGTCAAACAAACGCTCCTCTGATCCGTTGTCAGATGTGTTCTCATTGCACCACAGCCCTCCAGGTTGAGGGTTCTGATCCTAGTCAGACACATTGACTGTGATGCTGCTGAGCCTGAAGGGAGGATGAAGAAAGGAGTGTCTGAGAGAGCTTCACCAGACAAACTGTCCAGTTGAACAACAAATACTAGTCAGTATTCATGTTGCTGCTGTGACCAGGATTCAAACCAGGGCTGCTGCAGCCACAACACAGAGGACTGACCACTATAGGATCAGGGCCTCCTCAACAGCAGCTTGAGCTTCTGTGTCTTTGTCTCATTGAGACATCAAAGACAATTTGTGTCCACAAAGAAATGCATTGAGAAATCAAGGTGAGATCAAAGAAAGAATTCTAAGATCAAACACAAACTCAAGATTCAAAGATTCAAGATTCAAAGTGTTTGTTGTCATGTGTACAGTATAGAAACATGTTTCCCTGTACAATGAAATTCTTACTTTGCTGCCCACAGAATTCCTAACATCAGGAATATAAAAATAAATTTAAATTTACAATAAACAGTGACAGTAGAGAAGTGAGGAAACAGTGCAATTAAACAGTGCTGTGCAAAATATTTGAGTATTGCAAAAACAAGAATTGTTGATGCAGGCAGAGGTCAAGTAGGGTCCTGAGGTAGTTTTGTTAGGAGTTCAGGAGTCTGATTGCAGAGGGAAAGAGTTCTTTAGTCCTGTGGTTCTACATTTCACACTTCTGTCCCTCCAGCCTGAGGGTAGAAGTGTGAACAGACGTGTTGGGGTGGGTGGGGTCCTTCAAGATGGAGGCAAGGCAAGGCAGTTTTGTTTGTAGAGCCCGTTTTCACCAACAGTTTGTCTCAAAGGGCTTCACATGGCATCATAACAACATCCTCTGCCCTTAGACCCTCACATCGACTGAGGAGAAACTCCAAAGAAAACCCTTTTAACAGGGAAAAATCTGAGAAACCTCAGGGTGAGCAACAGAGGAGGGATCCCTCACCAGGAGGGACAGACGTGCAGTAGATGTTGTTACAGACAAGAAAACAGTTTACAATGCAAAATGTGGGAAACATGGAAATGTTAACAGGCAGCTCTGCTGTGGACTGCGGTGGTCGATGCTCTGCAGGGGGGGCAGTGGAGTCCTGGTGGTCTCCTCAGCAGTCTCCACCACTCTCTGCAGGGAGGGCAGTGGAGTCCTGGTGGTCTCCTCAGCAGATAATGATAGACATGATGGTAGAATATTGTAGTAGATCTGGTTAGGACAGGAAGACTGGAAGTTAGTGTGGTCCACACTCCGGAACAGAAGGTGGCGGTAATGCGCCAATAAGCTGGATGGTAAACGAAGAAGAAGAAGAGGAAGAAGGAGAAGAAGAAGAAAAAGAAGAAAGCGGGACATTTTCAAACGACGAGGAAAGAAGGAGAAGTCCGTGAACCCCCGGCCTCCGTCTTTGTTTCCTGAAGGTTGATTTGCGCCAGTAGAGCCTCAACATGTGCGCCACGCAGCTGCTGCGGATGTCGGTCCAGGAGCGGATCCTCGCCGCCGCTGAAGACTTCCTGCTGCAGCTGGGAGAAGGAGACTCAGCGGCTGGAGTCCCGGGGCTGAGAGCGCTGCTGACCGAGCGGCTGGCGGCGGCCGCGGAGCAGATCGTGGCTCTGCTGGAGGAAACCGTGGCGGAGTTCGAGCGGGAGAACCGCCGGCAGAGGTTGCTGCTCGATGCCGTGCTGAAGCCCCGAGTCAGGCTCTACAGAGCAGGTGAGTCCCCGCAGGGACCTGCTGGGCCCCGAATTCAGCCCAGGAAGTGGAGAGGCAGCAGGGCCGGTTCTCGACAGGCATTGATAAGGGGGCAGACTGAAATGTGAAGGGGGGACGGAGGTGGGAAAGGGTGTGATGGTGTTGGGGGGGGGGTGTTTCTCTGGATAACTGTTTTTGTCATGTTATTGGATTACACTTTTTCAGACCTTTACTCGGTCCAACTTGGTCCCACATGAAGGCTAGAGCCCAGTTCACACTCCAAGATTTTTAGTGTCCGCGACTTCCCTCCCCCAAATCGAGCTGAGACACTGACGACCACCGCGACAAAAGTAATGAAGTGTGAACAGGTCCAAGACAATAGACTGGGAGGTCGCATGCGTTGTGGGCCAAAAAAAGGACACCCAGCACTGCTAGATATCCAGGAGTTGTTGCAGTGACGTAAACGGAGCTGCAGCCAATGAAAGCAGACATGGGACCTCTGGCAGTGGGGGAGTGACGCATAACGAACAACAACAAAAAAATGATGAGGGGCATGGATTCTATGAAGGGTTCACCATATCCTTGGACACAGGATTTTTCACGACACAGCAGCGCTCAAACGACCTGAGGGCTGCGTTCTGCTCCGCATCCATGTTTACAATGAAAGCGGCGTTCGCTGCGTCCAAGAGTTTCCTGGCCAGCTGGACAGTTGGCCACGCCTCCTGACGGGGAAAATCGTGTCCTCTGAACACTCCCGTCTGCCAACAAATCTTGTCGTGTGAATAGCTGCCCAATCGAGCGTTGGATGGTGTGAACATCAGGGCGTGTCGCGAACAAAAAAGTAGCGTAGTTTGAACAGGGCTTAAGCTTCTGGTGGTGGAACTCTGAGGGTCCCTGAGGCCTGCAAACCCCTGACCAGGAGGAGGTGGCAGTCCCTCGGGGCAAAATGAAAAAAGAAAAGAAAAACCATTTCTCATCAGATGTCAACAACTAAATCTTGACATTTACCTTCAGTGGATGGCCTGAATCAAATATATTCAAACCCAACAAGAACGCTTGTCACTGTTGCCAATATTAACAAAACTAAAAGGGTCGGCCAAGTAATTAAAGAAAAATCCCTTCACCAAGTCTTGAAAAACAAAACTGATCAATAGAAAATAAATAAATACATAAAACAGAACATCCATCCAGATCTTGACAACCAACAACATAAAACTGATCTTAAGTGGATGGTCTAATTCTTAGATACATTTTCAAAATAAAGTAAGAATCAAATAAGACCTCTCAATATAGCCGATATTTACAAACTAAAAAGGGTCGTTATTGTATTAAATCTCTTTTTTGTCTTTGCGTCTCGTTTCAAGCTCGTTTGTTTGGGAGCCCCTGAACTCTGTGTTTGCACCTGAACAGCTCCACTCTCCTTTCTCATCAATCCACTCCTCAACAACAGCCTCCTGTTTCCCTTTGCAAAACTCTAACAAACCTCCATATCCAAGTCTTTTGTTCTGGACTTCTCATGGGCCAAGATCACCAAATTCCTCTTTCCTTTATGGATCATGGTGTGATGATAGGGGGTTGGGATCCATGACAAAGTAGAGAAGGAACTCTCACAAGATGCTGAGACGCATCAATTACAGGGCACAGACTCAGGAGGGAAAGAGAGGAGGAGAGGCGGAACCTATCATCTCCTTGGTGCCTTTTCCAGTGGATTTTTCAGCTCCTGCAGTGAATCTTGTCCATATTCAGTTTGTGGGTCATCTGTTATTTTCTTAAGGGAGAGAGAGAGAAACGTCAAAATCTGAGTGCAACCGAACGCTGCAAAAGTCTGTGTCCCTGCTGGAACCTGACAGGCTACGTCCTGGGTCGTTTGCATCCAAACAGTGATTGGATGTTGATGGAGGGCTGTGGGGTTGGGAGGGGTGTGTGTGCACGCGTGTGTGCTGCGCATCCTGAGAAGATTCATACACACACACACACACACACACACACACACACACGTGTCAGCAGTCTCTCTGTCTCCTGCAGCAAGTCACATGATGTGCAAATGAGTCCCATCAGAATTAACCAATGTTTCAGTCGCTTTAGGGGACAAAATACAAAGGCAAACCTCCTGCAGACACAAATGAAGCTTTATTGTTTCATTTCAATGCAGTTTCAGTCCAGATCAGTGAGTCTTGAGCTGCTAGCTTGACAGCTAAACACGGAGCATCACAACACTCAGCAGGACCGTAGCTGGAGTCGTTTTGCTTGCTTGAACTGACGTCACTCATGCAGTTCTTTGAGTGTCTCACTGGTTCAGACCCCCAGTGCTACAACCAGGAACAGGAACCTTGAGGACCATCAACCATTCATCAACAGTATAGAACAATGCAGAAGAGTTTCCACTTCCAAACTAAAGGCTATCACACTGTTACTATTACAATATTACAGTGTTATAGGTTTTAGAAAGTTCACCAAATTAAGAGTAAGAAATGATATCATAGGCATTGACTCAGCTACATGTAGAATACAAATGCAAAGCCAGAAAACCTGGAGGGAACCCACGCAGGCACAGTGAGAACATGCAGACTCAACACAGAAAGATCCTGTACCTGAGCCGGGGCTCGAACCCAGAACCTTGTTGCTGTGAGGCGACAGGGTGAACCACTGCACCACCGTGCTGCCTATAATGGAAATTATACAGGCCTATTAAAAAAATATTTTTGTTCGCTGCCTGGCTGGCCTGGGCTGGACCAGCCATTTGAGAATTGTCCCACTTTCCCAGTGGCCAGGACGTCCCTGGACCCCACACACTGACCAGGAAACTGCGAGGCGGCACTCATGCTAATGCTAGCTAGTAAATGTCTCAGGTCTTCTTGTGTCCATAATCCGGGTCATTCTGTTCTGACCTCTGAGCAGGTATGTAACAACATAGAAGTGTTTAATGGTTGATAGTGATTTGGTGTTGTTAGAGCTGTTAAACCAAGCACACACAACAGGGTGTGTGTGTGTCTGTCTGTCTCTCTGTCTGTCTGTCTGTCTGTGCTCTTTTCCCAGATGTCTCCTGTTTTTTCCTGGGTGGGCTGACATGTTTAGCATCAGTACAGGTCTCAGTGATCCAGCACTCAACTCTGGTTAGAGTGACTTAACTCTCATTCTCCTGCAGGATCATAGAAATTAACTAATTAATCAACTAGCAGATATGATGATGAATGGACAAAAATATTCAGCGTAGGAGAACAATGACCTTTGACCTTGGTGACACAACGTTGATGCAAGCATCTGAAGCCAGCGTTTCTATTCCCAGTTTGCTGACTGGTTCTCAGTAGCAGGATGTCTCTTTTCATTTAGTTTATTTCTGTTTCTGTCTGTTGCTCCACTGTTTCAGAGTCAAATGAAGAGATTTCTGATGTTGCTGTTTGTGTCCTGCAGATGTGGAGCAGCTGCTGGTGATTAAAGAAGAGGTTCCCCCTGAGCTGCAGGACCAAGAGCCCCCACACATTAAAGAGGAGTCAGAGGAGCTCTGGACCAGTGAGGAGGGAGGGCAGCTTCAAGGGCAGGAGGAGGCTGATATCACCACGTTCCCCTTCACTCTGGTCCCTGTGAAGAGTGAAGAGGAAGAAGAGAAACCTCAGTTCCCACAGCTTCACCAGAGTCGAACTGAGGAGAACTTGAAAGCAGAGTCTCTGAGCAGCAGCCCAATTCATCATCTGAAAACAGAAGCTGTTGAAGAAGAGAGTGGAGGACCAGAACCAGAACCAGCCTGCAACATTGATCCAGATACACTTCTACAACCTGAGACTGACGACCAGATGTCAGACTCTTCTGAAGATGAGACTGAAGTCAGTGAGGATGATTGTGTCACACCTGATAACACGGCCACCTCTGGGCACAAGGAACACTTTTGCTCAGGTAAGAATTTGCTTCAGAAATCAAGCCCAGGACAGGAAGTGACTCATTGCAGCTCAAAAGAGCAAAAAATAAAGACTGAAAGAGGATCAGAAATGGTCAGGAATGTGACCTTTGGTCCTTCTGAATTTCAGACAAAAGGCAGTGAGGAGGGGCATCCCTTTAGGTGCTCAACATGCAATAAAGGTTTTAGTAACAGAAGGAGTTTGGATAAACACATGAGAACACACACTGGGGAGAAAACATTCCCCTGCTCAGTTTGTGGCAGAAGATTCTCAAAAAAGGGACCACTGATGAGACACATGAGAACACACACTGGAGTGAAACATTTCCCCTGCTCAGTTTGTGGCAAAAGATTCTTAGAACAGGGACATCTGAAAAGACACACGAGAACTCACACTGGGGAGAAACCATTCCCCTGTTCAATTTGTGGCAAAAGATGGTCTGACAAGGGAAATCTAAAAAAACACATGAGAATGCACACTGGAGAGAAACCGTTCCCCTGCTCAGTTTGTGGCAAAATATTCTCAGACAATGGAAATCTGAAAAAACACATGAGAACGCACACTGGAGAGAAACCGTTCACCTGCTCAGTTTGTGGCAAAATATTCTCAGACAAGGGAAATCTGAAAAGACACATGAGAACACACACTGGAGAGAAACCGTTCCCTTGCTCAGTTTGTGGCAAAATATTCTCAGAACAGGGACATCTGAAAAAACACACGAAAACTCACACTGGAGAGAAACTGTTTCCCTGCTCAGTTTGTGGCAAAATACTCTCAGGACAGGGACATCTGAAAAGACACATGAAAACTCACACTGGAGAGAAACTGTTTCCCTGCTCAGTTTGTGGCAAAATATTCTCAGAACAGGGACGTCTGAAAAGACACATGAAAACTCACACTGGGGAGAAAGAATTTGTTCAAACATGACACTGAAGCTGAGACAAAAGAGTGGGAAACGCAGGTTGAAAGCCAAATAATGAATGTATTTAACTAAAAAAAAATAAATAAATCAAAAAAGGGCCCAGGTGCTTCCAACGAGGGGGAATTCACAGCTCCCCATCCTCCAGATACCTGCTGCAACACAAGAAAAAACATCATGAAAGACACAAGATTCCGCGTGACTTTTCAGTTTAACCTGTGTTGGGTGCTAATTTCCAAACTGGGTTACTTTTGGGTGCTGTTATAATATATCCCTGCAATTCTTCAAAACAGTTAATAAAACAAGAACACACATTTGGTTTTTTTGCATTGGAATTGTCCTTTAAGAGCTTTAAAGGGAGGAGGATTTTAAACACTACTGTGAATTTTACTGGAGGCCAGTGCAGTGAAGCTAAGACTTGGGTGATATGGTCTTGCTTCTTAGTTCCTCTCAATACACGCGCAGCTGCATTGTGGACCAGCTGCAGAGTCTTAAACCACTTGTTAGTACAGCCTGATAATAAAGAGTTACAATAGAGCAGTGATATCACTAGATAATGTGTCTTTATGGGTTTAGGGCCAAGCACAGGAACTTCTGTCTTATCAGAGTTGAACAGTAACAAGTTATAAGTCATCCAGGCCTTTATGTCTGGAATGCATGCTTGTAGTTTGGTTAATTGTTGGCCTTCATCCAGCTTTATTGATGAATAAATTGGGTATCATCTCTGTAACCATGGAAATGTATGGAGTGGTTTTGAATAACATGACCTAAAGGAAGCTTAAATAAAGTGAAGAGTATTGGCCCAAGCAGCACTGAACCTTGGGGAACACCGTGTTTAACTTTTGTTTGCGTCAAAGATTTATCATTGATGAGTACAAACTGTAATTGATCTGACGAATAAGATTTAAACCAGTTTAATGTTGTTTGCTTAATGCCAATTGAGAGTTCAAGTCTCTGTAAAGGAAGGACTGTGGTTCATATCCTGTTAATAAAGACAGATTAATCAGATTTAATAGAGAGCTGCTCACTGAGGGAAAGACTTCATTCAGCAGCCTACAAGGTCTTGAATCTAACAGACACGTTGAAGGTTTTGATGAGGTAATCATTGAATTGAATTCAGTATTTTCATATTGATGAAAGAGGTTCAAATAAATATCCGGTTTTACAGCAGTTTCTATGTTTACTGAGTTTACAGGTAAATTAGCATCTGTTGAGGGCAGGAGCTGATTAATTTGATCCTAATAGTTCATATTTTGTCATCAAAGAAACTCCTAAAGTCGTCTCTACTGAGAGCTGAAGGAATCCAGGGTCTACAGAGTCAGGACTCTGTCAGTTTAGCTCGGTGCTGAAAAGAAACCTGGACTCTTTTTATTTTCCTCTGTTAGTGATGAATAATAGGCGTCTCTGTCTTTACTGAGGACCTTCTTATCCATTTGAAGACGATTCTGCCTCTTGCTTTAGTTGCCTGGTGATGGAATCACACCACACAGCTGTTCTCTGTTGTTGAACTATCTTTTTAAAGGAGCAGTGGAGTCTGGAGTTGGTGGTAGTGAACCTGCAGTTTTATCTACTATGAGATCAACCTCCAAATGACTCACCTCAGAATCAGGGGTCTCTGTAGTAGTGAGACATGGCGTTGAGTTTAATACTGGTGGAATTACTTCCTTAAGATGTGGTCAGACCCACCCTGAGTTTGGTGAGAACCCTTGAAGCCTGGGACTTCAGGTCAAACGCTGAGACCACGGCGTGATGGAGAGTTTGATGATTCATCACAACAATCACTCTGATAACTCCTCCCTGCCTGGTTGATCAGAGTCAAACTTCCCATGTTTGGTCAACTTCCTGTCCTGAAGACTTCACTACTGCAGGTGAACAGTTAGCAACTGCTCTGTTTGATGAAGCTGCGTTCAGGGAATGAGGACGTTTCCCTTTGTGTCACTGCTTCTCTGCTAATCTGATCTCTGATCAGTTCACCAAGAAGAGTCTGGGGTCAGGGGCTTGATGAGTAGAGCTGTTTTACCAGGAGGAGGCTGGTCTGATTGGTTCCTGCCATTGAAACAAGACCTTCCTACATTTATGGATCCATCACCAATATGAGCCTTCAGTCTGTCAGGTGGTAGAATTCAGTCAGCACCAAGAACAGGAGAGTCAGAGTTTAGAGAGCAAAGACAGACATGAAAGTCTCTCTTAGGAAACTAAATATAGTGGAGTATACTGGAAAAATATACTGCAATATGTTAAATATGATATTTCCATGGAGGGGAAGTTTTACATTTTTATTCTTGGATGCATTTAGATTTTAAAATCAAAAAGGCAATAACGATGACATCATCAAGACAAAACCTTGTGCTTACAAAGATGAGGTGAACAATTTTAACAATAAATCCCAAATTTAGGCCTGAAGTTAGAGAGCAATATTAGTTAGCTGGCAATGTTAGCTAGTTAATGTTAGCAAGCTGGCAATATTTAGCACCATCACATAGTTCAAACAAGGTCAACAGCTGTGATAATGATGTTCACATGATTTAACCTTCCTCCTGTGTGACCTGTTTTTAGGTTTTAAATGCATCAAAGAACCACATGAATTTGTTGACTGCATCAAGGCTTTTTGACTTTGTCAGGAACCTCGAGTTCATCCATCCATCCATCCATCGTCATCTTCCACTTATTCCTACACATTAAGGGTCGTGGGGGGGCTGGAGCCTATCCCAGCGTCAACGGGCGAGAGGCGGGGTTCACCCTGGACAGGTCGCCAGTCCATCGCAGGGCCAACATAGAGAGACGAACAACCATTCACACTCACATTCATACCTACGGTCAATTTAGAGTATCAATCAGCCTCGTCCCCAATTGCATGTTTTTGGACTGTGGGAGGAAGCCGGAGAACCCGGAGAGAACCCACGCAGGCACGGGGAGAACATGCAAACTCCACACAGAAAGATCCCGTGCCCGAGCCGGGACTCGAAACCCGGAACCTTCTTGCTGTGAGGCCACAGTGCTGACCACTGCACCACCGTGCAGCCCACCTCGAGTTCAACAAAATAAAATTTAAAAAAAAATTTTCAGTAAATTATAAAATAGTAAGGGTCAGTTTCATCCCAGTTCTCAAAATAAGATGATAAAGCAACAATTAGAGCCAAACCTGAAGTCCTAAGAGCACTGTCAGCAACACCCTGACAGCAGCTCCTCTCCCAGTCATGGGAGCTTCAGGGATTCTCATTTTGCCTTGTTTTCCCATCGACCTGCACAACAACACAACAAACAAAGACGGCAGGTCCAGTGGTCCTGGATATGAGGACTGGACTGCAGGGTCACAATATCACTTGTGACAATGATTTTACCAGCTATGACCTTGGACAAGAACTTCTCAGGAGGAAACTTATCATGGTGGCACAGAGAAGAAAAATAAATCTGAGCTGCCTGCTGAAATCTTGCAGGTGAAGGACAGAGCTCCACCTCTTTACAGACACCACCACTGTTGGCTCATGTTGTCAAAAATAAATAAATAAACGAGTGTGATACTTATGTCTACTCTTCATAAAGACGCAACTGTGTCATCAGGAAGTGACAAAAAGCCTACAATTATCCTCGACTATAACAAAAACAAAGGAGGAGTGGACAACCTGGACAAGCTGACTGCCACCTTCACTTGCCAGCAGATGACCAGGAGATGGCCAATGGCTGTGTTTTGCAGCATCCTTGATGAGTCTGCATAGAATGCATTTGTGTTGTGGACCCACATCCACCAAGAGTGGAGCTCAACCAAGAAGAGCAAGAGGAGAATGTTTCTGGAGGAGCTGGGAAATTCCCTGGTCAAGCCACACATTGAGGGAAGGGAACGGATGCCCCGAGACCCAGACGCTGCAGCCTTGCTCAGACAGCTGCAGAGCTCACCCAGCACTCCATCCATGCCATCAGCAACACAGAGAGCATCCACGCCAGCATCCTCCTTAGCAGCCCTGCCTCAACACCTACCAGAACAGCCACAGCCACAACCCCACTCAGGCCACCTGATTCCAGAAGAAAGAGGTGTCACGTCTGCCCAAGCAGTCAGGACAAATGGATTGTGCTTCAACTGCAGGAACATCTCTGCAAAGAACACACAGAAGTGTCACACATGCTTCTAAACATACACAGAAACAAACACACACACATGCATGTTCTTGCACACAGAGACTTTTACTCTGTTTTTGTTTTTACTGGTTGGGAACCAGTAACTGGTTTCTGTTGGTTTGATTTGCTTGACTGGTTGTTGTTTGTTTGACCTTGCAAATCTATATTTTGGGTTCTGGCTTGTTCTGCTTTTCATTTTGTGTCTTTATTAAAGTTCTACTGCTGAAAAATGACTTTTTTGCCTTTTTCTTGAAGTAAATTTATGAGAGTCAAAACTGACCCATAACACCATAGATGACATCAGAGATGGGAACAGAAAGCTGACACAAGAGGAAGGCTGAAGCTATGAAAAAGGAGTTTGATCAAAATCTTGAACTGACAGTAGAAATATCCTTTTGTATGTTTACCTTTTGTTGACAGAAGTCACTTTAGCTTGGCAGTGAAAGGAATCTCTGCTAGCTTGACAAAGAACTGCACAAACCAGGTTCAAGCCTTGACTTTGGACCCTGGTATCTGCAACAACTCCCGTCAACTCCTAATCTAGCATCTCTGCTGTGGGTCAAACTATTTTACAGAACATTTGACAGACCTGTGGAGCATTGAGGACAGACATGAGTTGATCCACAAGATCCACTGAAGCGCAATTTCACCCTGCCACTGAGGTCACCAACCTGAGCTGGAGTTGGGAATCCTTAGCTGAACCTGATATCACAGCGACCCCTACGGCTGAAAAATGGAACAGTAACATTGAACCCAATTACAGGATTTGAGGGAGACTGATGGTCCATGTTTGGGTTTTTGAAAAACAAGGAGGGCGTGGGTTCAGGTTGGATTCTCAGAGACTATTTCCCCAACCTCTACATTGGCATCTACACTGTCATCCAGTCACATGATTGGATGACCCAGTCATGTGGCTGAAGTCATCCAGTCACATGACTGAAGTTATCCAGTCATGTCAGTGATGTCACTGCAGGACTGTCATTGCCATCAAATTCTAGAAAAGAACCCAGACTCCACATTTATGGGACAGTTTTGGTCTTTAAACACTTGACAGTTCCAGGAGATTTAGTCTGGCTCAAGATCTTCAGATCAACACAGGACAGAAGGCTATGACTCCATTGGATTGTATCGTTGGAGCATTCAGAGATCTGGTGGATCTCAGTAGGAGCTGTATTTATCCACTGAATGATCCTGGTCAATGTGATCCTGCTCCTCCATCTCTTAGGCTGACAGAGCAGGAGGACCTGACTGAGAAGAAAGCTGCACTTGAGCAGCTTCAGTCTCTGTGTGACAAAACACAGGCAGAAAACCAGAATTTGAGGGAACAAGTTTCTACTCTTGAATGTGAGAATAAAAGAGCAATCCAGGAGCTCCAGAACCTCACTGCTGTGGTGGCCAACCTCAAAACGGTCCAGGACAAGAACCAGACTCAGATAGAAGATCTGAACACAACAGTCCACAGTCTTCAGCGTGAGGGGAGGAAGGTTGATGGAGAGAACAATGAGCTCAGAAAAGAGCTGACCCACGTTCAGTCTCTGAGGGAGAGTGAACAGGTGGAGATGAAATGTCTTGAGGAAGACCTGACAGAGAAGAAAAGTGCACTTGATCAGCTTCAGTCTCTGTGTGACAAGACATGGACAGAAAATCAGAATTTGTGGGGACAGGTTTCTACTCTTGGACAAGAGAAGGAGGAGAACCAGACTCAGATCAGAGACCTGAACACACAAGTCCACAATCTTCAGCTTGAGGTGAAGATTGTTTGCAAGGAGAAGTGTGACCTCAAGTGTGAGCTCAACTCCATCCAGGCAGAGATGAACAAAATGAGAGAGGAACTCACTGAGAAGAAGACGACTCTTGAACAGCTGAGATCCCAGAGTGAGGAGACAGAGGCAGGAAATGGATGTTTGAGGAGACCAGTTTCTACTGCATCTCAGGAGACAGAGACCTTCACTGCTGAGTTGGCCCACCTAGAATCAAGGAAGGACCAGGACCCCACAAAGACTGACAGTCTGAACGGTGAAGTCCAGAGTCTTCTATGTGCAGTGAGAACACAAAAGAAGAAAAGGAGCAGTGCTCAGAGGGAAATCCTGGGAAATCTTCATGATTTAAAAAGCTGTTTGAAAGAGGAAAATCATGACCTTCAAGTGAAGGTCCAGCAAACTTCTGAAGAGCAAAAAGACTCTCCCCTACGTCCAGCCAGAGAAGAGCAAGCAGACACTCTCATATCTCCTTCTGCAGAGGAGCGACGGGGTTCTGCTGCATGTCCTGCAACTAAAAAGCAGAATGATGGGGGCACCCTGGAGACTGGACCTGCTACGGGTCAAACCAGAGGTCTACTGAGCCGTGTGACATCTGGTGTAGAAGATGCTCTCTTTATGTTCATAGTTTTTTCTTTGTGTGCTTTTCCTCAACTTTGTTTTCTTTGTTTGTTATATATGATGATACCTTGATCACCAAAGCAGTTGATCCCAGCTTGATCAGCTGTGTGCTTTGCAGTTTAAAGCACTTTAGTGACACCTGTGGGTCCCTTATCCTCACTGACCACAGGTATTCAGCCTCAGTGAAGGAGAGTGAACCTTCCAGGTTGCAGCTCCTAGACTCTGGAACGCTCTCCCACTGGACATGAGGACGCTGTGGACACCTTTAGAAAGAAGCTAAAGACCCATTTGTTGAGTAATATTAGTGTTCATGATGGAGTCGTCCCTCTGTACCTGCCCACACAGGTCAAGAGGTCAAATGATTCCCTGTTTAAAACAGCTCTTCCATCACATGGATGTGCATCGCAACAGTCAGAGCTCACAGATGCTCCTATTCCCTCCAGTGTGAGGCACTAGGAGTGACTGATGAGGGTCAGGGGGGTCAGGCTAGTCCAGGTAGTGGGTCTGTATGAGGTTGTTAGGGAGGGATAAGGTAGTGGCAGAGTTCAGGCTGTAGTTGTGCTCCAACAGTTGAGACAGGGCAGGACAAAACATGACATCCTGATGGCGTTAGGAGTGATTCTTACAAGAACCAATCAATAAAAGTGGGTGGTGACCTGCTCATGTGACGCTTGTGTTGATGATTACTGGGTCTCCTCCATGCTCATTTATCATGAATGAATCCCTCTGAGTAAAACACCTGATGACTCCTGAGTTGTTTCACAAAATGTGAGAATGTGTGTGTGTGGGCAATAACTACGAGTTATCTATGTATAAATCAAATAAATTAATGAGTTGGTTACATTGACAGTGGAAGTTCAGGTTTCCTGTAATTCACGGCAGTTTGCAGACAACACAGACAACTGCCCATGACCCCTCCCCTCATTCTGGAGGCTTTAACATGAAAATGAAAATGCTGAGAGACACAAATGCAAATCAGGGTATTTGACCAGAGGTGACGTTTTTTTAATGCTTTTCTTGTTATATTTGTTAGATATGTTCTGTATGGTTATATTTGTTTTGGTTGTTATGGAGTTTATGGTTATTATCTCTGTTTCTTGTGTCATTGTCTTTGTTGTCCTCCCCTTCGTCCGTCCTGGATTTTTGACCTTGGTTGCAGGAAGCCTGTGACCTCAACTCCTTTTTCTGTGTTGCTGAACGTAGAGCCTTGCTTCATTGTGCTAGCTAAAGTGTGATCCTCCCTGCTAATTCCTTATTTCGTTGACTAATTAACCACCAAAAATAAATACCTCATTGCTTTATTTGGCCAAAGTTTAAAAGACCATCATTCTTGTAGCAACAGTCTTTCTGCCTTGTAAATTCTCCACTCTAAGCTAACGATGGCTTCTCCCTCTTGTTCTCCTCTGTCCTGCTCAGGGTGCCACATGTTTTGTTCCTCCTCTGCCTCCTTTAGTGATACTGATAAGTGTGTTCAAAGTAGTTTTTTTGTAGCCTTGGAGGTGAGGCTTAGTGATGTTGAATTGGATCTGCAGCGGCTCTGCACCAAAAGCTGCGAGAGCTAGCCAGCCCTCATTAGCTGGTGCAGACCACCTTAGCTTAGCTCCTAGCTTAGGCCCAACTAGCACTCCCCCAGCAGCTCCGAAGCATCTGGGAGAGCGCCAAGAAAAGTTGGGCCTAAGCTAGGATGTGCTTGCTCATGAAGAATTGTTGGGTGTAAATTCATTTCAGGAGTTTAGTACTGGACCTTTTCTACTTGTGAAGTTGCTCTGGAGTGGAAACAGCAACCTGTCAGAAAACATTCGTCAGATCAAAGCCAAGATTAAAGCGAGAGCCTCCGATCAAAGTCAGAATTGATGATGATGTCATCAGGGGGCTTTGATAGTGTCTTTATTTGTACCTAGAATTCTGTCTTTGATCTCAGGAGGACATGAAAGAAACACAATTGAGGAAAGTAGAGGAGAACATTCAGCTTCATTAGAAACACTTGAACTGTTTAACAGGAGAATTTGTTTGAAACAGTTTACAACACTTAGTGACAGGATTGAAGAGGGCAAGGTTTTTGTGTTTACAATTCAATTCTAGCTTTAAACTGGGGATGAACATTTTTAGTAGTTCATATACTAATATACAGAGTAAGTCACGTCATTCCCTTTTTAAAAAAAGAAAAAACATGTAAAGCTCCTCCCCCCAGCTCCAGATGGACAGACAGATATGAGAGTGGCAAGGAAGCAAAGAAGTGTTGTGCTCCTCTCCAGTGCTCTTGTGTTGTTGTGTTCTTCTCAGCTCTGTCATGAAGACGTGCTGGCAGTGGGCGCTGGTGGAAGAAGAAGGAAGAAGGGCGCTGATTTCTGTATCAGAACAAGGAGAAAGGAGCCCCAATGAAAGAGTGATGATTCTTTATTCTGATTTTGTTCTTCACTCCTACACAAGAGAGTGAAAGTGTGGGCTGGCTTGGAGCAACTGCCTGCTTCAGAATGGGACGAGACTCAGGACTTTCCAGTGAGTGCTGCAAACTTGCACCAGCGCCCACTGCCAGCACGTCTTCATGACGGAGCTGAGAAGAACACAACAACACAAGAGCACTGGAGAATTACTGTGTTCTCTTTTGGTGTCCCAGTGTTAATTTGAGGATCTAAACCTGATATTTAGAAAATCAGACGGCACAAAAAAGAAAATGCCACCAAATCATTTCAATTTTCTTTTATACAAATGAACGTGTTGACTCTTTTTGTATAAGCCCTGCCACTGAGGTCACCAACATGAGCTGGATTTGGGAATCTTGAACTGAACCTGGTATCACAGCGACCCCTACTGCTGCAAAATGGAACAGCAACATTGAACCCAAGTACAGGATTTGAGGGCGACTGATGGTCGCTGTTTGGGTTTTTGAAAAACAAGGAGGGCGTGGGTTCAAGCTGGATTCTCAGAGACTATTTCCCCAACCTCTACATTGGCATCTACACTGTCATCCAGTCACATGATTGGATGACGCAGCCAGTGATGTCACTTGGCAGGACTGTCATTGCCATCACATTCTAGAAAAGAATCCAGACTCCACATACAAGACTACAAGATAGTTGATGTTTTCTTGACTTGATGCTCTGACTGTCAGGGTGGATGACAGCTTCTTCCTGCTGCTGCATCTGAGTGGCTATGATTTGAGGTTTTACCTCCCGAGGTTGTTTGGTTCCAGGTGAAACTTTAAAATTCCAGTCCCCAACCTTGGCTGTTCTGAAACTCTTCTCCTGAATCACTCCTGAGTTCTTGTTAAGAGCTGGAAATGAGCTGCAGCAAGAAAAAATACCAGTGCCCAACCAGATCAACGTAGAGAGCTTCACCAGACAAACTGTCCAGTTGAACAACAAATACTAGTCAGTATTCATGTTGCTGCTGTGACCAGGATTCAAACCAGGGCTGCTGCAGCCACAACACAGAGGACTGACCACTATAGGATCAGGGCCTCCTCAACAGCAGCTTGAGCTTTTGTGTCTATTCATTCCACTGTGTAGTGTCAGTGACTGATGTGTACTATATGCAGTACTAATCAAGTACAGCCCTGACTGATACTTTATCTCCAATGATAGGAAGGATAAGAATGTTGAAATGGACCAAGCAGGAATAGAATCTCAAGTCATGACAACTTTACTGAGCAGCACTCAGTTAATTTCAGGAAAGACAAGACATTTTTACCACCTGTCAATGAAGTAGTCAGCAAAATAAATATGACACCAAACAGTAGTTGAGGGAGAGCAGAGCTGGAAATAAGACATTACTGGGAGGGAATGAATCTATCAAATGTTACAGAGTTATTTCAGTTGAAGAAATCAGATTTAGGAGGGAAATTCTTCACATTTTCATCCATTTTTATTTCAGCCAGATAAACAAATAATGTGTTCTACTTGGGCAGAATACGCCTTGAAAAGATTTTGAAAGTATAAATTTGTTGGGAGAGATACTCAAAACTACAGCTCCTTATTCAGAATATAATATGTAGGTGTTATTAGTAGTAATACTCCAGGTTATTGGTGATGACTGCCATATTGTTCACATTCATCTGTACTCTACCAGGAGTTGGGGCACCAATCAAGACGAGCTCTAATGAGACTGCAGATGTCCTACGGTCCTGCTCATGTGGGTGTTCTCAACTTCCCATTCCTTCGGGACAACTGGACCCACGAGTCCTGTTTCCACATGATAGCTGAGAAAATGAAGCAAGAGATTCCAGCTGGGATGAAGGTTCATTCACCTCAGTGATAATCAGCAGTCCAATGAGTCCAGATTGATTTAACAAAATCCACCCGTCTCTGAAATGCTTTGAGATCAACGTGTCTGGATACCATCAGCTTATCAGCTCAGAGTGGATGAGGTCATGGTCGCTCACTCAGGTTTCCCAGTGATCAGCAACCATCTGATGCTGTTTGTGAGTGATTTGTTCCTGAAACGTTTCAAAGAGTCTTTAACCAGCTTGTGTCTGGCTCCAAACCTCAGAGTTCCACAAGGATCCATCCTTGGTCCTCTATTATTCCTTATCTCTATAAATGATTTGTGTAACATCTCAAACATCTTTTCCCCAATCATGTTTGCAGATGACACAACACTGGTTTTCTCAAACTCAAACTTGAATTCTTTAATAAGGGATGTGAATGATGGCTTAATTGCCTTTGTCACATGGTTCAAAATGAAAAAATTATCTCTGAATGTAAAAAAATCTAACTTTATTATTTTCAGTGGGAAAAAAATCATACAATAACGGTTTATCTAAAATTACAATTGAGTCTACAGAGATGCCCCAAGTATCATCCACAAGACTCCTAGGAATAATTATTGAAGAGAGTTTGACTTGGAGAGAACAGATTTTTTGTGTGAGTAAGAAAACATACAAATCTACTGGTATAATAAGGAAAGTTAGGCACCTTGTTGCTAAGCAGTGTCTAGTTACTCTTTTTTCTAGTCTAATCTATCCTCACCTTTCACATTGCAATATTGTTTGGGGGAGTACATTTACAACCACTCTCCAAAAAGTCTTAATTCTGCCAGTGGTGTCCTCAGCAACAAGGAATCCCACAAAGTGCTCATGAATGGACACTCCCTTTGTCAGCTCACAGTTGACAATTCTTAGAACTACTGACAGCTGCTCATTGTGGCTGACATCAGGAGTGCAGTCCTAATGACTGCGTAGTGCTTGGCCCTCCTCACTCTGTCCACCATGTCTTTAGTGGTGCACTTTTCCACAAGGCCAATTCATTTGTTCTGTATAGTCCTACTTAGGTATGTCTCAGCCAGCTCTTCCTCCTCAATCCTCCTCAGGCGTTCCTTCATCATTGGCTCAAATTTGGCCATAAGCTCCACTTGACCCAAGAAATTGCCATTGCCATGCTTCTATAATTTTTCTCTGCGGCCTCGAAATGCAAGGTTCGTTCAGGTAGGTAGTTGACGATAGCAAGTAATCTGTGCAGAATTTCCTTCCACCTAACAATTCCAGCATTAATGAGATGCTGTCCTGCATGGTCAATTCCTGTGCCAGACTTTAGATGATTTCTCTGTGTGTGCCAGCCTTCCATGCATTGAATGTGTTCAGGGGACCTTTCATGTGCCTTGAGGTGAGCCTGGAGATTTTTCCATTTATTAAAACCACTGGAACTCAGCTGTGTAGGCATGCTCCCTTCTCCAAACAACTGGCAACAGAAGCACAGAACTAAGACCTTTGCTGTAAACAAGCCAGGACCTATGGATCTTCTCTCCATTCTTCATGAATATGTACTAGTTACTACATGTGCACCTCCGACTGTCTGCATTTTTAGGGAACTCAGTTTTGACTTGAACAGGTCCTCTCATAACTATCGCGCATCGCTCGCTGTCACTGATATTTTTTGGCCACAGTGCTGGGTCATCATCCGGTCCTAATTCATTCATACTTGGGTGAGATGGAGGGCTGTCTGGCCGCGGACTCACCAAATTTTCATTTTGAGCATCACCGCTTTGCTCCTCCACCACTGGGCTCACGACACTTGGTTCGGCGGCAACTTGTTGAGCCAGCCCGCTGGAACTCGGCTCCGGGTCTGCCCACTCTGCTGTAATAAGCTCTGGCTCCTTAGGCTGCGGCTGCTCGTTGACATTTTTTCATGCTGTTTTGTCACCGAGAACGTAAAAAATTGTGACACATTTGTTGGTGTCGCGATGTATTATTTTTTGTGTCTTCTCTTTTTTTTCCGTTACTCCGACCCACTTTGATAGCTCCGCTTCATAGCCTCGAGCCAGCAACGTGAATCTGTTGGTGCGGTCGCAACGGTTTGGGGCCCCCTGCTACTTGGGGGGCTAAGGCAGTCACCTACTTTGCCTTAATGGTGGGTCCACGCCTGTGTGCAAGTGGCAGCACAACGTTTACCTCAATGTCATGAGAACGTGCAAATTCCACACGTGTGCGGGCCGGGACGTTCTTGCTGTGAGGTGACAGTGCTAACCACTGCACCACCGCGCCGCCCTTTTTAAATCTTGCAGACCAATAAAATTATTCATGGTCAGAGGGAAGCCTCCGATTGGCTTTTGCAAAGTTAGAACAGCAGGAAGTAAAAACGTCAGAACAAAGTTAAAAGAAGTACAAGATCCAATACAAAAAACCCTAGACCTACATATCTAGTCTTAGTCAGCAATTATATTCAGGATGCTGTTAAAAATTTCTAAGAGCTGGTTTGTCATTTAGCTTTGATGCATTGTGATTCAAATCATAATTATTGAATTTGGAGTATTTTGTTTGTATTGTTGTTTTTTGCAGGATTGTTGTGCTTTTATTTTACCACAAGATGGCGCATCAAGCAAAGCAAACAACTCTGGACTGAATGAGATGAGGCCTTGATGTAGGAAAGATGTATTGTTTGTAAGATGCAATATTTTTACAAATCGTAAAAAACAACAACCTGGTATTAAATACAAACAAAATGAGCTTTAGAAATCAGAGAAGACGACTGTACTCTACAGAGAAGTATTGTGCTTTCATTTAAGCACAAGATGGCGCCTCAGACAAAGGGCAAAAGGAGGAACGCTTCACGATTGTGCGTGTCATCCTTGCGCCAGGGGCCATGCTAATCTTCTCTGTATCGTTCCAATTTTGATATATGTGCGACCGTAGTAACACATTTTCATTTACATCCCACAACCAAATATATACGCCACACCTTCACTACCAATTTAAGTCAAGGTGACGTTCTCACTAACTGCAAAATCTACTGAAATGAATATATAGACATTAGAGATATAGCTCATAGAGATTTGAGGTGTTTGGTTATTATAATTTATCTTTAAGTGGTTAAAAATTCTCTCTTTGAGTCTTTCAAACGTAATCGGACTGCTGCAAGGAATGATGGGTAATCTCTGCTGTCGCACTTCCCGACAGGCAGCCACGACTCGCTGCCCCTCCCCCCACTTCCCCTCAATGTATCTCTATGGCTTCAGATACCCTCATGAGGCCGGACCAACCACCCCCGACTGAACTGCATGGGTTGTCGTTCACGCGCTGTTGATTCAGAGAGAGAGAGAGAGAGAGAGAGAGAGAGAGAGAGAGAGAGAGAGAGAGAGAGAGAGAGAGAGAGCGAACATGGCCGACCCTATTGTTCCATAGTTCTTTATCAGTGTGAGGCACTTAGATTTTTAACACAAGGACAAATGTTCAAAGAACAAACACTTGACAAGATACACACTCAATGCCCTCATGTTTTACATATTGGAATTTTAATTTAAAAATTCAACAAAACTCCTCAAATTTCAAGTTGGTGATGTCACCACAACAACGGAACTTGATAGTGTCAAGTGAGCTATCCCAGAAGTGAAATAAAAGGAGGAACATGAGGATTTTATTGAAATCACAACTATATGGTGAACATTGTTACCATCATCAAACACCAAGGATTCAAGGATTAAAGGATCTTCATTTTTGTACCACTCACATTTCCATGCTGGTGGTACGAAAATTGAACTCAGGTCCCGGGATAATAATAAAGAGATTAAGGAACAGAATAGGTATTTATGGAACAGAATAGTATTCAAATGTATTGACAATTGTGGATATATATATATATATATATGATAATAAAGAAAACCTTACACTCGGGTAGTCATCTGAAGTCATGCTGGCCTACACAAGGGCCCACTGCACAGTTGGTGGCTGTCGTTGCCCCTCTGGCACAGAACCCCATCTATGACTGATAGAATTTTGACAGGCACTCATGAACTGTATCACTCTTATCAAATCAAAGTGATGTTTTCAACAACTATTTCACTTCTCACAGAGGTTACTGAGTATGTCCAATGCAGTTTCCATTAGGCCTGTCGGAGGCGCTTCATAATGTTACCATTTACACTGTCTCCACGACAGAGTAGGGCCAGGTAAAGTTGAGCCAGCAGGAGACTGGACAGGCGTGTGGAGGCGTAAGGTGGCCATACGTCCAGATTTAGGCAGGGCAGTCCGGAACTGAGATGCCTTGTTAGTCGGGACGCTTCTTTGTCATCTTTTTTGGAGTTGCATATGAACGCAACGCAGCGTATTGCCCAATGGTGTGTGAGTGGTTAAAAATGATTGGCTAAAAATGATGTCACTCAATGATCTGACTTCTCATTGGTGTAAAATGTAAACAAGCCGCCCCCTTTTCCCACGTGCTAGCTAAAGTAGCAAAGACGATTTGCATGCGTATTGCACACATTGTCGCTGTGAGGTGGACGTTTAGCTGAAGTTAGCTTCCGATTCGGCACTTAAGGGGAAAGTTAAGGACATATCAAAGTAACATGTAGGGCGACTGTTTATGCACTGATTGTCTGTTTTTTTGGACACTTTTTGATGTGAAAACATTTTAGACCTTTTGGGTAAGACAATAACTTTGCACTAGAGAAATACACTAATGTATTTGTGAAACTTTTATTCTATTTCTGTCAGGTCCATTCACGTCAAGAAACACAAGAGATGATCATGAGCTTGATTTGTTTATTATAGTACAAATTGGCGGTATGGCTCTATTCAGAGGAGTCCCCTGATAATTTTTCATGAGCACCATGAAACAGGGGACCAGCAGCGTGAGGTAAGGTTCTCCCAGTTTAAGACTGGAAGAGGAAACATACCCCCATGAACAGAGCAGCACATGACATGGAACGAACTATGCCATGTATACATGACAAGGTGGAGCTGGGGAGGTGGAGGGTAGCAAGTTGCGAGCACTCACTGTAGCAGCAGATAGCAGTAGCAGCAGATAACAGATAGCAGCAGATAGCAGCAGCAGATAGCAGCAGCAGCAGATAGCAGCAGCAGCAGATAGCAGCAGCAGATAGCAGCGATGACAGTGGGCAGAGCAGCAGCCAGAAGCTAGCAGAGCGGGAGTTGAGGCCGGGTGACATTTAAGTTGAGAGGGGCCAATCAGAAGCAAGGGATTTGATCAGCTGACGCTGAGCAGCTGTGATCAGCTGATCAGTTTGATTGATGGACGGGAAGCCAATTGCGCTTGACTAGCACGGCCTGACAGAACTAACGCTAAATTTGTGAAAATGCCAAAGGGGATATACCTCCTTTTCTGTTGTAGTCCCCGCGGGTGTCAGTAAAGAGGACTTGGACCGTTTTGAAAGAGTTTCGGCTGTGGTGAGAGATGAGAGTCCTTTGGAGCATTGGAAGAATCTCGTGTATATCGGCTCAATGATAGGGATGAATTTGAAGTAACATTACGTGAAATTATCAAACACATTTCTACCGATGGCTTAAACTCTACTCGTTTGTAGGTCTTGCATACCGATGTAGTTGATGTAGCAGCATTTAAACTTCAGAATGGACATAGGATTGATGTTGATCAGCTACTAAATGTACTGTATGCTTCCATTATTGAGAAAATGGATGTCTTCTTGTTTTAATATAAATACGTAATCACTTAACATGTATTCTGATCACTAAAGATGCTTTATTACTCAAACTCAAAAACATTGTACCCTGATCTTATCTGTTTACTAGCAGACATACTTTCAAGGGAGACGGAACGTGTACTGAAACGTTTATATTACGACCCTGCAAGAGCTGGATCATATGGGGGTGTAGAAAGACTTCACCAGGCTGTAGAAGAGCAGACCGTTAGCAGCGATCGAGTGCGAGAACGGCTCTCAGCCCAGGAGGCACTGACCCTTCACAAAACAGCAAGAAAAACGCATGCTAGGAATCGTGTGTTCACACCCCGTCCTTTGTATCAGTTTCAAGCGGATCTATGTGATACGACTGCTCTGTCTAAAGACAATGATCAGTTTAAATTTCTGCTTACAGTAATAGATGTATTTTCAAAGAAAGCTTATGCACGAGCATTGAAAAACAAGACGGCGTCTGAAGTTGCAACAGGTGTATCGCTCTCCTCTAAAACTGAAAGCTGTTGCAACTTCAGACGGATGCAGGAAAAGAATATTTTTAAACGTGTCTTTCAAAGACTGATGAAGAAACAACATTCAACAGTTAGCAACAGGAAGTGAAGTGAAGGCTTCGGTAGTGGAACGCTTTAATAGAACGCTGAAATCAAGAATGTGTCATTTTTTCACCGCACAAACCACTCACGGGGATACAGATGTACTTCAGGATCTGCTTGATAGCTACAACAACAGCATAGTCTTTCACCTGAATTCAATAAAATAACATGAAATGACTTCACAAAGATGCGTGAATTATTACGTGAACCAGGCTGGAGGGGGGTCATTGGGGGGATTTGTAGGGGCGCCTGTAATTTACTAGCGCGTATTCTGCAGGGATTTAGCGATGGTTGTCAGGGTCTTTGAGATGTCCCTCTACCAGGTCTGTGAGAGGGTCTAAGTTAATTTCACGCGTGTTCTCAAAATTCCGCGCAATTTCTTTAGCATGTAACGTCACCTTGCTGTGTAAGAGGCGTATGATTTCGGACCAGCAGCTGACCAGTTACAAATATAATCACTGGTCTAATTGTGATGTCAGATCCCCCAGGTAATTACTGAGAGGAGGCTTATATCGATCACTGGGGCTGGAGCTGTACACCACAGAATCGTTATCGCAGTACAGAACACGTTCTTGGAGCAAATCTAATTGCTTGTAGAGTTCGAGATGTGCGTAAGACGTTGTGAACGCGGCTAGAAAAATATTTGAGTTGCCTGGGGTAGGACGCACTTAGAACTACACTGCCATTGAACGAGTGCAACATCATTTATGAAGTGAAACGTCACACATGCTTGAAAAGAGAAAATAAAAAAACAAAAAAATGTTCCAGGGGTGCTCGTCAGACTGGTTGGGGAAAACGAGCACAAAGATTGAACCAGCTCTCAGAGAGAATTTAGCCATCTGTTTTTTTGCCAGATTGTAGACGATTGTCTGAGGGTCAAGCTCAACCCCCTGCTTGTCTTTATAATCTTTGATGTAAGCGCGTTTGCAGGGTCTTCGACTCCTGAAGGGTAGCCTGACGCCTCTTGCTTCTGTTTAAGGAAAGTGTAGATATATTCTTGAAACAGCTCGTCTGATTTCTCTTCAAAGTGCCACACCTCATAAACTTCAGCCAGAATATTTCCTTTTCTCAATGCTTCAATCAGCTCGACCGTTACCAGACCCCCTGAAGCGCCCTCTCTTCGACACTGTGTGCAAGCAGTAGCCTGATTGTTCATGAGTGCACTTGAATGACAGTGTAAAAATCAACGTCCCTTTGTCATTTCTCATTGGCAGTACATTTACAAAAGGATACTAGGAGGTGAAAACATAATTAATACGCTCCTCTGGGGCGACGATGTGACGCAGACGGACAGCAGATGTACGCCCACCCTATAAGGCAGCTCTAGGGTCGAACGGGAGTGGTTCTTGATACCTCAAGGAGACTTAATGGCTGGATCCGTTTTTGTTTCCCCCCCCCCCCCCCCCCCTTTTCAAAAAATTCCTATCATGTTCCCACTTGACCACTACGGTTCGCACCTTACAATCTGTTTTTAAGCGCGCTGTCCTTTTCATGGTGTCAGACTGCAGCTCGCTAAAACACACGCCTGACAGAGGAGATTCTTCGTGGGGGTTGAAACACACAGGACACCCGTGAAATAGCAGCCGAGGAATTCAAAGACAATTTTCTGTCCATCTACGTCGGCATGTGTGAGAAGGCTTCAAACTCCAGCCACTGTATAGAGGCATGTGAGAAAGCCTTGTGCTCGGTTTGGGGTTTTAGGAATCGGCTTCCGAAAACTGCTAGTACTGCCGATGCAATTGTCAGGCTATCGAACGGGTCACAGCCGGTTGTCTTTACAAATTCACTGCAGAAGTTGATTGCGCCCTCAGCTAAGATTTGGACATCATTTTCACAATAAGCTACCAACTCACGGTCATAGTTGAACTATCTTTTACTGAGTGATACCAGTTAAAAAAATCCTGTCTGTTTCTCATCTGCCCCATTTATTGCAGGTGAGGGATGGGACCTTTATATCCGTTTCTTGAGACATCTGAACTGCGGAAAGTAGCCTTTTTTAAGCTCTGTTTTACACCCTGATGCTTTAGGGAATTCCTGGAGCAGGATGGGGATGAAGGAGAATGAGTCGATCAATTTAAGCTGATAGTCATCAATTGTGATCCAGGAGCTTTGGAGGATGAGACAGGGGTCTCCAGGTGGAGTGACACCTGGCCCCGTGTCACCAACCTATGTATCTTTCATAGGTCACAAATGAAAGCAGCACAACATAATCTCCATCAATATTCTCTCACGAGACTCCACTTCCATGGCAGCGGTGAGGAGATCTTCAGCCAAAAGCTCCGAGCGGTTGGCCGATGTAGCGCCTGTAATCACACACGGAAGAGAATAAGTCCACAAGTGAAGTGTGCTCATGTCACAAATGTGTAAACAGGAGGAACTTACCGGATGAGGGCTGCTGTGCTGGCTGGTGGGAGGAGGACGACCTGGAGAGCAACACTTATGATCTCCACACAGGGATTCCTGATTGGGGGGGGGGGGGTTCCAGATTCAAACTTCTCTTTGAAGCAGCTGTAATCTTAATATTGTGTAAGCGCTGAAATTCAACAACCTACAAACCTGAGGGTGGTGAAACAAGACTAGCTGGGTGGAGTGGGTTTGCTGCGACCAAAAACTACGAGGAGCTGCGACCATGGTAACCATGAGTTGTTGAGGTTCACAGACAATCAGGTGAAGACAGGAGAGCTGAACTGAGTTTTAAGCAGGTGAGTCTGGAGATGTCTAATCAGTGGATTGGTTGCAGCTGTGCAGGATGAAGCAGCTCCTGCTCCACCCAGCACAGGCCAACCTCCAACACAAAACTCAGGGAAAACAGACGCCCACCAAAGGGAAGGAGGGAAAGGGGACATCATGAAAAAACACTGGGAACCTGACAGTTATTGACTCAATCAGAATAACGACAGTGAGTCGTTGCATGAAATAGATAAAGGAGACGTCAGGAGGTTGAGTGGAAGTGTTACTGGCTGAGCCATTTTCCTTTAAGCTTAAACCTGTAAATGTATTCAGTGCATATTTGAGGAAGTACCCTTTCATAACATCCATCCATCCATTGTCTTCCGCTTATTCCTGTTA
Organism: Aulostomus chinensis; assembly: GCF_037954235.1. Classification (NCBI taxonomy): domain Eukaryota; kingdom Metazoa; phylum Chordata; class Actinopteri; order Syngnathiformes; family Aulostomidae; genus Aulostomus; species Aulostomus chinensis. The sequence goes on along the minus strand of NC_141343.1, from coordinate 6,219,937 downwards.
AGGGTTGGGGGGGGGGGGGGCTGGAGCCTATCCCAGCGGCGAAACCTGAGGGTGGTGAAACAAGACTAGCTGGGTGGAGTGGGTTTTCAGCCTCGTCCCCTCTTGATGTCTTTGGACTGTGGGAGGAAGCTGGAGTACCAGAGAGAACCCACACAGGAACAGGGAGAACATGGAGACTCACACAGAAAGATCCAGTGCCCGAGCCGGGACTTGAACCTGGAACCTTCCTGCTGTGAGGCGACAGTACTGACCACTGCACCACCGTGCTGCCCCCCCCTTTCATAACAAATGCTGTATTTCTGTCATACTCTGTTGTTCCATACCTTTATCTGTCAGCAGCAGGGCCCTCATCCGCCCAGGTCTACCTGACTGGGTCCCCTGAGACAGATGACAGCTCACAGAGGCAGTTGGGTTGGAGGACCGTTGCTGATGTCATCAACTGATGTCTCCATCACAAAAGGGGAGAGACAGGAAGGTCATGGACATAAAATAGAGGCCTAAGAATGAGAAAGACTGGTTGTCCTGACTGAAGTTTAGCTTGAGCTTTTTTTATTTGTTACAAAAGAAAGTATTAGTACAAGTAAAGGCAGGCCAACTTTCCACAAACATTCAGAATGAACTTTGACAACCAAAACATGAACCAAGACAACAAAATAGTAAACATACGACAGTAAAAATGAGATGGAGATTAAGAATCATAGCAAAATAAGAATCTTGATATGGACAGAATTTACTCTGTTGTAAGTCCTCTACTAATGTGTGTGTGCGTGTAGTTGTTGTGGCCGAGTGGTTAAGGCGATGGACTAGAAATCCATTGGGGTCTCCCCGCGCAGGTTCGAATCCTGCCAACAACGTTAAACTGCTGTTGTAGAGGAGACAACACCTGCTCTCACTTTTGGTTCATGTGTTCAAGGCTCTCTTTCAAGGGCTGGAGCAGCTGATGATGAGGGAGAGAGAGAGGATTGGTAGCATGTTGTCTTGTCTCCACCATTCTGGTGTTGACCAGATACTCCAGTGGTGGTGAAGCAGGTGGAAATGTTCCAAGTGGGACGGTTCCATGTTCAACCAGTCTCATCTAGAATTTAGGTGGAGGTTAGGGTTAAGAATGAATTGGTTTGGTTTAGACCCTGGGAATGTCAGTTGGTCTGTGTGACTGTGTGTGTGTGTGTGTGTGTGTGTGTGTGTGTGTGTGTGTGTGTGTGTGTGTACACATATGTTCATGTCTGTGTAGGTCCATGTGTGTATCGTTAAGCATGAGTGTCTATAAATTGATCTTTTTATTGAAAGGAAGGGTGATTTTTTTGAGAATGTGATCATTCAAAGTACACAGTGAAATGGTTTAATATATAAGAGCAGCAAATAAAATTGATTTTAAAAAATTAAAAAATCTCTCTCTCACACCATTGGTCAAGGCAGACACAAAGATCATGAGAATATGAATTTTGTGTCTGGCTTCAGGAAAATAAAACCTGATAAAACAACAGGTGTTAAATTGTGGTTGTTTTTCAAACTTTCCAAAGCTGCTTTTATTTGGGCTGTTGAAACTTAGTAACGGTGAGTTTTCTCTTCTTTTTATCTTCAGTTCTGAAACCGTCTGTTGTCACGGTTTAGCAGTGATGCCGATCAGTTGCTATGGTTACTGAGCTCAGAGAGAAATGAAGACTGAAGATGAGTTTCCTCCAAAAGTCTCCACAGCAGAGTCGTGTGAGGACAAGCAGCAGAAGTCTCAGCCTCATTTCCCTCTTTAAAGCTGATCATTCTCTCTCTCTGCAGGGTCCAGTCGTCCCTCCCTGCCGCTGCTGCTGCTGGTTTTTCTTGAAGTTCATTGAAAATCAAACCAGAAGCAAAGTTGATGTGACTGACATCATCAGAGACAAGCTGCGAATCTGATGAAGGACCACAACAATGATGAAGAATTTGTGATGAACAGCACAAAATCATCAGCATAAAATCTGATGTGGGATTTAAAAGTTGTCATTATAGTTCTTCGCATGAAATGTGTGTGTGTGTGTGTGTATGTGCGTGTGTGTGTGTGTGTGTATGTGCGTGTGTGTGTGTGTGTGTGTCAGCAGCTTCCAGCTGCAGCAGTCAGTTCAGTTTCACTTCAGTGTGACTGAGGGAGGTTTTTGTACGATGGTTTTTCACAGTGTGAACAGATACTGACTGTTGATGTGGTGACGACCAACACAGTAATAAACGGCCGCATCTTCAGCCGGAACTCCACTGATGGTCAGAGTGAAGTGAGAGTTTGATCCACTGCTTGAAAAACGATCTGGAAGCCCTGATGCTCTCCTGGTAGCCCAGTAAATGAGAAGTTTAGGAGGTTCTCCTTCTCTCTGCTGGTACCATTCTACACTATCCCCGTTTAAAACAGCAGGACTAATTACACATGTGATGGAGACGGAGGCTCCTGGAGCAGAGCTCACTGCTGCAGGCTGAGTCACGGTGATCTGACCTCTGGACCCTGGGGAGACACACAACCATCAAGCAGCTTCACCTCAGAGGGACGCATGTTGATAGAGGACAGCAGTTGGACCCTATGGACTTTACCTGTCAAGCAGCAGCAGAGGAGCGTCCAGACGAGTGTGGAGGTCAACACCATGTTTCTGATGAGGAGATTTCTGTGGCTTCTGTTGTGGTGACGGACAGCTGTCAGTCGTCCAGGGTTCAACTCTCAGGACTATAAAGTGTCCCGGAGCACTGGAGCATGGTGCTGCTGATGCAAAGTGTCTCTCTATGGAAATGTTCAGAGGGACTCCAGCAGAGACGTGGACGCTCTGATGCTGCTGCATCCATCCATACATCCATCAATCACTAGAGTATTGATCAGGATGTGTCGGAGCTCATTTTTAGGTGCTTTGACTTTCATGTTATGAGTACGGAGCCCTGGAGAGGCCAGATGTTGCCCCCACAGTGTGATTCATTTGCAGCCTTGTGATTTCTTAAAATTTTTGTATTTGTTCGTCAATTAACCTCATTAATTTTTGGTCATAAATGTATCTTGTTCCAAGTTCAGTATCAGTGGGAACAGCTTCTATCTCATGGCCTTGAATTGATGAATTGAGGGAACACGTTCAAATCTCTCCTTGGCCGCTCTGGGGCTCCGTAGCTTCGATGACTTCTCTTCATGTTCATGTCTAACATATTGATTCATGAATGTACAGAACATGAAGCCCAGACTTGTTGACCTGCTGCTGTGTTGTCAGGATTCAGTTGAGCTCAGACGTTTTACTACTGGCTTCTGATTCAAGTGGGTGTGTGTTTCACAGTCAGAGTCGTGTCTCTCTGCAGTCAGAGGTTTTTGTACGGCGCCTCAAAGAGTTTGTGTCACTGTGGTGGACGTGCGGTGGAGGAACCAGACTGGATGTTGGACGTAAGTTTCTGCTCAAACTGAGTAAAATGTTGCCCAGTTTTGTTGTAAATTCCATCTGGTAACATTTGCAGCAGAGTTTTTGTGTGATTTGAACAGTTTTTGTGTGTTGATTTTTTTAAAAATTCTCCTCCTTTAAAATGGAGAACAACTCCAAGAACATTTCTGTGCAAATTCCTGTCAGACTGCAATTGAACCACTTGAAGTGTAGAAATGATCAAATGTGTTTAACTTCAGTTTGAACTGTTTGATGGGTGATGATTGAAATCCACATCAAGAATAACGGACGCTTCTTTTTGAACACGTGAAAAGTTTTACACGGCTAATTCAACATATTTCATTTCATATTAAACCAACGCGGTTGATCCAGCTCCATCTGAAGAGAGTGAAGATGAAGGCGTTCCTATGGAGTAAATAAATAAGACAAAGACGTGAAGAGTGCAGCGTTACCACTCTCTAAAGCAGCCTCCTCCTCAGTGCTGTGTCTTTAAAGACTCTGATGACCTCACTGGGACTTCTCTGGATGTTTCTAGGGCAGACAGGAGAATGTCAGAGAGCCGTTCTTCTCCACACAGACTTCTTGGTTGTTTTTGATTACCAAGGCAGCTTGGTGCCTTGGCAGCCTGTGCAAAAGACATATAATTTCTTTACTTAAAAAAAAATATCATCCAAAAAGTAAAATCCTTCTTCTCATTTTTAAAGCTCATAGAAGGAGAATTCTAGCATAAAACTAACCTAAAGTGTGTTCTTGTATATTTTATTGTATTTTTATCATTTTGAATGATTGCAGGGATTTGGTTTTACAGCATCGAAATGAAATGATAATGGTTTCTCCCCTGTATGCCTTCTCATGCGTCTGTTCAGACATCACTTTTCTGAAAATCTTGTGCCACAAACTGAGCAGGGGAATGGTTTCTCTCCAGTGTGTGTTCTTGTGTGTATAGCAAAACTATTTCTGTAACAAAAACCTTTACTGCAGATTGAGCACCTAAAGGGATGCCCCTCCTCACTGACTTCTCTCTGAGATTCAGAAGGACCAAAGGTCACATTCCTAATGATTTCTGATTCTCTTTCAGTCTGTACTTTTTGCTCTTTTGAGCTGCAATGAGCTGCTTCCTGTCCTGGGCTGAATTTCTGAAGCAGATTCCTCCTTGAGCAGAAGTGTTCCTTGTGCTCAGAGGTGGCCGTGTTATCAGGTCTGACCCAATCATCCTCACTGACTTCATTATCAGGTTCAGAAGAGGCTGACATCTGGTCATCAGTCATGTATCTGGATCAACGTTGCTGGCTGGTTCAGGTTCTGGTTCTGGTTCTGGCCCTCCACTCTCTTCTTCAACAGCTTCTGTTTTCAGATGATGAATTGGGATGCTGGTCAGAGACTCTGCTTTCAAGTTCTCCTCAGTTTGACTCTGGTGAAGCTGTGGGAACTGAGGTTTCTCTTCTTCCTCTTCACTCTTCACAGGGACCAGAGTGAAGGGGAACGTGGTGATATCAGCCTCCTCCTGCCCTTGAAGCTGCCCTCCCTCCTCACTGGTCCAGAGCTCCTCTGACTCCTCTTTAATGTGTGGGGGCTCTTGGTCCTGCAACTCAGGGGGAACCTCTTCTTTAATCACCAGCAGCTGTTCCACATCTGCAGGACACAAACAGCAACATCAGAAATCTCTTCATTTGACTCTGAAATAGTGGAGCAACAGACAGAAACAGAAAGAAACTAAATGAAAAGAGACGTCCTGCTACTGAGGACCAGTCAGCAAACTGGGAATAGAAACGCTGGCTTCAGATGCTTGCATCAACGTTGTGTCACCAAGGTCAAAGGTCATAGGTCCCCTCTGCTGAATGTTTTTGTCCATTCATCATCACATCTGCTAGCTGATTAATTGGTTAATTTCTATGATCCTGCAGGAGAATGAGAGTTAAGTCACTCTAACCAGAGGTGAGTGCTGGATCACTGAGACCTGTACTGATGCTAAACATGTCAGCCCACCCAGGAAAAAACAGGAGACATCTGGGAAAAGAGCAAAGTCCACACACACACACACACACACACACACACTGCCTGATCCCCCCGCCTTTCACCTGATTCATTGTGAAATGTAGAACCACAGGACTAAAGAACTCTTTCCCTCTGCAATCAGACTCCTGAACTCCTAACAAAACTACCTCAGGACCCTACTTGACCTCTGCCTGCATCAACAATTCTTGTTTTTGCAATACTCAAATATTTTGCACAGCACTGTTTAATTGCACTGTTTCCTCACTTCTCTACTGTCACTGTTTATTGTAAATTTAAATTTATTTTTATATTCCTGATGTTAGGAATTCTGTGGGCAGCAAAGTAAGAATTTCATTTTGCAGGGAAACATGTTTCTATACTGTACACATGACAACAAACACTTTGAATCTTGAATCTTTGAATCTTGAGTTTGTGTTTGATCTTAGAATTCTTTCTTTGATCTCACCTTGATTTCTCAATGCATTTCTTTGTGGACACAAATTGTCTTTGATGTCTCCATGAGACAAAGACACAGAAGCTCAAGCTGCTGTTGAGGAGGCCCTGATCCTATAGTGGTCAGTCCTCTGTGTTGTGGCTGCAGCAGCCCTGGTTTGAATCTGGGTGAATCAGGTCCTCCTCAGTCCTGTTCCATATTCATGTGTTAATGATCCTCTTGTCTCTGTTCAGACCCTGATGATGTCAAGTTGGTGGGAGGAGCAAACCACTGTGCTGGTAGACTGGAGGTGAAACACCTGGGAGAGTGGAGAGCAGCAGAGACAGGCTGGTCCTGGACCCTGAAGGAAACAGCTGTGATATGTAGATGGCTGGACTGTGGTTCTGCTGTCTCAACACAGGAGAGAGACGAGTCCTCAGAACGACTCATGTGGTTCATCAACTCTGATTGTGTTCAGTCTACATCAACACTGAAGGAGTGTGTGAGGTCATGGAACTCTTCTCGCTCCAGGAAATCACCTGCTCAGGTAACATGATTGACACTAACAGTCATGTGACTGTGATCCAGGACAAGTTGACTTTGGTTGTTGACATGCACACAAACATTCCTCTATTATTCTGGCAATGATGAAACTCCAATGTTGTTGTTTTTAACCTTTATGTAGTCAGAGGAAACTCACTGAGAGTGACTCACATTTGCAGCAGCACTCTGATCACATTCACAGTCATTGAACACAAGCTGCTCCGTACTGCCTCTGAGAGCCTTGCTCAGGGGCGCCTCGGTGGTCTGAATGAGGGTGGCTGCTTCCTCCTACCAGTCCTGAGGATTGAACCAACAACCCTTTGGTCACAAGTTCACTTCTCTATCCTTCAGGCCAGTGGTTGTCTAACTCTTGAACTGAGTCCCTCCATGATGACCATGGAACAGTGTCATAGCGCCTCTGTTCAGCTGCATCAGAGGTGGACAGCATGTTTTCTCAGAGTGAGTCAGAGGCCAAACATCAGACAACCATAGAGAAACATGAAACACTGGTGCTGGAATACTTGATGAATCTGAACTTGTTTTCAAGTGTCTGTGTCAATCTGGTGAACTCTGAGGTTCCAGTGAAAAGATCCACTATTTGATCCTTTTAGGATGATATTGTGAGTTTGGGTCCTTGCTGTCATTGTTCTCTTCAAGTTCTTTGTTTTCAAAAAAGTAATCAAAGTTTCACCAGCCAGACAGAGGCGCAACGCTACAGGTTCTGGACTCAAAAGAGGATTTTATTTTAAGTCAGACAAGTTTTCTTTTGGCTCTAAATTTCGTGTCAAGATCGAAATAAATTGGGGGAAAAAATCAGTGCCATCAGAAGGAGAAGAAAAAGGTGGATTTTGAATAGCGATCCGGTTGAAACCAGTAATTTTGACTGATGTTCAATAAATCTCAATCATGTCAAAGCAAACAAAATCTGATCAAATATTTCTGATGTTTTCTTCTCCTGGGGTATCTCGCCAGTAGAGGGCAGCAAGAGACAGGTTTCTAGGTTTATTCTCTCGTATAAACAGACGTTTCAGTGAATGTTTGGTGATTAAAAAATGTTCCTGAAGGTGTGGAAAACCCACATCAACCCTGAATGAGCCGGTCTCTGATGATGGTATCAAAAGGACAGGACTGTCGTGCTGTGCGGTCTATTCAAATGTATTTGTATTCATTTCTATTAAATTCAGTGTGTAGAATCAGTATAATCAAACAATAAAACGAGGATATAAAAGTAAACATTTGACTTGCGGACGCCCTCAAATCTCCCACACATTGAGTTGAGTCCAGAGTTTTCAGTTGCACTTTTAAAAGTCGTCCAGCAGATGGTGCTGTTCAGAATCTGAGCCTCTTTATGTTAAGCCCCGCCCACTCCGCGGGTATCATTCAAATGTTTAAATTCTCATCGTTCCTTTGATGCGTCTGCGTTCGAAATCGAGAGTATAAGACCTGGAAGTGACGCAGCATTCCTCAGTCGGCCGTTGCTGGCGGCAGTGACAACCAAACTCTGTACTCGGCACCGTTTTGCACTGAATTTTGGACCATTAATGGCTTTTTCCTGCACTGATTTCCGTCTGAAGACCAACCAGAATGTGTCCCTGTTCCGATACAAGGCGGGAGAGTGCGTCCAGGTGAGTCGACCGCAAATGTAGGCGCTTGTACCTTTGAAGGTGAACGCAACAATTCGAACAACCTTTAGCCATGGCACTGCTAGCAAGTTCTAGTTCAAGAATTGTCAATGAAATGAAGGTGGAGGAAAACGCTGCATTGTTTCGGGGGGAAATATACGATTATTAGTCAGTTGAAGTTATGATAACCTGCGCTAATCTAACCTATGTGAACAATTACGTTAACCTGCGCTAATCTAACCGATGTGAACAATTATGTTAACCTGCGCTAATCTAACCTATGTGAACAATTGTGTTAACCTGCGCTAATCTAACCTATGTGAACAATTGTGTTAACCTGCGCTAATCTAACCGATGTGAACAATTATGTTAACCTGCGCTAATCTAACCTATGTGAACAATTGTGTTAACCTGCGCTAATCTAACCTATGTGAACAATTGTGTTAACCTGCGCTAATCTAACCTATGTGAACAATTGTGTTAACCTGCGCTAATCTAACCGATGTGAACAATTATGTTAACCTGCGCTAATCTAACCTATGTGAACAATTATGTTAACCTGCGCTAATCTAACCGATGTGAACAATTATGCTAACCTGCGCTAATCTAACCTATGTGAACAATTATGTTAACCTGCGCTAATCTAACCTATGTGAACAATTGTGTTAACCTGCGCTAATCTAACCGATGTGAACAATTATGTTAACCTGCGCTAATCTAACCTATGTGAACAATTATGTTAACCTGCGCTAATCTAACCGATGTGAACAATTATGCTAACCTGCGCTAATCTAACCTATGTGAACAATTATGCTAACCTGCGCTAATCTAACCTATGTGAACAATTGTGTTAACCTGCGCTAATCTAACCGATGTGAACAATTATGTTAACCTGCGCTAATCTAACCTATGTGAACAATTATGCTAACCTGCGCAAATCTAACCTATGTGAACAATTATGTTAACCTGCCCTAATCTAACCTATGTGAACAATTATGTTAACCTGCGCTAATCTAACCTATGTGAACAATTACGTTAACCTGCGCTAATCTAACCTATGTGAACAATTATGTTAACCTGCGCTAATCTAACCTATGTGAACAATTATGTTAACCTGCGCTAATCTAACCTATGTGAACAATTACGTTAACCTGCGCTAATCTAACCTATGTGAACAATTATGTTAACCTGCGCTAATCTAACCTATGTGAACAATTATGTTAACCTGCGCTAATCTAACCTATGTGAACAATTACGTTAACCTGCGCTAATCTAACCGATGTGAACAATTATGTTAACCTGCGCTAATCTAACCTATGTGAACAATTATGCTAACCTGCGCTAATCTAACCTATGTGAACAATTACGTTAACCTGCGCTAATCTAACCTATGTGAACAATTATGTTAACCTGCGCTAATCTAACCTATGTGAACAATTATGTTAACCTGCGCTAATCTAACCTATGTGAACAATTACGTTAACCTGCGCTAATCTAACCTATGTGAACAATTATGTTAACCTGCGCTAATCTAACCTATGTGAACAATTACGTTAACCTGCGCTAATCTAACCTATGTGAACAATTATGTTAACCTGCGCTAATCTAACCTATGTGAACAATTATGTTAACCTGCGCTAATCTAACCTATGTGAACAATTACGTTAACCTGCGCTAATCTAACCTATGTGAACAATTACGTTAACCTGCGCTAATCTAACCTATGTGAACAATTATGTTAACCTGCCCTAATCTAACCTATGTGAACAATTATGTTAACCTGCGCTAAGCTAACCTATGTGAACAATTATGTTAACCTGCCCTAATCTAACCTATGTGAACAATTATGTTAACTTGCCCTAATCTAACCTATGTGAACAATTATGTTAACCTGCGCTAAGCTAACCTATGTGAACAATTATGTTAACCTGCGCTAATCTAACCTATGTGAACAATTATGCTAACCTGCGCTAAGCTAACTCTGGAATAAACGCCACCTGTTAAATAGCTTATAACAAAATACACCACTGAATGTTTGAATCTCTTTGCTTTTTGTTTTTCCTGTCCTTTGACCTGGAGAGTAAATTGTGAAGATTAGCAGCAGAACATTGAGGAAAGTGAACATCTGCATTGATGCTGTGGGTCTTGAGAATCCTGTTAATTTAATTGGGTGGTAAAAGTTGAGATTGATGATGAAGGCTTAGTTTCCTGAAGCTCCAAACAACCAGAAGAATCATTATCAAGGGATCGTCTCTCAGTAGATCAGCTCTTGTTTGTTCTAATAATTCAAGTGAGGTGTTGTGCACCCTAGAAAGGTTGATGCTGACCCGTTTAGCAGTAATTATTAACGGGTGACAAGTTAAAGGTACTCTCTGTACACCACCTCACTCTCTCTGTACACCACCTCACTTGGTTCAGTGATCCGCTCCCATGGCTTCTCCTTCTCCTACCACTGTTATGCTGACGACACTCAGCTCTTCCTCTCTTTTCCACCTGATGACACAACGGTCTCAGATCGTTTATCAGCGTGTCTGGCTGATATCTCCACATGGATGGAGGAACGCCACCTTCAACTGAATCTCTCTAAGACTGAACTTGTGGTCTTTCCAGCTTGTCCATCTGTTCAGCCTCAGGTCACTGTCCAACTTGACTCGAGCCTACTTGCACCCACAAACTCAGCCAGAAACCTGGGTGTCATGATTGATGACCAGCTGACCTTTAAGGTTCATGTGGCCTCAGTTTCTCGGTCTTGCCGTTATGCCCTCTACAACATCAGGAAGATCAGACCCTTCCTGACCCAACAGACCACACAGATTCTGGTTCAGGCTCTTGTCATCTAATGCATTGACCACTGCAACTCTCTTCTGGCAGGCCTCCCTGCAGGCTCATTCAAGCCTCTGCAGATGATCCAGAATGCAGCAGCACGTCTGGTCTTCAACCAGCCCAAAAGGGCACATGTCACCCCGCTGCTGGTTTCTCTTCACTGGCTTCCAGTGGCAGCCAGGATCAAATTCAAGGCACTTCTCTTGGCTCACAAAACAATCACAAGAACGGCTCCAGCCTACCTGGAATCCCTGATCCAAGTCTACTCTCCTTCTCGCCCACTACGCTCTGCATGCCAAAGACGCCTGGTGCTTCCAGCCCAGCGCTGCTCCAAATCTCTAGCCAGACTCTTCTGTTGTTCCCCAATGGTGGAACGAACTACAGAACTCTGTGTGTTCTGCTGAGTCCCTTTCTACTTTTAAGAGACAATTGAAGACTCAATTGTTCAGAGAGCACCAAGGCACTGAACCTGACTCTTCTCCTCTTTGTCCTGTGGGGTAGAATCAGTCAGAGGGTCCAAGACCCAGCACTTAGTGATTATGTAGCACCAACTGTGAGGGGGCGACACTTCTTCTGCCACTAGATGGCAGTACCTGTGACCAAATCACAACTGAAGCACTTTTGCGCTTCCTATGGAGTTCTCCTTAATTAAGTCTGAATTCTTGCTTGTGTTGTACGTCGCTTTGGACAAACGTGTCTGCTAAATGAAATTGTAGAATTGTAAAGGAAAAACAAACATGGCTGCTGGGACAGATATGACATGGTTCATAACCTGCTCCTCCTCTGTGCTGCAGGTGAACTTGACTCCCCCTCAAGAGGTCCAGGGGCTGAAGAGAACTGGTCCAGAGAGAGAGACCTTGAGGGACTGCTCCAAGATCCAGCAGCAGCAGGGTGGAGGCAGACGTGGAGGAGCCATGGGGCACCCTTCCAAAAATGGAGATCGGTGGCGCAGCCCACCTCGTGATGAGAGGCAGGAGCCCCAAAAGAGAGAGGACGCCGCCCGCAGCATCCCAACGGTAAAGTCCCAGTCATTTTCACCGCCCGTCCTGGCTGAAGTCTTGGTGACTGAACTTGAAATCGCATGTTGTTTTGCTAGCCTGCTGCTGGGGCAAGGAGCCGAGGGGACACGTGGGGCCGCTGGCGACCCTCCCGCCGAGAGTCCAACTGGAGGGACGGGCGTCGTAGCGCCGACGTCACAGGTAGGAACTTTCAGCTAAAGCCTCTATCTCACATGATGGGAACTGAACTTCAACCCCTTATTGTCTTTCTTTCCCTCCAGTCAAGCGTGGACGTGGCCACCTGTCCCCTGCTGCTTCATCCAGGGACCTGACCAAGTGTGTCAGGAAGCAGGTCAGCAGGCTGTCTGGGGTTCATGCTCCGATTACTTCTGTTGGTGACTTGGTTTGTTGGATCGGCGAGTTGCCGAAGAGCGTTTTGAAACTGATTTTTAATGGTCTTTCAGAGCCTCACCACCAGAGAGATGAGGCAGCATCTGGACAGGCTGCTGAGGGACGAGGCCAGCAACAAGCAGATCTGGGACTGGGTGCAGGTGTGTGTTTTCTGGTTGTGGGGTGACGGGACCACATCGGTCTGTTGGTCAGTCATGGTGAACCTGGATTGTCCTCTTCTCTCTTTCAGGCCAACCTGGATGAAAGCCAGACCGCTTCTGTGGAGTTCCTCAGAGCTTTGATGACGACTGTGTGCAGGTCTGCCGTCGTCGGTGCGTGGGACTCATCTGTTTTGTTTGGTTTTTTGACTGTCCTCATATTCGGTTCTGGGTCGTGACCCTGCTGACATGGAATTGAATTCTCATAGAAGTTTTCCACCGGTTTATCTGCTCATTTCAGGCGAGCACAGCAACTGTCTGGATGCAGGACGGCTGACTAAGAGAGTCAGGCTTCTCAAGAGGTTTCTGACCGATGGACCCAAACAACTTCAGGCCCTCTTGGCCCTCCAGCAGCTGATGGCAGAGATGCATCACCCCAAAAGTGAGCGTTGACCTCCTGACCTCCCTGGAGGGTGGGATGAGTCTTGTGCTTTGGCTCCAAAGCCCCTAAATCAGTCCATGATAAAAGCTGCCGTGTTGTTGCGTCCCCGCAGTGCTGCTCCTGACGGTCTTTGACGTCCTCTTTGAAGAAGATGTCATTTACACCGAGGTCTTCCTCAAGTGGCGGGGAAGTGACGGTGCAGAGCAGCGAGCCTTGGAATCCGTGCATCTCTTCTTCACCTGGCTGGGATAAGTTGAAGATGATGGCCCCCCAAGTCCTCACCGGGGCCCCAGGGGCTGCACAGGCTGCTGGAAGGAGCCGAGGACAGTTTAGCCTGAGAGGCTGAACCACTGAGGTGAACCATGAGAACGACTGGAGCCTCTTTTCATCTTTTTAAATGCTTTATGAATTTAAAAAAAAAAATTCTAATTGATTGTGTTTTAAATGGTTTTTGTCCTTTTTTTTTTAAATCAAAAATTGTAACTTTATTCTCAGCTTTAATGGATCCAGATGGTTTTTGTGGTTTTTTTGTGTTTTTTGTGGTTTTTTTTTTTGAAAGGGAGTTTGTTTGAGAGAAAATAACTTTGATACCTCGAAAAAAGCTCCCGTCCACTGTCTGTCTGGCTGCTCTCAGGTTTTCTTCCAACCTCGGCCCTTCACCTGGTATAAATCCACATGTGCTTCGATGTTCATGTTCCACATGTCGATATTTGCAGACATGCGTTAGGTTTGTGTCTGTTTAGAGACTCTTGGGCTAAATAACCGTCCCATAGGTTTTCATCAGTCTGAATCAGTTTAAATCCATCCACACTTTGATGTGTTCATCAGGGAAATATCTATATAGAAATGTGGACCACCATCAGGTACGGATCTAAAAGCTTTATTTAAAGTCTCAAAGGTGACGCCAAATCCTCCAGGCAGAGACACTCAGTCAAAAGCATCATGGGATATCTGCTGACTTGGACAAAAACCATGTTGACCAATGTCCCAAAAATATCGACATCCAGATGTAAACTTGTTGAATGTCTCTTTCTAGATCTTCACCTGCTGATTATCTTTCTAGACAAATACCTGATCACCAGCTAAATACCTGAGGAACATGATGGAGATGTGTGTGTACCTGATGATGATCTACGGGTACAAAGATATCTACCTGATGAATAGAGAGAGACGACACTGGACACCTGAGAGAAATCAGAATAAATCTCAGAGCGGTGGAGGGAGATGGTTGGTGGGAGCTTTTATCGATTTTATTTGTTTTTATTTCATTAATTGTATCCTGTTTTTCATGCTTTTTTTATCTTTGGGTTTTGTTTCTTTTATTTGAAAATTGTGATGTTCACCTCTGTTTTAACAATGTTTTTTCTTTAGACTTTTATTTATTTTAAATTGTGATTGTAGATTTTAATGTGTGTATTTTTTGTCTATCTATATAGATACAGATACAGTTCTCTATCTATATGGATATCTATACATATAGATATATATCTATATGTATAGATTTATATCTACTCCTCCTGGAACCGTCACCTTACCGTGGTGGAGGAGTTTGAGTGCCCTCATGACCCTAGGAGCTGTGCTGTCGGGGGCATTTTGCCCCTGGAAGGGTCTCCCAAGGCAGACTGGTTCTTGGTGAAGGGCCTGACAAAGAATGGTTCATAAGACCCACAGGAAGAGGGCCAAGAGACTGAGTACCTGGCCCTGAGGGTTACCAGGGCCCCGCCCTGGGGTAGTGGCCCATGGGCGAGCTCCTGGTGGCCATGCCCTTGCCCGTGGGGTGGGGCTGTGCCCAACCTGAGCTGCATACATGGTCTAGTCCCCCCATGGGCCCACCACCTGCAGGAGGACCCAGAAGGGTCTGGTGCAGTGTGGATCGGGCAGCAGACCAAGGTGGGGGCCTTGGTGGTCTGATCCCTGGTGATGGAAGCTGGCTTTTGGGACCTGGAATGTCACCTCTCTGGTGGGTAAGGAGCTGGAGGTGGTGGAGGAGGTGGAGCGTTCTTGGCTAGACATAGTCGGCCTCACCTCCACACAGTGCTCCGGCTCCTGAACCCAAGTCCTTGAGAGGCGTTGGACTCTCCTTTGCTCAGGGTGAGAGGGTCGGGGTGGGCTTTCTGATAGCCCCCAGACTCTGCCTGTACATTGGGGTTCACCCCAGTGGATGAAAGGGTTGCTTCCCTGCCCTTTGGGGTCGTCAAGGGGGTCCTGACTCTTGTCTGCAGGTGTGTGTGTGTCAAATATATACATAAGAATTAAAAATGTCTGCTTTTTTTGTTATTGCAGCCTTTGTTTTCATGTGCCTTCTTTTTCCTGTTAACTTTTGTTTTTTGTTCTGAATTTTCTTTCTTGTAACCTGTTTTAATGTGTCTAAATGTTTTTTTCCAATTGTTTTTTTTTTTTCACTGAAAATTGATGATCTTGATGAAATGTTTTGTGTTCATTGAATTACAAATAAAAAAAATCAAATTAAAACAATGTTTGTGTTTTGTTTTTTTTAATCTGGGAAAATAGAAAACTGTCAAACTCCTGGACTGAAAAGAACAGGTCTGGATTGTGTGCATCACTGTGTTGGTGTGCACTGATGTGGTGTCACGTATTACAAAGTGGGAAGATTCATGTCTCTTGGTCCGAGTGTTCTGGTCGTGAGAGTCGTTCAACAACCACACATGTTGAGAGTTTTAAACAGATCCTAATTATCTCTCACTGAGGGAGAGTCTCCCAGTTATTTTCTCCTCTCGCTCTGAACGTCCTCAACAAAATGTCACCGACTGAATTTTTGTACAAAGAATTCGGACAGGATGTGGAGGAATACTGCATTTAAATCAGATGAAGATCGTGCTGAGAGAAGAGGAACCTTTTTCTCAGGTTCTTTTATTTAATCTTAAATGATCCTCTGTGGATGAAAAAGAAGCAGAATTGTTTTTTCCAATTGAGTTCTTCCTCCGGGGGGTCTTGCCAGTAGAGGGCAGCAGCAGGTCGCTTAACTAAAATAAAGCAGAAGAAGACGCCGGCGCTCGCCAATCACACGGCTTCACCGCGACGTTTAATTACAACAAACGAGGGAGTCGCTATTTTCAGTTGCTCAAAAAGAAATCCAGCGGCACTGAAAAGAATCGTAAACACTCCTGGACGCAGTGATGATCGATGAGGCGTCAAGAAGCGTGTCGACACAATGACGCACTGTTGATACTGCGATACTGAATACTGACACCTGCTGGACTTTAAAAATCCCTGCAGGCAACCTGAACTGACACCGATTTGATGACCGAGGATCAGAGCCTCAACAGCAGCTTGAGCTTCTATGTCTTTGTCTCATTGAGACATCAAAGACAATTTGTGTCCACAAAGAAATGCATTGAGAAATCAAGGTGAGATCAAAGAAAGAATTCTAAGATCAAACACCAAACTCAAGATTCAAAGATTCAAGATTCAAAGTGTTTGTTGTCATGTGTACAGTATAGAAACATGTTTCCCTGTACAATGAAATTCTTACTTTGCTGCCCACAGAATTCCTAACATCAGGAATATAAAAATAAATTTAAATTTACAATAAACAGTGACAGTAGAGAAGTGAGGAAACAGTGCAATTAAACAGTGCTGTGCAAAATATTTGAGTATTGCAAAAACAAGAATTGTTGATGCAGGCAGAGGTCAAGTAGGGTCCTGAGGTAGTTTAGTTAGGAGTTCAGGAGTCTGATTGCAGAGGGAAAGAGTTCTTTAGTCCTGTGGTTCTACATTTCACACTTCTGTCCCTCCAGCCTGAGGGTAGAAGTGTGAACAGACGTGTTGGGGTGGGTGGGGTCCTTCAAGATGGAGGCAGCTCTGCTGTGGACTGCGGTGGTCAATGCTCTGCAGGGGGGGCAGTGGAGTCCTGGTGGTCTGCTCAGCAATCTCCACCACTCTCTGCAGGGGGGGGCAGTGGAGTCCTGGTGGTCTCCTCAGCAGTCTCCACCACTCTCTGCAAGGGGGGCAGTGGAGTCCTGGTGGTCTCCTCAGCAGTCTCCACCACTCTCTGCAAGGGGGGCAGTGGAGTCCTGGTGGTCTCCTCAGCAGTCTCCACCACTCTCTGCAGGGAGGGCAGTGGAGTCCTGGTGGTCTCCTCAGCAGTCTCCACCACTCTCTGCAGGGGGGGCAGTGGAGTCCTGGTGGTCTCCTCAGCAGTCTCCACCACTCTCTGCAGGCGTTTGTGGTCCATAGCAGCAGCACTGCCGTACCACACTGTGATGCAGCTGCTCAGATGCTCTCAACGATGCAGCTGGAGACGTTGCTGAGGCTCTTAGGCGACATGCCAGATTTCCTCAGCCTCCTCAGGAAGTCCAGCCGCTGTTGTGCCTTCTTCACCTGCTGTGTGGAGTTTAGTGTCCAGGTGAGGTCCTCGCTGATGTGGACGCCCAGGTACTTGAAGCTGCGCACCCTCTCAACTTCAAGCTCCTGGATGAACAGTGGCCCCTGAGGTCTCCTCTCCTTCCTCGTGTCCACAAACATCTCCTTAGTCTTGACTTGTCAGAGCACAAAATAAACCACTGAAACTGATAGGGAAGCACCAGACAGGCTTGTGTGAGGGATGTCAGGAGGAGGAGTCGGTGGAGCAGGGATTTCTGAGGTGGAGGAGGGATGAGAAGCAGAGAGTCAGGAGGAAGAAGCTGAAGGACTCAGGGGTGCAGGAGTTTACACCAAAAATATTCCTGAGTCTGGGGGAGAGCCCAGGTTAGGGTGCTGAGAGCTTTCTGGAGGGAGACTGGTGGTCATGAGAGAACTGAATTGATGGGGGGGGGGGGGGGGGGTTGAAGAACAGGGTGGCAGTAGGGGACACAGGAGTGGGATAAGGAGTTTAATGATAGACATGATGGTAGAATATTGTAGTAGATCTGGTTAGGACAGGAAGACTGGAAGTTACTGTGTTGTCCACACTCCGGAACAGAAGGTGGCGGTAATGCGCCAATAAGCTGGCTGGCAACCGAGGAAGAAGAAGAAGAAGAAGAGGAAAGAGAAGAAGAAGAAAAAGAAGAAAGCCGGACATTTTCAAACAACGAGGAAAGAAGGAGAAGTCCGTGAACCTCCGGCCTCGGTCTCTGTTTCCTGAAGGTTGATTTGCGCCTCAACATGTGCGCCACGCAGCTGCTGCGGGTGTCGGTCCAGGAGCGGATCCTCGCCGCCGCTGAAGACTTCCTGCTGCAGCTGGGAGAAGGAGACTCAGCGGCTGGAGTCCCGGGGCTGAGAGCGCTGCTGACCGAGCGGCTGGCGGCGGCCGCGGAGCAGATCGTGGCTCTGCTGGAGGAAACCGTGGCGGAGTTCGAGCGGGAGAACCGCCGGCAGAGGTTGCTGCTCGATGCCGTGCTGAAGCCCCGAGTCAGGCTGGATAGAGCAGGTGAGTCCCCGCAGGGACCTGCTGGGCCCCGAATTCAACCAAGGAAGTGGAGAGGCAGCAGGGCCGGTTCTCGACAGGCATTTGTAAGGGGGCAGACAGAAATGTGAAGGGGGGATGGAGGTGGGAAAGGGTGTGATGGTGTTGGGGGGGGGGGTGTTTCTCTGGATAACTGTTTTTGTCATGTTATTGGATTACACTTTTTCAGACCTTTACCCTGAGACCGGTCCAACTTGGTCCCACATGAAGGCTAGAGCCCAGTTCACACTCCAAGATTTTAAGTGTCCGCGACTTCCCTCCCCCAAATCGAGCTGAGGCACTGACGACCACCGCGACAAAAGTAATGAAGTGTGAACAGATCCAAGACAATAGACTGGGAGGTCGCATGCGTTGTGGGCCAAAAAAAGGACACCCAGCACTGCTAGATATCCAGGAGTTGTTGCAGTGACGTAAACGGAGCTGCAGCCAATGAAAGCAGACATGGGACCTCTGGCAGTGGGGGAGTGACGCATAACGAACAACAACAAAAAAATGATGAGGGGCATGGATTCTATGAAGGGTTCACCATATCCTTGGACACAGGATTTTTCACGACACAGCAGCGCTCAAACGACCTGAGGGCTGCGTTCTGCTCCGCATCCATGTTTACAATGAAAGCGGCGTTCGCTGCGTCCAAGAGTTTCCTTGCCAGCTGCACAGTTGGCCACGCCTCCTGACGGGGAAAATCGTGTCCTCTGAACACTCCCGTCTGCCAACAAATCTTGTCGTGTGAATAGCTGCCCAATCGAGCGTTGGATGGTGTGAACATCAGGGCGTGTCGCGAACAAAAAAGTAGCGTAGTTTGAACAGGGCTTAAGCTTCTGGTGGTGGAACTCTGAGGGTCCCTGAGGCCTGCAAACCCCTGACCAGGAGGAGGTGGCAGTCCCTCGGGGCAAAATGAAAAAAGAAAAGAAAAACCATTTCTCATCAGATGTCAACAACTAAATCTTGACATTTACCTTCAGTGGATGGCCTGAATCAAATATATTCAAACCCAACAAGAACGCTTGTCACTGTTGCCAATATTAACAAAACTAAAAGGGTCGGCCAAGTAATTAAAGAAAAATCCCTTCACCAAGTCTTGAAAAACAAAACTGATCAACAGAAAATAAATAAATACATAAAACAGAACATCCATCCAGATCTTGACAACCAACAACATAAAACTGATCTTAATTGGATGGTCTAATTCTTAGATACATTTTCAAAGTAAAGTAAGAATCAAATAAGACCTCTCAATATAGCCGATATTTACAAACTAAAAAGGGTCGTTATTGTATTAAATCTCTTTTTTGTCTTTGCGTCTCGTTTCAAGCTCGTTTGTTTGGGAGCCCCTGAACTCTGTGTTTGCACCTGAACAGCTCCACTCTCCTTTCTCATCAATCCACTCCTCAACAACAGCCTCCTGTTTCCCTTTGCAAAACTCTAACAAACCTCCATATCCAAGTCTTTTGTTCCTGACTTCTCATGGGCCTGATCCTGGCTTTGTGGCCGGTGATGGTTTTGACGCCCTCCCAGACCTCCCTCATGTTGTTCTCCTTCAGCTTTTGCTCCACCTTCCTCCTGTAGGACTCCTTTGCTTCCTTCAGGCAGCGTTTCACCTCCCTCTGTGCTGCTCTCATCTCCTCCTTGTCCTTTGTCCTGAAGGCCTTCTTCTTCCTGTTGAGGACATCCTTGACTTCCTGTGTTATCCATGGTTTGTTATTAGGATAACACCGAACAGTCTTGGTGGGGGCAACCACGTCTGCACAGAAGTTGAGGTAGTCTGTGAGACAGTGAGTCATCCCATCTATGTCTTCATCATGTGCACCCAGCAGTACATCCCAGTCTGTGGTGTTGTAGCAGTCTCTCAGGGCCTCCTCTGCTGCAGGAGTCCATCTCCTGATGGTGCGGGTAGAGACTGCCTGTCTTTTGACCAGGGGGATGTACTGGGGCTGTGCGTGCACCAGGTTGTGGTCTGACTTGCCCAGTGGGGGGAGGGCGGTGACTCTGTATGCCTCATTAACATTGGTATACAGTAGGTCAATCGTCCTGTTCTTCCTTGTGGGACAGTCAACAACCTGATGGAAAGCAGCCAGGGTAGAGTCCAGGGTGACATGATTGAAGTCTCCAGAAATTATCATGAAGGCCTCAGGATGTTGAGTCTGCAGCCGTGCAGTAACACTGTGGATCCTGTCACGTGCAGCGGCCGCGTCCGCCGTCGGAGGGATGGACACACAGAGGGAGATCACGTGACTGAACTCCCTTGGCAGGTAATATGGCCTCATGCTAACGGCTAGCAGCTCCAGATTAGGGCAACACAAAACCACCTTCACTGAGACATGGCCAGGGTTACACCAACGGTTGTTGGTGTAGATAATAAGTCCTCCACCTTTGCTTTTCAAGCAAAGTGCAACCAAATGCTGCAAAAGTCTGTGTCCCTGCTGAAACCTGACAGGCTACGTCCTGGGTTGTTTGCATCCAAACAGTGATTGGATGTTGATGGAGGGCTGTGGTGTTGGAGGGGTGTGTGTGCTACGCGTCATGAGAAGATTCATACACACACACACACGTGTCAGCAGTCTCTCTGTCTCCTGCAGCAAGTCACATGATGTGCAAATGAGTCCCATCAGAATTAACCAATGTTTCAGTCGCTTTAGGGGACAAAATACAAAGGCAAACCTCCTGCAGACACAAATGAAGCTTTATTGTTTCATTTCAATGCAGTTTCAGTCCAGATCAGTGAGTCTTGAGCTGCTAGCTTGACAGCTAAACCCGGAGCATCACAACACTCAGCAGGACCGTAGCTGGAGTCGTTTTGCTTGCTTGAACTGACGTCACTCATGCAGTTCTTTGAGTGTCTCACTGGTTCAGACCCCCAGTGCTACAACCAGGAACAGGAACCTTGAGGACCATCAACCATTCATCAACAGTATAGAACAATGCAGAAGAGTTTCCACTTCCAAATGAAAGGCTATCACACTGTTACTATTACAATATTACAGTGTTATAGGTTTTAGAAAGTTCACCAAATTAAGAGTAACAAATGATATCATAGGCATTGACTCAGCTACATGTAGAATACAAATGCAAAGCCAGAAAACCTGGAGGGAACCCACGCAGGCACAGTGAGAACATGCAGACTCAACACAGAAAGATCCTGTACCTGAGCCAGGGCTCAAACCCAGAACCTTTTTTCTGTGAGGTGACAGGGTGAACCACTGCACCACCGTGCTGCCTATAATGGAAATTATACAGGCCTATTAAAAAGATATTTTTGTTCCCTGCCCAGCTGGCCTGGGCTGGACCGGCCATTCAAGAATTGTCCCACTTTTCCCAGTCGCCAGGACATCCCTGGACCCAACACACTGACCAGGAAACTGGGAGAAGGCACTCATGCTCATGCTAGCCAGCAAGTGTCTCAGGTCTTGTTGTGTCCATAATCCGGGTCATTGTGTTCCAACTGAGCAGGAATGTAACAACATAGAAGTGTTTAATGGTTGATGGTGATTTGGTGTTTTTCAAGCCGTTAAACATCACCAGGCTCGGGACATGCAGGGTGCCATCTTGGCTGCTTCCTGATCAACATTAGATGGCGCCATCAGGTTTCTAGGATGCATCCCTGCCACCGCCATCTTGCTCAGGCCCTCCAACCTGTTCACTGTATTGCTACTGCTTTTGGGTATTTTTGCAGAAGAGAAACACCAAAACTAAGTAACATGGTAACACTTCATAGGTGATACATTACTTTAGAGTTCTGTGCTCGTGGAGAACACAACAGGGTGTGTGTGTGTGTGTGTGTGTGTGTACTTGGCTCTTTCCCAGATGTCTCCTGTTTTTTCCTGGGTGGGCTGACATGTTTAGCATCAGTACAGGTCTCAGTGATCCAGCACTCACCTCTGGTTAGAGTGACTTAACTCTCATTCTCCTGCAGGATCATATTATAGAAATTAACCAATTAATCAACTAGCAGATATGATGATGAATGGACAAAAACATTCAGCAGAGGGGACCTATGACCTTTGACATAGGTGACACAGCGTTGATGCAAGCATCTGAAGCCAGCGTTTCTATTCCCAGTTTGCTGACTGGTCGTCAGTAGCAGGATGTCTCTTTTCATTTAGTTTATTTCTGTTTCTGTCTGTTGCTCCACTATTTCAGAGTCAAATGAAGAGATTTCTGATGTTGCTGTTTGTGTCCTGCAGATGTGGAGCAGCTGCTGGTGATTAAAGAAGAGGTTCCCCCTGAGCTGCAGGACCAAGAGCCCCCACACATTAAAGAGGAGTCAGAGGAGCTCTGGACCAGTGAGGAGGGAGGGCAGCTTCAAGGGCAGGAGGAGGCTGATATCACCACGTTCCCCTTCACTCTGGTCCCTGTGAAGAGTGAAGAGGAAGAAGAGAAACCTCAGTTCCCACAGCTTCACCATAGTCTAACTGAGGAGAACTTGAAAGAAGAGTCTCTGACCAGCAGCCCAATTCGTGATGTGAAAACAGAAGCTGATGAAGAAGAGAGTGGAGGACTAGAACCAGAACCTGAACCAGCCAGCAATGTAGATCCAGATACACTTGTAAAAGCTGAGACTGACGACCAGATGTCAGACTCTGAGACTGAAGTCAGTGAGGATGACTGGGTCACACCTGATAACATGACCACCTCTGAGCACAAGGAAGACTTTTGCTCAAGGAAGAATTTGCTTCAGAAATTGAGCCCAGGACAGGAAGCAGCTCATTGCAGCTCAAAACTACATAAAGTAAAGACTGAAAGAGAATCAGAAATCATCAGCAAAGTGACCTTTGGTCCCTCTGAATCTCAGACAGGCAGTGAGGATGGGCATCCCTTTAGGTGCTCAACATGCAGTAAAAGTTTTAGTAATAGAAGGCATTTGGATAAACACATGAGAACACACATTGGGGAGAAAAAATTCCCATGCTCAATTTGTGGCAGAAGATTCTCAAAGGGATATTTGAAAACACACATGAGTACGCATACTGGAGAGAAACCATTCCCCTGCTCAGTTTGTGGCACAAGATTTTCAGAAAAGGGACATCTGAAAAGACACATGAGATCACACACTGGGGAGAAACCATTTCCTTGCTCAGTTTGTGGCACAAGATTTTCAGAAAATGGTTGTCTGAACAGACACATGAGAGTGCATACTGGAGAGAGACCATTCCCATGTTCAGATTGTGGCAAAAGATTCTCAGAACAGGGACATCTGAAAAGACACATGAAAACGCACACTGGGCGTCACTTTAGGTGCTCAACATGCAGTAAACATTTTACTTACAGAGGTAATTTAGATATACACATTAGAACACACACTGGGGAGAAACCGTTCCCATGTTCAGTTTGTGGCACAAGATTTTCAGAAAATAGACATTTGAAAAGACACATGAGAACACATACTGGAGAGAAACCATTCCCCTGTTCAGTTTGTGGCACAAGATTTTCAGAAAATGGATATCTTAAAAACCACATGAGAACGCACACTGGGAGGAAACCATTCCTCTGCTCAGTTTGTGGCAAAACATTCTCAGTTAAGGGATGTTTGAAAACACACATGAGAACACACACTGGGGAGAAAACACTCCCCTGCTCAGTTTGTGGCAAAATATTCTCAGGAAAGGGAAAGTTGACAAGACACATGAGAACACACACTGGAGAGAAACCATTCCCCTGCTCAGTTTGTGGCAAAAGATTCTCAGAACAGGGACATTTGAAAAGACACATGAGAACACACACTGGGGAGAAACCATTCCCCTGCTCAGTTTGTGGCAAAAGATGGTCAGACAAAGGAAATCTGAAAAATCACATGAGAACACACACTGGGGAAAAACCATTCCCCTGCTCAGTTTGCGCTAAAAGATTCTCGGTAAAAGGACATCTGAAACGACACATAAGAATGCACACTGGGGAGAAACCATTTGTCCAAACATGGCACTGACGCCATGACAAAAGAGTGGGAGATACAGTCTGAGAGCCAAATGAATGTATTCTCTAACTCCTCCCTGCCTGGTTGCTCTGTGTCAAACTTCACATGTTTGATCAACTTCCTGTCCTGAAGACTTCACTACTGCAGGTGAACAGTTAGCAACTGCTCTGTTTGATGAAGCTGCGTTCAGGGAATGAGGACGTTTCCCTTTGTGTCAATGCTTTTCTACTAATTTGATCCTTTGATCAGTTCACCAAGAAGAGTCTGGGGTCAAGGGCCTGAAGCTCAAGTACACAGGCTCACATGTTGAAGTATTCTCAGTCTTCACATTTAAAGTATTTTCGACTCTACACACTAAGCAACCTCTTATATGAAGTTACTTGCTGAGAGTTATGCAGGACACTTTGATGGAAATGTAACCTTTTTCTCTAATTAGCCCAACGATGTGGACATATAGTGAATCATCACCATAACAGTAACAAGGAATAAATGCAGCAGCCATCTTGGAATCACGGAGCTTCCAAGGCTTCCATAAGGTGAGAGCAACCCCTCGATGAAGGAGAAGAAGCCGGACCATCAAGAAGACCTGAAAAAAGACAGCAGAGGCAGGAAAAGAGGAACCAGAAACACATAAACAGACACAACACTGCCACCTTCTGATCTGATGACATCAGAGTTGAATGTGTGGACTGATTTGGAGGCCAAGCCTCCCAATAACAGAAGCATTTTCATGGGAAGGTGTTCCATCCAGGGCTCCACAATAAAAGCATTTGAAATGTTGGGTCATTTTGACAGATGTTTGTGTGTATCGGTTGTCGTATGAGTCACAGCAGGTTGACAGTTTGGGGAGAAACTCTTGAAGACTGTGACTTCAGTTCAAGTGGTGACATCATGGCGTGGCGGACAGTGTTGATGACTCAACACTAACATAATATGAATAAATCAGAAGTAATACAGAAAGGATGAAATAACCAACGAAAGCCTTTAAGTATCAAGCATTGAGAATGAATTCTGAACACCACTTTTCAAGAACTTTCCAGTTAATATAACTTGAACAAAAGTGATCCACAGTGACTCTGTCAGTTCATTTCAGTGAAACATTTCAGAGTTGAGGCATGTTGTCAAACATTCAGCATCTCTCACTCTTACCTGAGGTGTTGGAGGTCTTCCTTGAAGCCATTCCTGAAGTTAAATTTGAACTGGGAACTTGAATCAAGGTCAGAAATGAATCCTCAGGTCTGATTCTTGAAAATTTCCTCAAATAAAGTATTTTTAATCTGCCAGTAAAGTTTTGAATGTGTGAGCTAGAAAGATTCTGCCTCAACACATCCAAGTCTTAAGACAGATTGATTCAAAATAGTGATTGTGCTCACTTATTAAGGAAGACAGGAAGGGGAGGGGTGTTGCCCTGGCAACAGGCATTAAATGGCCACTCACAAACATGGAGAGGTGGTGAATCATAGTGCATCACAGGACACTGGTGACCAATCTGAGCTCTCAAAGGAATTACTGTTGTGAGTGAGGAACTCTGGGTAATGGACTTTGGTTCCTGTTAATGTTTTCATATCAGATTGTCTTTGTTGATCCTCAAATGCTCCCACAGCATAGACACACAAATTCAACACATGTTGATGTTGATGTGTTGTATCTCGCTGGTAACCAGCTCATCTATCAGGATCATTGCTACTGGACATCGAGGCAGACAGACATCTAAATATCACTCCTTTTCTTTTTCATCCAAGAGGTTCATCAAGAGCTTCATACGAAAAAGTCAACACCTTCATATTTACTTGATTTGACAGAAAATTTAAATGATATAGTGACATTTTCATTTTTTGTGCTGTCGGATTTTCTAAATGTCAAGTTTAGATCATGAAATTAACTCTGGAACAAGAGAAGGGAATGCAGTGATAATAAAACATGACACATTTTTTTTGAAAATACAACATTAATTATTTACATGAAATTATTCACTTTTTTAAGAAGAAAATAAGAAAGACAACCTGCATCATCACAGCCGTGAAGACCTCAACACGACTGAAGAGAAATTCTTGGGCTGACAAACGACCAGGGCTCTGCACATGACGTGTAGCGACCAGCGTGATGTCTTTGGCCCACTTTATTACTGCTCAGTGTTACTGACAATAACTGACCATCTCAAATGGAGACGTGAGTCCAACAAGAAAACCATTCAGCAGCTTCCTGAACACCATCTCTCCCTGGAATCTGCTTCCATGGCCCAGAGGTCCAGAATCAGTCCAAGCCCTGACTGTGGACGTGAGCACAGCTCTTTGCAGCATCACTGCTGCCACCAGAGCTGAGACAAAGCTCTGAGCCACAAGACAATCACACGATGAGCTTCGCTTCAGAAGCTAACAGGAGAATTACATGTGTAGCGTGAATGATTGTATGGAGGAATGAATGCAGAGACTGACATCTTGAATCAAGGCCAACTTGTCTCAGTGGTGCTATTATTGTTGTATCATTCAACATCTTCTAGATTGTTCCCCAGATACCGAGGTTTTGTTCACTCTCTTTACTGGGTGGTGATTTAGCAGTGTGGATTATAATCCTTGGATCAGAAATCTCGTGCTGTAGATTTTCTGTGCTGTAATTTCTTTTTCAAATCTGTGGACTGGAAAGTTTGGTTATATTTGGAAAACCTATCATTACAGATGCAGATGTAATTGCACTTGATTGTTAATGAGATTATAGCTGGAATGAGTGGAATAACTTCTGAGACTGAAGATCTTAAAATGTTTTATTTTGGTAGCTGAACATATTTGCCTTGTATTATATTTTGTATTTAAAATGGTTGGGTTTTAATTACAGCATGACAGAAATTTCTATTTTTTTATGTTTTAGCTTGATAACTCAGAGTAGGTGAGAAAGAGGAGTTGTAATTACTGGAGGACTCCAGTAGGGAGAGTGAAGCAAAGGAACACCTCACTGCCACCTCCTCAGTCATGACAGAAAGCATTTATCCATCCGTCCAAAATAAATAAACCAATACATTTCAGAGATGTGTTCTAACACCCTCAGTAACGGTCAGGAAACACAACAATCTTTTGTTTATTTATGTGATTTTCTTGAGGTTCATTTTACCATTTTTTTAAATTGAAAACGAGGGGTTTACTGACTAAAAAAAAGGTCCAGAGGCCCACAACAAAAATATTCAAACCAATATTTCCATGGATAAGGAAGCCTAACAAGGAAACCAAGAGATGGGAAACAACTTGGATGATAGAAAATTGTTTTTAGTTTATTTTCCAGCTGATTGAAGACGTGGGTCCAAACCAACCTGTTAACATCAGAGATGGGAACAGAAAGCTAACACAAGAGGAAGGTTGAAGCTATGAAAAAGGAGTTTGATCAAAATCTTGAAGTGACAGTAGAAATATCCTTTTGTATGTTTACCTTTTGTTGACAGAAGTCACTTTAGCTTGGCAGTGAAAAGAATCTCTGCTAGCTTGACAAAGAACTGCACAAACTCAGTTCAAGCTGGACTTTGGACACTGGTGTCTGCAACAACTCCCATCAACTCCTAATGTAGCATCTCTGCTGTGGGTCAAACTATTTTACAGAACATTTGACAGACCTGTGGAGCAGTGAGGACAGACATGAGTTGATCCACAAGATCCACTGAAGCACCATTTTACCTGCCACTGAGGTCACCAACATGAGCTGGATGGGAATCACCACCAAAAATAAATACCTAATTGCTTTATTTGGCCAAAGTTTAAAAGACCATCATTCTTGTAGCAACAGTCTTTCTGCCTTGTAAACACGCTAAGCTAACGATGGCTTCTCCCTCTTGTTCTCCTCTGTCCTGCTCAGGGTGCCACATGTTTTGTTCCTCCTCTGCCTCCTTTAGTGATACTGATAAGTGTGTTCAAAGTAGTTTTTTTGTAGCCTTGGAGGTGAGGCTTAGTGATGTTGAATTGGACGTGCAGCGGCTCTACACCAAAAGCTGCGAGAGCTAGCCAGCCCTCATTAGCTGGTGCAGACCACCTTAACTTAGCTCCTAGCTTAGACCCAACTAGCGCTCCTCCAGATGCTTGGGAGCTGCTGGGGGAGTGCTAGAAAAGTTGGGCCTAAGCTAGGATGTGCTTGCTCATGAAGAATTGTTGAGTGTAAATTAATTTAAGGAGTGTGGAACTGGACCTGTTCTACTTGTAAAGTGTAACTTTTGTTGTTATTTGGTGCTTTACAGGGTTATGATTTGACTTCATTCCAGCTTTGAACTGAGCAGGTGTTCATTCACATGTCAGTAACAGGGTGACACTTTATCACACCAGTGGACAAACATCAGCATTCATCACCCAGCAGCTCCTCTGATCAACAGAACAAGTTAAAGTATTCTGGAGAATGAGGGCATTGTTCCCTCTGCCTCTCACATGCTAAACTAGCGCTCTACCATTTGAGCTAATCCCCTGTGAATGAGCACAGCAGATAATGCAGGTTGACCTTCATGCATGGTTGAATGAGCGTCACCACTTGAAGCTTCTCTGGTTGACCAATGTAATGGAGACCAAGGGTTCCATGACATAAATGATTAATTGAAGGCAGCATTTGTCTTGGTATGAACAGTTTATGTAAATTATAGGCACACGCACATGTTAATGGTGAGGTTTATTGAATCAGCAAACATGTGAAACATTTTCTATGCCATGTGTTCCGGGGAGGGACCTGGGAAGCACAGGGGGACTGGCCATCCTGCCTGTGGAAAATGAAAACCCCAGTGTCAGTGAGTGGGAATCTCTGTGCAAGGCCTGGTATTTTGTGTTTATCAAGTTTGTGTCATGTAAATGTGGCAGTTTCAGTCATCACGGTCTGTCCTCCTCTTCCTGGTGGTTTCCTTAAAGGGGGTGGAGCCAAAAGAGGAGAGCAGCCCAAGGAAGCTCCTTAAGAGCTGTAGGTGCAAAGCTTTGGTCCCACATGGGGGAAGGGGTACAATCACAGGCAAGGTTCATTTGAATGATTATGAATTCCTTATGAACCCCTTTTTAACAGACACACATTTCTAAAGAAGCAGGTTCATTTTAGTTTTTTCATTTAGCAGAGGATGGTTTCAATCCATCAACCTCTGGGTTCTGGGCCCAGCACACTTCCTCTGCGCCACCATTTGTTGAGCAGTCATTGATTTAGGACAGCAGGATTGTGATAAGAACAGGGATCTGAATTTCAAATGTTTCACAATGATAGGCTCCAGCCCCCCCCCCCCCCATCTAAATCTCATCGAAATCTGCGTTATTGACACCAAGCTTCTCTGCAGTGTATTTTACATAGAACCTTCATGATCAACAGAACATTGGAAAGTTTAGCCCACCAGTGTTTTGGCAGCTGTGTGTCTTGAACATTTTAGATGTCAGGACAACAACCAGGATAGTGGTGAATGTCAGAGCTCCTCTCAACAAACACCAAGACTGGAGAGTTTCCTCCATCTGAAGATGCAAACATCACTAAATGTTATTTCTTCAAACGTCATCATTAGTTCTCACCTCTAATAAACAACTGAGGCAACATCTTTGACTTCTGTTCAAAGTCCCACATGGTTCTGTTACCAAACAGCATGGCTCCACATGTGGCTCCATGATAACTCATGAACCTCTGGTTGGAGGCTGGACGATGATGTTTGGACTTGAAGGAAAACTGCTTGTCCGAATTCCATTGTGTTCAAATTTAAAATCCCACAATAATAAGTAGCTGAATCTGACAGGTGAAGGCTTGGAACTACAAGATGGTTGATGTTTTCTTGACTTGATGCTCTGACTGTCAGGGTGGATGACAGCTTCTTCCTGCTGCTGCATCTGAGTGGCTATGATTTGAGGTTTTACCTCCCAAGGTTGTCTGGTACCAGGTGAAATTTAAAATTCCAGTCCCCAACCTTGGCTGTTCTGAAACTCTTCTCCTGAATCACTCCTGAGTTTTGGTTAAGAGCTGGAAATGAGCTGCAGCAAGAAAAAATACCAGTGCCCAACGAGATCAACTTAATGGCTGTTTTTGTAGTGATTTGGTGCCTCGTGAGAAGAAAATTTGGGCACAAATGTTGGAGTACAAGCTGGAGTACATAAGCTGGAGTACAAAAACACTGTGGAAAAGAAATTCACCACAGGGGACCTCCGCTCAGCCTGGCAGGGCCTCAAAACCATGGCCTCTGTGAACACTGCGGTCACCACCCCCAGAGCCATCCAGGTGAAGAGCAGTGACCCCTCCACCCTCCCCGACGACCTCAACTCATTCTACACAAGGTTTGAGTCGGACAACATCATCCAGCTTGAGGAGACCAGATCTTCATTCAAACCTGGCAGCTCCGCACTCACCTTCACGACGGAGGACGTGGTGAGAGCCCTCAGGAGGACCAGGGAAAGGAGCTCACCCGGCCCCAACAACATCAGCAGCAGAGTCCTGAGGCACTGTGCGGGGCAACTAGGCAGTGTTTTCCGGACTCTATTTCAACACTCCATGGACAGTCACACAGTTCCCCAGCTGTGGAAACACTCCACAGTCATCCCCAACCCCCAAAAAAACAACCCTAAGTCTCTGAACGATCTCGGCCCCGTGGCCCTCACCTCCCTGGTGATGAAGGCCATGGAGAAGATCATAAAACAGCACATCATCAGAGCAACCGACCCCCTGATGGACCCACTCCAGTTTGCTTATCGCGCACGCAGAGGCGTCGAGGATGCAAAAATCTTCATCTTGGACTCCATCCACAAGCACCTGGAGCTTCCTAACTCCTCCGCCAGACTTCTGTTCGCTGATTTCTCATCAGCATTTAACACACTGCAGCCCCACGTCCTGGCCACCAAACTCTCCTCCTGCTTCCATCTGGACGACCAGCTTATACTGTGGATTCTGGACTTTCTGACCAACAGGACTCAGAAAGTTCGGGTCAACAACTCCTTTTCGGACCTCCGCTTCACCTCAACTGGGTCCCCCCAGGGCTGTGTGCTCTCCCCCCTGCTCTTCCTTCTCTACACAGATGATTGCCGATCCACACAGCCCAACTGCCACCTGGTGAAATATGCTGACGACACAGTTCTCCTGTCACTGCTGTCAGGCCCAGCACAACATCATGGACCCGCTCTTCAGGAGTTTGTAGAGTGGTGTGACAGCTCCAAACTAGAACTGAACGTCAGCAAGACCAAAGAGATGGTGGTGACCTTCTCCAGCAAGCAGAGGGATCTGGCTTCTGCTGTCATCACCACCATCCACGGGAAGCCAGTGGAGGTGGTCGAGGAGTACAAATACCTGGGCACAATCTTTGAAAACCTCCTGAACTTTTCTGCCAACACAGAGGAGATTCTCAGGAGGTGTCACCAACGACTGTTCCTCCTCAGGAAACTCAATTCCTTTGGAGTCAGTGTGCCCATAATGATAACTTTCTACTACGCCTTTGTGGAAAGCATCATCACATCCTCCATAACCTGCTGGTTCCACTCCCTCAGCCTCCAGAACTGGAACAGACTGCAGCGCACTGCATCAGTGTGCTCCAAAATCATCGGCCTGCCTGTCAGAACTCTTTCACACGTTTACAGCCAACAGGTCCTGAGACAGGCAACCAAGATCATCAGAGACCCCTCACATATACTCCACTCTGCATTTGAATGGCTCCCCTCTGGGTGACGCCTCCGCTGTGTGGCCTGCAGAACTGAGAGGAGGAAAGCCACCTTTGTCCCCAAAGCCATTCTTCTCTTTAACTCCAGCTGCTAACACCTTCCCCACACCAACACCCTACACACACACACCTACATACTCTCCCCGGACTACTCAATATCCTGTCTTCACTGTTACACTGTTTATACTGTTTACATTGTCTGCACTTTATTCACTCAGTCCAGTCACCTTACTCTTCATTTTACATTGCGTACATACTGTATGTAGTATATTTATTGTATTTTTATCTTTAATCTTATTTTTATTCTCTTATTTATTCCCACTGTCATGTCCCTGTTTTTTTGTTGTTTTTTTTTTTCTATTTTTTTCTATTGTTTTTTAATGTCATGCTGCTCAGTTGTACCGTACTTTAATTGCCCCTCAGGGATAAATAAAGTCATCTGAATCTGAATCTGAATCTGAATTTTGTTGTTGTTGCAGTGTTGTAAATCACTGTGACTGCAGCTGAATGATTGAACTTTCTCAAAATATCCTCAAGATGGTTTCAATGACATCAGTTGTCACAAGAGGAAGTCTGCATGTAAACACACTCAGGTGTGCCCAGCTATTCTTAGTAGATCATTCCATGGACTTCTATTCTATGTACAGCCTGACCTTAACCTTAATCTTAATCTTAATCTTAACCAAATGAATCTTAATGTTTATTTGAAACTAAACTCAATCCAAACCTTGACTCTGAAAGAACTCACAAACTGCATTGCACTGCATCAGGGCTGGTCTTTGGTCCCCATGAGGACGAGGACTCCTGATCAGTGTTGATGATGGAAATGGTTTCCAACACCATATAACTAGAAATACACACACGTGTAAACACACACAGTGACCCTGCATGTCGTTTTGGTCCAACTTAAATTTTCATTCATGACCCAGAACCTCTCAAAACCCCTGAAGACAAATTGAATATTTGGTGTTTGAAAGCCATAAATCACATCCATATCATCTCGTCCATCTCAGTCTGATCTCATCTTTTTTTTGTTGTTTTTTAAAGAAGGACAAATTGGTACTTAGTTAAAAAAGCACTGTGGGAAAATGATCCTGCTTTCAGGGAGGTCTTTGGTGAGTTTGCTAACAATGCAGAGAACCATGATGGTACCAAGCACAAGGCTGCTGCCCTCTGCATCACACGCTACACTTTGGAGTCTGTTTGAACTGAATGTGAAGGCTTTGACATCACTGTACCAGTACGACAACAAGTGACCGTGAAACAAAGAAAACCTTCACTGATGAGTCCATGGATCTCATTGATCTGTGCCATTTCCTGATCTTCAGGTTCTGTCTTTGATTTCTTTCTTTGATCTCTAAATTCTGTGCTTTGGTTTCCTTGGTCAGTCTTTGAATTCTGGTTAATAATAAAAATGAACTCCCAGCATATTTCTGCAGACCATAGATAGGGATTTCACCAACTGCATCATAGCAACCCTCGTTGCTGTCTGCTGTTGTGCCATTGAAAAGTAAAACGGCCTGGCAGTCAACAAACTGGGCTCAACAGAAAATGTCAACTAAAGATGTATTAAAGACCAGGAGGAAATGTAACCGACCTACAAAGATGGAGGGGAATTGAGACCCACATGTTTTCCATCCTTGATGAACTGTCCACTGGTGCAGGGGATGAGGTCATGGCGATGATCTGGGAGCCAGTCCTGGATGTTAAATGCCCTGATGATGGACAGTGGAGTGGCAAAATGTCCGGTCCACTGACTGAACTCTGTGCCACAAATGAGGAACAACAGTCAGCAAGGAGTAGAAATGAAGAGGAGAAATGGAGAGAAAAGAAAGATTGAGAGCTCATGGAGGTGCAAATGTTCTGACTACAACACAGCAATCTAGAGAAACCATGACCTGGATTACTGAGGACCTCCACTGGCAGTTCATTTCTGTTGATCATAGGGCCATGCTGGGTGAAGCAGGAATGAATCCTGGGACTGAGGTTGTGGAGCAATGGTCACCTTTCCTGCTGAAACTGTCAATTCCTTTGCTTGGTTCTCTCCACAAAACCATTCCCTTAACGTAGCTCAAACCCCAGTTTCAGCTGTGAGAGCCCAGAATCTGTCACACACTGGACCATCAGGAACAGCTTTGTGCTTTCAAACAACAGAGACGACACACAAGGACTCAGGGAACGCAGGAATCTCTGGCCTCAGTTGACATGTTGAATTTCAGCAACATTTCATGATGCTGAGTTTAGCAAACCAATGAGAAGACGAAGGAGGCCGTCAACTCCTTCAAGCTCAACATCTACACTGCTTTACCCAGGAGGTCAGGAGGTCAAAGCAGAACCTGCACCCTCCACCTCTGATGTTTAGTCCACACAGAGATGAGGGGTCGGTTCAGAAGAGCGAGCTGGAGTCTGGGCAAGTCTTTTCATTCAGTCCCTGGTTTAAACAATTGTCTCCACCAACTTAAACACGGGTCTAGACCTGCACAGGTTCCAATTCCTGTCTTGGTCCCAAGGTTTTTTTGAACCAGAGTAGCTTCAACTGGTGACGCTCATTCAACCATGCATGAAGGTCAACCTGCATTATCTGCTGTGCTCATTAACAGGGGAATTAGCTCAAATGGTAGAGCGCTAGCTTAGCATGTGAGAGGAAGAGGGATCGATGCCCTCATTCTCCAGAGTACTTTAACTTGTTCTGTTGATCAGAGGAGGTGCTGGGTGATGAATGCTGATGTTTGTCCACTGGTGTGATAAAGTGTCCCCCTATTACTGAGATGTGAATGAACACCTGCTCTGTTCAAAGCTGCAATGAAACCAGGGACTTTGAACCACACACAGTGAAGGAGTTTGTCATCAAGATTTATGGCAGCTTTGAAACTTCCCACCATCTCCTGAATGTGGAGCAACTTGTCCTGCCAAAACTGTCACCTCTTCCATCCTTAATATCACCTGTCCTGACTGGCACTCAAGCTGGGCTGCAGCGGTGAAAGCGCTGAATGCAGCCAGGATACACAATGACTCAAGCAACACAGGAATCTGTTGACTCAACTTGAGGAGCAGAGGGTCCACCAAGACCAGCATCCACCTTCATTCTTGATTCTTGATTTCAAGGGCAGCCTCTTAAGATGCACCATCTCATTTTGGAGGGGGTCCTGACAAATAATGACCAACAATACAAAGATAATAAAAGTAGATTCGAAACAAAATAACAAACATTTCAACACAAGGACACACACATCATACACCCAGGTACAGGCCAACAATGTTCCCCAAAGCCCCCCCCATCACTCACCATACAGTATTCTACAAAGTATGATCAGAGATCCCACTGCAAAATAGGAGTGGGCCTGTGTTCACATACACATACATTTAAACACCCATCTAAATAAATACTGCTTACATGCACCATTAAAGTACACAATGCATATTCATACACAAATATCCACATATTTACAGTACAGAGAAAAAAAAAGGAGCAAGTAGAGAGTGAATCCTGGAGAGAAAAGGTGAGGTGCATCAGAAACAAGAGCAGATGTTTGAAAATGCTTGATGATTTGAAGATGTGAAAGGAAGGGAGAGACCGAAGTGAGGAAGAAAGGTTGTTCCAATCTGATGGAGCTTTAAATACAAAGCAGAAGGCCGTCCCACTGATCCTGGATCTGCTCGATGTTCCTGCCTGTTAAAAGGAAGGTTTTCATCACCACTGTTGCGGGATGTGCTTGCTGGTGGAGAATTGTTGGGTGTAGATTCATTGAAGGAGTTTGGTGCTGGACCTGCTCTACTTGTAAAGAGTCATGAGAGAACTTTTGGAGTGATTTGGTTTTCAACAAGTAAAAATGACTTGACTTGATTTGGTGCCTCATGAGGAGAAAATTTGGGCACAAAAGTTGGACAAGAGTGTTTGTGGAGGGTGATTTTTGTTGCAGTGTTGTAAGTCACTGTAACTGCAGCTGAATGATTGAACTTTCTCCAAATCTCCTCAAGATGGTTTCCAAATGATAAAACTGACTTGACTAAAATATGAATGTGCGATGACCAGTTTCTTTGCTGATTCTAGGCAGATACAGAAACAAATGATCTCTACACTCTAGGTTGGATTGTGAGCTGAAAGGAATTAAAAGTTGTTTCAAGTATGAAGGGAAATTAAAGTGGACACATTTGAAAATAAATCCTGACCAATGGAGTTCCTTTGGGACTCCTACATTCAATAATGATGGGTTCTGTCCAAACACCTGAGCACAAATCTACAAAGACAATTATATCAGACATTAAGAGGACAAAGATTGATGTCTGAATGTGTTACGAGCGGCTCAGACGTGCAGCAAAACCTAGTAGCAGCAAATCACCATTTATTAAAGTCAATCATCAACCATGTGAGGTGTGGAAGTCAGTGTCAGCAGTGGAGGTGAGTGTGTGGATGTGCTGGTCAATGTGTGCTGCATGTTGTTAGTGTGAAACAAGGACAAACTAAAGGACAACAACAGCACGCTGGCTGAGTGCAAAAGGGAGACAGATGTCTGGGAAGGTGGGGTTAAACAGGCCTAACTGGGAACACTGGCCTGGTGCTCCCAGTCAGCCTCATGACCAGGCTTCTTCAGACCTGCAAAGACACAAACACACCCACCAACAGGACCCTGCACACAGAACTCTGCATAGGACCCAGGCTGGGGCCTTCATCAGTGTTCCCATAGAAACCACCAGCGTAGTCCAATATTGGGAATATGAACTGTGTTCCAATACTTTTCCAGACTTCTTGTGGAAAAAGTCAACAGAACAACAAAAGTAATTTCAGCCAACCAGATATTTGCTGGGACACTGAGTTCATGTGAAGTTTCAATGACAGCTGAGAATCACGCCAGAGGCCTGGATATTTAAAGTCTTCAATTTTTGCTTTTGTTGTTCCATCAAGAAAGCGAATGAGCCAGTGAGCTGACAACCAAGAATCAGGTCAAATGGAAAACAACAGACAATATGAGGTTCTTCTGGTTTCTTGATGGGAAGCCAAAAATATTTTCAGCCTTGGATCATTAAAGTCTGTTTCATTTCTGATGTCGTGTTCAAAAATAATTGCTCACCTAAGAGGATTCAAAAAAGTCAGACTTTTCAAAGTCCTATTCTCTTCTCAGGCTTTCAAATCTTTTAAATTTCCATTTTCCACAAGTGAATAGAAAGTTGTTTCTCCTTTGAATCCAGGACTTAAATCTAGGGTTCATTTCATGAGCACATCATTAAATGACTTGTAGTGATATTCTCCTTTTAACATTCCAAATTATTAATGAGATTTGGACATTACAGAAACATTTTTCCAGATTTTGTTGGGCCAGTACAGCAGGAACTGGGGGGTCATTCATGTAGTGGTTTAAATTTGAGCCTGGGTTTCTTCCTGCTGCTGTCAAGGAGAAACATGATACGAGCAAACACACACACAAGTTGTGTTTGTGGAGCGATTCCATGAAAACAAGGACAGATCGCAGCCTCCGAGCACCTGCTTTGTCTCTCAGTGAGGACCCTGAGGAGCTGGTGGAGGAATATGGAGTTATCAGTAGTTCTAAAGTGATGTTTTCATCCAACATTGCATCAAGTGCTAAATACACTCTCATCAATGAGTCAGATTTGTAACTGACTCGCCCAGATTCAATGCCTCTGTGAAGGAGTTGAGTTTGACCCCCACATTTACTTTCACTGTGCCTCCAAACATGGCTGAATGATTTGTACACATTTGGTCAACCAATTAACAGCCCGTTATCGAGATAAAAGAATTAGCTTAGCTGACTTCAATGTTGTGGGAATGGAGATGCTGAAAAGAAAAGCCTTTGCTCCTCATTTATTTCATTGTTAAGACTCAATTGGCTTCTCTCAGAGTGCAAATAAGCCCAACCACTGCCTAAACCACTCCCTCAGCATCAGATATACAGACAAATAATAACAGTAACATACACTCCAAACAGTAAAACACATCAGTGGTGATACAAGCAGAGCCTCTACATGTAAACAAAAGCACTGAGAACTTTAAAAGTGTACAGAAAGTTTATTAAAAGACAGAGTTATGTCGCGACAAATGGTTTCTCCCCAGTGTGGGTTCTCATGTGTTTTTTCAGATTTCCCTTTTCTGAACACCTTTTGCCACAAACTGAGCAGGGGAATGGTTTCTCTCCAGTGTGCGTTCTCATGTGTATTTTCAAACGTCCCTTGACTGAGAAGCTTTTGCCACAAATGGAGCAGGGGAATGGTTTTTCTCCAGTGTGCATTCTCATGTGTGTTTTCAAATGTCCCTTGACTGAGAAGCTTTTGCCACAAATGGAGCAGGGGAATGGTTTCTCCCCAGTGTGCATTCTCATGTGGTTTTTAAGATATCCTTTTTCTGAAAATCTTGTGCCACAAACTGAGCAGGGGAATGGTTTCTCTCCAGTGTGCGTTCTCATGTGTATTTTCAAACGTCCCTTGACTGAGAAGCTTTTGCCACAAATGGAGCAGGGGAATGGTTTTTCTCCAGTGTGCATTCTCATGTGTGTTTTCAAATGTCCATTTTGTGGAAATCTTGTGCCACAAACTGAGCAAAGGAATGGTTTCTCCCCCGTGTGCATTCTCATGTGTATATCTAAATTCCCTCTGTAACTAAAACCTTTACTGCATGTTGAGCACCTAAAGGGATGCCCATCCTCACTGACTTCTGTCTGAGTTTCTGAAGGACCAAAGGTCACATTCCTGGTGATCTCCGATTCACTTTCAGTTTTTACTTTTTGCTCTTTTGAGCTGCAATGAGCTGCTTCCTGTCCTGGGCTCAATTTCTGAAGCAAATTCTTCGTTGTGCCAAAGTGTTCCTTGTGCTCAGAGGTGGCCGTGTTATCAGGTCTGACCCTGTCATCCTGACTGACTTCAGTCTCAGCTTCAGAAGAGTCTGACATCTGGTCGTCAGTCTCAGGTTTTACAAGTGTATCCAGATCTATGTTGCTGGCGGTTTCTGGTTCTGGTCCTCCAAACGCTTCTACACAAGCTTCTGTTTTCAGATGATGAATTGGGCTGCTGCTCAGAGACTCTGCTTTCAAGTTCTCCTCAGTTAGACTCTGGTGAAGCTGTGGGAACTGAGGTTTCTCCTCTTCCTCTTCACTCTTCACAGGGACCAGAGTGAAGGGGAACGTGGTGATATCAGCCTCCTCCTGCCCTTCAAGCTGCGCTCCCTCCTCACTGGTCCAGAGTTCCTCTGACTCCTCTTTAAAGTGTGGAGGCACTTGGTCCTGCAACTCAGTGGGAACCTCTTCTTTAATCACCAGCAGCTGTTCCACATCTGCAGGACACAAACAGCAACATCAGAAATCTCTTCATTTGACTGGGAAAAGTGGGACAATTCTCAAATGGCTGTCCAGCCCAGGCCAGCCAGGCAGCGAACAAAAATATTTTTTTAATCGGCCTGTATAATTTACATTATAGGCAGCACGGTGATGCAGTGGTTCACCCTGTCGCCTCACAGCAACAAGGTTCTGGGTTCGAGCCCCGGCTCAGGCACAAGATCTTTCTGTGTTGAGTCTGCATGTTCTCACTGTGCCTGCGTGGGTTCCCTCCAGGTTTTCTGGCTTTGCATTTGTATTCTACATGTAGCTGAGTCAATGCCTATGATATCATTTCTTACTCTTAATTTGGTGAACTTTCTAAAACCTATAACACTGTAATATTGTAATAGTAACAGTGTGATAGCCTTTAGTTTGGAAGTGGAAACTCTTCTGCATTGTTCTATACTGTTGATGAATGGTTGATGGTCCTCAAGGTTCCTGTTCCTGGTTGTAGCACTGGGGGTCTGAACCAGTGAGACACTCAAAGAGCTGCATGTGACTTGCTGCAGGAGACAGAGAGACTGCTGACACGTGTGTGTGTGTGTGTGTGTGTGTGTGTGTGTGTGTGTGCGTGCTGACTGTGTTCTGATGTTGAAGTGTTAATTGTAATGTTGTATGCATTTCTTTAGAGGGTTTATATTAAATCAGTAGTGTAACAACAGAGAATAAACCAATAGTTTTAGGTTGCTTTTACTTTATCTTCTTATTTTCTTGTGAAGGAAATTTTGTTTGTAGATTACATTCATTAACCAATTAACATAATAAAGTTTGTAGTTTTTCCTGGAGTTGTTGATTTCAAGTTAGCGGCCAAAACATCCATTTTGATGTACAAATTTATTTAATATTACTATATTAATTTTTGAAAGATTGTTGAAAGACACACACATAAGAAAAACTGGTACAGCTGTGGTCCTGGAGACAGAGACACTGCTGAGATGTGTGTGTGTGTATCTTCTCAGGATGCGCAGCACACACGCGTGCACACACACCCCTCCCAACCCCACAGCCCTCCATCAACATCCAATCACTGTTTGGATGCAAACGACCCAGGACGTAGCCTGTCAGGTTCCAGCAGGGACACAGACTTTTGCAGCGTTCGGTTGCACTCAGATTTTGACGTTTCTCTTTCTCTCCCTTAAGAAAATAACAGATGACCCACAAACTGAATATGGACAAGATTCACTGCAGGAGCTGAAAAATCCACTGGAAAAGGCACCAAGGAGATGATAGGTTCCGCCTCTCCTCCTCTCTTTCCCTCCTGAGTCTGTGCCCTGTAATTGATGCGTCTCAGCATCTTGTGAGAGTTCCTTCTCTACTTTGTCATGGATCCCAACCCCCTATCATCACACCATGATCCATAAAGGAAAGAGGAATTTGGTGATCTTGGCCCATGAGAAGTCCAGAACAAAAGACTTGGATATGGAGGTTTGTTAGAGTTTTGCAAAGGGAAACAGGAGGCTGTTGTTGAGGAGTGGATTGATGAGAAAGGAGAGTGGAGCTGTTCAGGTGCAAACACAGAGTTCAGGGGCTCCCAAACAAACGAGCTTGAAACGAGACGCAAAGACAAAAAAGAGATTTAATACAATAACGACCCTTTTTAGTTTGTAAATATCGGCTATATTGAGAGGTCTTATTTGATTCTTACTTTATTTTGAAAATGTATCTAAGAATTAGACAATCCAATTAAGATCAGTTTTATGTTGTTGGTTGTCAAGATCTGGATGGGTGTTCTGTTTTATGTATTTATTTATTTTCTATTGATCAGTTTTGTTTTTCAAGACTTGGTGAAGGGATTTTTCTTTAATAACTTGGCCGACCCTTTTAGTTTTGTTAATATTGGCAACAGTGACAAGCATTCTTGTTGGGTTTGAATATATTTGATTCAGGCCATCCACTGAAGGTAAATGTCAAGATTTAGTTGTTGTCATCTGATGAGAAATGTTTTTTTAGTTTTTGTAGTTTCTTTTTTTTAAATTTTTCAGGGGGTTTGTGGGCCTCAGTGACCCGGGTGCTGCTGGAGGAGGCTGCAGACCTGAAGAGGCTCAAGCTGCCACCCGTAGCTCCACCTGCTCACGTCCCCGTCTGTCCATCAGTCTCTTCCCTTGATCGCTCTCTTTATCTGTCCCTCTCTTTCCTTCTGCATGAATGTCTTTCTCCATTATCTGTCTTTGTCTCTGCCCCGCTCTCCTGCTCTCTTTCCCCCCCAATCGGTCAAAGCAGAAGGCCGTCCCCACTGATCCTGGATCTGCTCGATGTTCCTGCCTGTTAAAAGGAAGATTTTCATCACCACTGTTGCAGGATGTGCTTGCTGGTGGAGAATTGTTGGGTGTAGATTCATTGGAGGAGTTTGGTGCTGGACCTGCTCTACTAGTAAAGAGTCATGAGAGAACTTTTGGAGTGATTTGGTTCTAAACAAAAAAAAATGACTTGACTTAAGAACATAACTAAAACAGTTATCCAGAGAACCAACTACGCCCCCCCCCCCCAAAACACCATCACACCCTTTCCCACCTCTGTCGCCACCATGTGCCCCCTTACAAATGCCTGTCGAGAACCGGCCCTGCTGCCTCTCCACTTCCTGGGCTGAATTCGGGGCCCAGCAGGTCCCTGCGGGGACTCACCTGCTCTGTAGAGCCTGACTCGGGGCTTCAGCACGGCATCGAGCAGCAACCTCTGCCGGCGGTTCTCCCGCTCGAACTCCGCCACGGTTTCCTCCAGCAGAGCCACGATCTGCTCCGCGGCCGCCGCCAGCCGCTCGGTGAGCAGCGCTCTCAGCCCCGGGACTCCAGCCGCTGAGTCTCCTTCTCCCAGCTGCAGCAGGAAGTCTTCAGCGGCGGCGAGGATCCGCTCCTGGACCGACACCCGCAGCAGCTGCGCGGCGCACATGTTGAGGTTCTACTGGCGCCAGTCAGCCTTCAGGAAACAGAGACCGAGGCCGGAGGTTCACGGACTTCTCCTTCTTTCCTCCTTGTTTGAAAATTCTTCTTCTTCTTCTTTTTGGTTTTTTTCGGCGGTTGGCAACCCACCAGATGGAGCATTACCGCCCTCTTCTGTCCCATCGCGGAACACCATCTTTCCCTACTTCTAACCCCTACACCTAAACCCTACCTCTAAATCTAAACATAATCCCTAAACCTAAATCCTATACTACACCTAAATCCTACCTCTAAATCCTAAACATAATCCCTAAACCTAAATCCTATAATACAATCCTGTATCCCTCAAATACTCTAAAAGAACCCTAACACTCTCCCTATCCTCCATCCTTAGAACTCCCTCCAGACTGATCTCACCCTTCCCCATGTTCCTCCACCTGTCCCTCATCACCCTCCTCTCCACCTCATACCTGCCACACCTCAGAAGTACGTGCTCTACCGACTCTTCCTCACCACAGCCCTCACACAGCCCTGTGTTGTGCTTCCCTAACACCTTCAAAGTCCCGTTCAGCCCACAGTGTCCCAGCCTCAGCCTCACCTTCACTACTTCCTCCCTCCTCTGCCCACCTCCACCCCAACACCCTCTAGCCTGCACACTCCTCTGAACCCTATAAAAGTGCCTACCCTTCTTCTCTTTGTCCCACCTTCCCTGCCACATGCCCATCACCCTCTCCCTCACTATCACCTTCACCTCAGCCCTACTCACCCTCACATTCATCTCCACCGTCCTCTTCACCAACGCCCCCTTTGCCAACTCATCTGCCTTCTCGTTCCCCTCCACCCCCACATGTGCTGGTACCCTTAAAAACCTAACCTGACCCCCCTGCTGAACTATCCTCATGACTGCCTGAAGAACCTGGTACAAAATATCCCGACGACAACCCGTGTGACATGACCTGATGCTAGTTAGGACTGCTGCTGAATCTGAGCAGACCACCACCCTCCCCACTTGTGTACACTCCACCCACCTCAGAGCCACCAGCACCGCTACCATCTCCACTGTGAAAACCCCCAGCCCATCTGTCGTGCGCCTACTAAGCCCTATCCCTCTCCCCGGTACTGCCACCACAAATCCTGTCTCCCCGGACTCCGCCCTTGATCCATCCGTATACACCTTCTCCCATCCACCATACACCCTTCTCATACACCTGTTGTGAGCCCTAACCAAGTCCTCCCCCTCCCCCTTCCTCCTCAACTCCAACAAACACCAGTCCACCTCTGGCCACTCCATCCTCCACGGTGCCATCTCTGGGTACACCACTGTTTGACTCACCCTAATGTGCCCTACTCCTAGCTCCCTAGCCAGTACATTCCCTATCCTCCAAAAGTGCTCCCTGTGTCTCCCTCCCCCTCCCGTACTCCCAACACTCATCACACACTCTTGGTCAGATGCACCCTGGAGTGACCCTGCAGGTTAGCCCAATACCTCACCACTAACTGCTTCCTTCTTAGCTCCAGGGGCATCTCACCCATCTCCACCTGCAGTGCTGTCACCGGTGTTGTCCCTAGCGCCCCACAGCACACCCTCAGTGCCTTATTGTATACCACATCCAGAACCCGCAAGTGACTCTTAGCAGCCGACCCATATACTATACACCCATAATCTAGTGCCGCCCTCACCATCGAAGTACAAATCGTCTTCAGTGCCGCACAGCTAGCCCCCCAGTCCCTACCTGACAAACACCTCATCACATTTATCACCTTCCTACACCTGCCCTCAACCCTCCTAATGTGCTCCACCCAAGTCAACTTACTATCAAAAACTACTCCCAAATACTTAAAGGACCCCACTCTCTCTAACTCCCTACCATACATCCTAAGCTTTTCACCACCCACATCCCTCTTCCTAGTAAAGAACACTGTCTGCATCTTATCTACTGAGAACCTGCTCCCCCACTCATAGCCCCACTCAAC
This sequence comes from Aulostomus chinensis, assembly GCF_037954235.1. Lineage (NCBI taxonomy): Eukaryota > Metazoa > Chordata > Actinopteri > Syngnathiformes > Aulostomidae > Aulostomus > Aulostomus chinensis. The sequence continues at coordinate 6,176,057 of NC_141343.1, read as the reverse complement.
CACCACATCTATAGCCTCCTGTACTTTACCCACTACATGTGCTAAGTCCCTACCCCTCTTCCATAGCACCCCATCATCAGCAAACAGTGCTCTCCCTACATCCCCAGCTACCCGTGAAAACACATCATTAATCATAATACTATACAACAGTGGACTAATTACACTGCCCTGTGGTGTGCCATTGCTCACTGTGTATTCACCTGACACCTCAGACCCTATCCTAACCCGTATCACCCTCTCGGACAGGAAATCTTTCACCCAGTTAAACACCCTACCTCCTACCCCCAACATGTGCAGTTTAACTAACACCCCCTCCCTCCACATCATATCATATGCCTTCTCAATATAACACCACCACAACTGACTCCTTATTTACCACCACTGCCTCTTTCCACACCCTTGGCATCCTGCCCTCCTCCCAGACCCTATTGTACAGCCCCAGAAGTGCCTCCAGTGCTCCTTCACCCAAGTGCTTCAGCATAACATACCCCACCTGATCCGCCCCTGGAGCTGTGTGCTTAGCCCTACCTATAGTCCTCACCAACTCTGCCATCGTGAACCTATCATCGATAATCCCACCTGTATCCTCCCTCCTGTCCAACACCCCCAAATGCTTGCCCAAAGTCGCCTCCCTCCCCCTCCTCTCCTCTTCTGTCAAGTTATCCTCACTATGTATCCTTGCAAATGCCCCCGCCATCATCTCCACCTTTTCCCTCTCTGTCACTGCTATCTCCCCCCCTGCTGTCATCACTGGGTAGTCCCACTCCCTCCTATCCCCTCCCATTTTCCTAATCATTCCCCATACCTCTCCCACCGGGGTTGTCCTCCCTATGCTTCTACTAAACTGTCTCCAACTATCCCTCTTAGCCTGCCTAACCACCCTCCTCACCACTGCTTGTGCCCTCTTATAACTCACTAGACTATTTATGTTATGACTCCTCTTCAACTGCCTAAATGCCCTATTCCTTGCCCTCACTGCCTGACTACACTCCTCTGTCCACCACGGTACCATCTTCCTGCCTCCCCTCCCTCTACTCCTCGGTATACTTTCAGTTGCGCCTACAATTATTGCTGATGTCAGCCTATCATTTACCTCATCTGCACTCCCCTCCTTATCTAACTCAGCCACCTTCTCCTCCACCACTTCCTGAAACACCCCCCAATCAGCTTTTCCAAACACCCACCTCTCCACCCCCTCACCTGACACTACTTGCACCTTCTCACCCACTGCACACACCACGGGATAATGATCACTCCCTACAGTCGACCCATTCAGCACCTCCCATCTGCTTACCCCTGCCAAGCCGCTTGACACCAGTGTTAGATCTAAAGCTGACTCATTCCCTGTCCTGACATCTATCCTTGTCCCCCTACCATCATTCATACATACTAGTGCCCTAACCTCCATTAATTCCTCTACCGTCCTCCCATTACCATCTGTATGCCCTCCCCCCCACACTACACTATGAGCATTAAAATCTGCGCACCACACGACCCTCTGCCACCCCTCCCTCTGGATACTAACTAATTTTTCTACCTCTAACCTGACACAGGGGTTATAGTAATTAACTATGACAACCCCTTTCCCCCCCTCCCAAACCTCCACCACTATGTACTCCTGTTCTACCCCTCTATCTAGCTCCCTAAATGACACACCCCTCCTAACCAGCGTGGCACACCCTCCTCCCCCACCTCCTATCCTATCTCGCCTCACCATCACATATCCCTGCACCACAAAATCTAACCCAGGCTTAAGCCATGTTTCCTGAACACACACCACATCTGGTTGCACCCCTATTCCCTCTAAGTAGACCTTGAACTCCTGACCATTTGCTATCAAGCTCCTTGCGTTCAATCGAAGGATCACCACCATACTCAAGTGTGTCCACCCTTCCCTGCCCCTGATCTATTCCCTTCTACTATCCTGGCAATGACCTTCTCAAAACTTACTTCCTCTAACCCTAACAGGCACCCAGCTTGTCTCACTATGATTTTAATCCTCTCAGTCTTTGAGGAAACCTCCATAGTGGAGGTAATAGCTGCTGCCACGAACGCTACAACCTGCTCACTAGCCACCCACCCCTTCTCCCTACACTGACACCCCAGCCCTCCACTCCTGTTCTCCCGACCCTCCATGCCCGGCTGTTCCCTACCCCCAACTGTCTGCCCTACTACACCTGTCCACCCTCCCAAGCCTGCCCTACCCACTGCTTCCGACCCTTCAACTGCACTCTGCCCTCCCTCCCTCTGCCTGACCACCTTCACCGCCTCAGCATACGACACCTTCTCTAACACCCTCACCCTCTGAACCTCAACCTCCCGCTTCATCACCTGACATCCTCCAAAAGCTACACTATGCGCACCCCCACAGCTACAACATCGGGGCTGGGCATCCTCAGGACACTCTCCAAACTTGTGCTCCCCTGCGCACTGTGGACATCTCCTCTTCCCCTTACAACCCTGTGCAGTATGCCCAAAAGACTGACAATTAAAACACCTCAGTGACAGGGGAATGAAGGCCCTCACAAAAAAACACATACACCCCAGAAATACCCGAGCTGGAAGAACTTCACCCTAAAACTCCACCACCACCGTTTCACGAAACTCCCTCTGTGGCCCCCTCTTCATCCTTGTCACCTTCACCACCCTCGGACCTCCCTTAGTGTCTATTCTCTCCTTTATCTCCTCCTCCCCCACCTCCATTGGAACCCCTGTAATCACCCCTCTACACCCCCCTCCTGCTGTCCTCTTCAACCCCACCAGCACTACCCTCTCCACTGTGCACCCCACTATCTTCCTTCCATTCCCTCCTTGAATTGCTTTCTCCACCTGCCCCAGGTTCTTGCACCCCACCAGTAAGTTCCCATCCCCCAGGACCCGTGCAAATTTAATCTCCCCTAGCCAGCCTTTCAGTGCCCCTGTCAATCCGAATGGATTCTTCTTGCTCACACCACCCGCCTCAACAAACCTCACCACTACATTCAAGCACTCATCCTCCCTACTTCCTCTCCCCTCGTCCTCACTTTGCATATCCTCTGCTGACTCACTCTCACTTTCTGTCTTCTTCCTCTTATGCTCTCCCTGCCCCTGTCCTACCCGTCTATCGCTCCTCAGCTCCCTTCCACCTGTGCTCCCCTCAGCCCTATTCTGAACCAGACTCTCCACAGATCCCCCCCCCGTCCTTTCCCCTTGTTCCTTTCCTACCTCCACTTATGCCCTTTTGTTTAGTCATGTCCCTATATCTCCTACACTCTTCTGGCCCTACCAACAACAAAAAAAACAACAACAAGGAAGCGGGGGAGCTGGTCGGGACCTGACAGCCGTCGGTCGGCGCCCCAAAACTACTAACCCTAACAAACTCCCTCACTAGCTAATACCTATCACTAATAGCCTATCGCTAACACCTATCTTTAAATCCTACCACTAACAACCTACCACTAGAACTACCGTCACTACCCTACTCCCGCGGAAGCAAGTTCCGCAATGGAACAGAAGCGGACAGCAACTCTCTCCCCGCCGAGACAATGAAATGCTGTTCAACTCCAAACCAGCAGCACTTCATACACAAAAATGCCTTTTTCAGAGTATTCTGTCAAATGTTTTGCTTCACTCAACACACACACTACCCATCCGCAGACGCATCAAAGGAATGATGAGAATTTAAACATTTGAATGATACCCGCAGAGTGGGCGGGGCTTAACATCAAAGAGGCTCAGATTCTGAACAGCACCATCTGCTGGACGACTTTAAAAAGTGCAACTTAAATCTCTGGACTCAACTCGTTTTGTTGGAGGTTTGAGAGCGTCCGCAAGTCAAATGTTTACTTTTATATCCTCGTTTTATTGTGTGATTATACTTATTCTACACACTGAATTTAATAGAATAACCACCTAAAGTGAATTTATGAAACAATACAGCTAAATGAATACAAATACATTTGAATAGACCGCACAGCACGACAGTCCTGTCCTTTTGATACCATCATCAGAGATGATGGCCCTGACATTGAAGGTCCAGGAGGAAGATGTGGGTGCCAAGGAACCTGAAGGTGTTGACAGTTCCACCTGTTCTCCATTTATGAGGGGGGGGGGGGGCGTGTGGTCCTGTCTGTTTCTCCTCAAGTCCATAATAAGTTGTTTGGTCTTCTGGACATTCAGGGTCAGGTTGTTGCCTGAGCACCAGTGAGACAGTTTCTCTGCCTCCGCCCTGTAAGCAGAGGGCTCAGTAGAGGTGCTGAGTGTGAGTGTGGAGGAATGGTAGATTTATCTGCACGTTCCAGTTTATTTGCACTTCTGGTTGGATGCTAACTGCATGTCAGTACTTGAACTCTGAACAATGACAAATTTGAATCGATATCTCATGTTTAATATAAATAATCTAAGCTATTTGAAATAATACATTGGAAAATGTTTTATGGCACCAGGTGAACATGTGCACCGCCTAAAATTATGAGTGTATATTAGGCCTGTCACAGTCACATGATATGGATCGCGGGGGGCGGAGTTTATCCCAGCAGCACTTCCTGCGAGAGCTGGGGTTCATCCTGGATGGGTCACCAGTCCATCGCAGGGCCAATACATATGGACAGACAATCATTCACACTCACCTGGTGGGCTAGCAGGAAACACACCAGGGGAAGAGGAAGAAACTGGGGGAGAGTTGAATTTCAAAATAAAACAGGGAGCCACAACACAGCATAGACACAAGGCAAACAAAGAACACCACTACATGCATGGACATGACAGTTACAAGAGTATTTAAGTCTGTTACATCACCAAAGAGGACTAGTATCATGATGGGTTTATTGTGGAAGGACTCCAAATGGCACTGAAATTCCTGACTGGAGTACCAAGATTCTGAGAGGGTCATGTTCACTCAGACGTGGATTAACAACTGTGTTATGATACGTTTCCAGGACCTTTTCAATTACGGTGCTATGAGTCGACTTAAAGTAAATAGAAGGGAGCTGTGCCTCCCCTCCCCCCTCCCTCAGTGGAAGAGGAGGAGAGGAGCAGGAGACCTGTCAGGAGAGGAGAGGTGCTGGTGACCAGTAAACGTGTCACTCGTGCCTGTGTCAGTTGGGCAGCCATCTCAGTATATTTCAGCAGGTGACCAGCCACGTTCACATTTTCTGGATGTCAGATCTAAGGAGAGAAATATGGAGCTGCAGCCACAAGCCAGCCCTCACGGTTTCAGAGTGTGTCATTGACATCTTTTGTTTATTTGACCTCCTTTAGAAATGTTGAATGTCTGAGTCTCAGTGTGAGAAGGTCTAGGTCACAGATGTCAAACTGATCCAGTAAAAGGCTGTGTGGCTGCAGGTTTTCATTCAAACCGAGGAAAAGCAGCAACTGAATCTACTTCAATCAATCAAGCTGTGTCCACAGCTCATTGGTTGGATCAGGTGTTGCTTTTGCTGGGTTGGAATGAAAACCTGCAGCCACACGGCCTTTTACTGGATCAGTTTGACGCCCCTGGTCTAGGTGGTTCATGGTCATGTGGAAAGACCCCCTGATGGGAAAAGGATACCAGACGAGAATGACGTCTCCATGTAAATTTATTTGGCTTGTAACTGAGAAATGTCCCTGTTCTGGTGGATATTCAAGGGACGGAACAAGAACTCCCAGGAGAGTTTTTCTCATCTGCTCACGAGAGCTGCCACACACCAGGTGTGTCTCTTTATTTGTCTGCTTTATTCTTGATCATCACAATAAATTGGTATGTTCACTTTTTATTTTAATATGAACTTGTTGAGACTCCTGGTCAATCTTAAATCAAGTTTTAATCTTTACTTATATGGCAAACTTTTCTGTGTGACACTGTGTGATAATCTGAACCTCTGAGTTGAATAGTAAAGATTGAGGATCATGTTTAACTATTAATTTATATTTTATAACCTCTGAATATCTCCACCTAGATGTCTAGGCTGTTCTCCTATGATAAGAAGGTCACTGAATAGTTTCTGTCTCTATCTACCATCCCTGAACTAAGAGATTAAATTAAGATGATACATGTCACGACCCCTGTCTCATCTTCCTGTTTTACTTTGTAGTAGTGTCCTGTCTTCCTGTGCTCCTTCCTGTGATGACCTCATGTGTCTCACCTGTGTTGATGGCACCACCTGTTTCTCGTTTCCCCAGTGATTTGAACCTCTGATTCCCTTTGTCTCCGTCTCCTGCTTTCTCCCTGGTGTTCCCAGCAACTCCATGTTCCAGGGTAAGTTTTTAGTGGTTTGATCTTGGTTTTGTTGCTACTTTGTGCACATCCAGGACTTGGACCTGCTGACCCCTTTGTTTGTTACCTGTGTTTTCTTTTCTGTTGGTACTTTGAGTTCCTGTCTTGTTACTTTGTCTTTTTTTATCATTAATGATCTCTTGTTGAATGCTCCTTGCCCTCCGTCAGCATTTGGGTCCTGTTTCCCCCATTACACCGTGTCAACATCTCCAAAACCTTGGTTATCTGGCAAGTTCCACTGGGCGCTGCTCTCACCCTTCTCATCTGAGTTGAGCAGACAAGATTGGTATCATGTTCTATAACCTCTGAACACTCCAACCCAGCCATCAAGGCTATTTTTTCCATGTTAAGGAGGTCCCTGAGTGGTTTATTAATTTATGTTGCCGTCGCTGAACTACGACTGATATCAGAACTTTTAGAATAGAGCTTCATTCTTAGTCTATATTAACTACTGGTTAAGTTATCAATCCTCATCAAATATCTAAAAGTTAATTTAAATGAAGTCGGATTAAAACAATTATATACTTTGAAATCATCTGCTGAGTACCAGGAAAAACAGAATGGGGAGAGATTGCTTTTCGATTCCAAGCATTTCCTCCCCTTCAATAGTTTAACTTCTTGCACTGTAAACTTTTTTCTGAGGGAAATGGTAATTAAGGGTTTAATTACTAAACTGGAGGTGGTGAAAATGAAAGCTAGAAATTATCTCACACACAAATTCTGTTATTTGAATTCAATAATTTAGCTTTTTATTTCTGCTCTTGAAATATCAGATGAGGATCATCAGCAAGCGAAAAGGAATCAAAGAAGAGGAACTTCCAAAAACCCCTCAACAAGAAGATGCAATCAAAGTGAAGATGTCCTTCAACACTGCACACCAGCGAGTGCATGACAAGAATTACTGCCTCTACTGAGAGAAGCCTTTTGGGAACATTACAAGACACCTGAAGCAAAAGCATTGGAACAAAGCTGAAGTGGCTCTGGCACTTGCACACAAACAAGGGTCAGCCATGTGCAGTCTTCTCTTGAGCAAAGTGAGGAACCTGGAAATGATCTTAATTGTTCAGTGCTGTCCTCTGGGAAGGACAAGTCATCCCCAAAAGGCAAGCAACCCATGTGTCAACAGCAACAGACCGTCTGCCTTGCAAGTTTTGCTTCTCTATGTCCATTAAAACAGACCTGGAGACATCAAGCACTGCAGGTAAAAGATGCTGGCCACTGAGAAGGAAAATTCAGACAAGTTGTTCCCTGCTGTTGCTCCTGGCCACTAAAATTTCCAGCGGAGTAAAAAACATCATTGAAGAGGTGACTTATGATGCCATGACTCAGACTGTGCAACCTGACATGCTCATAATTTCCTTGGGAGAGAGGAGGATTCTTAAAAATGGAGAAGTTGGACCACATCGGGCTGACATGAGGAACAAGATGAGACAACTTGCCAGACTCCTCCTGGTGGCAAGAACAATTCCCACTTTACCTCTGAAGACTTGATCAGACCAGGAAAGTTCAATCCGGTTCTTGAGGCTGGACCACAGATGACTGGATTTGAACTCGCCACAAACTGATGCTGTTCCTGAAACTGTGCCGTTCCCTTGTGAATGTGTCTGACATTTTGCAACGATGGGCTCTGCGTCAAGATGGCAAGGAAGAAAAGAACAGAGCAATTTGGCAAATTAATTGAACTGGTATGGACAACACACGTGTCTCCCAGTGCACTAAAAACACTGGATCAAAAGAAATGAACAGCCCCCAAATGCTGCCTCTGTCCAAAGGCATTAGGAAACTTCATGAACATCTGAAACCTTAAAGGTCAGCAAAACTCCTTGAGGAGCCATCACAAAGGTCTTGGAGTGAGCTCAAGTCTTGCTGACACAGCTGATTTTATTCAGTTGTCCTCATGAAGAAGTCTCCATGATGCAAGTAACAACATTACTGGAAAGAAGGCAACACAAATATCAAGATGAAATTTAGGAGAGCCTCTCACTCTTAGATAGCGCGAGAAACTCACCTAGTAGGGCTCAAAGTGCCGGTTCTGTTCCAACCAATGTGAAGGAGTCTGTCCAACTTTGAACAAAGCAAGAGAAAATGTTGGAATTCCCTCAAGCAATCCCTACATTTGTGCTTGTCCACATTGTGCTTGTCTGGAGAACATTTGTGGATGTAACTGCTGAAAGAAACTTGCAGAAGCTTGTGGAACAAAACAGCCAGAAAAAATTCCACCCACAAAACTACTGGATGTAAACACGTAGCCACACGTTCACTGGTTTTATGACTGCAAAGGCATGAATTGGACCAAGTGGCAAACTATTTTGGCCTTCATATTGGCATCGAGAGGGAGTTTTACAGACTCCCAGAAGAAACACTTCAAACAGCCAAAGTGAGCAGACTTCTCTTTGCCCTACAAAGGAGTGGGCAAATTCAAAGGAAGAATCTGGAGGAAATGACACGAACATCAACTGTAAGTAAAAATTTCACATTTTCAAATAAAAATGTGCTTTGTGGCAAAATTACTTTTACATGTGTAATTATCGTTACATGTAGGATGGGAAGGGGGAAGTAGACCCAAGCACAGACTGAGTAGGACGGTGCACAAAAGAGGTTTTATTGACTATAACTGAGGCTTGAGATGGGGACACTGGAGGACTGACAACTTGACTTGAAGGCTGGCAACTGTAGACTGACGTCTAGAGTCTGCAGACTTGAGACTGGTGACTTGAGACTTGTGACACAGTTGGTGAACTCCACACAACCACATACACGACGGGGCAGGCAACAACCTGCAACAAAATGCAATGGACCAAGAACAAACTGTGGAAAACACAGAGGTTATATACATGAGGGAAAACAAGACACAGGTGGTGCAATCACCCAGGTGAGACACATAAGGTGATCACAGGAGGGAGGACAGGAAGACAGGATATGACTACAAAATAAAACAGGAAGCACGAGACAGGGATCGTGACAATTTGCATTGTTTCGTTGCAGCTGGAGAGTAGTTCAGTGACTAGGATGCAGAGGCTATCCAATCTGAACATCTGCCCCCCCCCCCAACCTATTTCTCTCTCAACCCAACCAGTAGCAGTAGATGGCCCTCACCCAGATCCTGGTTCTGCTCCAGGTTTCTCCTTGTTAAAGTGAGTTTTCCTTAGCACTGTCACAAGTGCTTGCTCATGGGGATGTAAATGTTACATGTGTTCATATTTGTAGTATTCATAGTTTTTACGAGTCGTGTTGGTAATGTTTTTTTTTTTAAATCACTCATTATTACTGCGTGCCTGAATACTGGGAGCTCACATTTATGGAATATCAGTTCTGTGCCTTAACATTGGAAGCTCCCATTGTGGACTATTGGTGTTATGTACCTGGATACTGGGAGCTTGCATTCCAGATCATCAGCGTTCGGGTCCCAACATTGATAGTTCATGTAAACGGAGCAGCAGTGTTGGTCCCAACTTTGGGAGTTCATGTTAATATGGCACCAGAGAGAGGGTCACAGCAGTGTTGGTTCATGTAACAGCACATCGCTGTCATCGCACCAACACTACCTGCTAACTTCATTATAACCTGTCAGAGCCACTGATATTTACATTTCTGTGTTGAACTTCTTTATACTGCTTTGTAGTTTTTGTTCCTTATAGCTATAAAAATGCTGTGTGAAGAACAAATATATTAATTTCCTGTCTCTGTGTGGCTGCACTTGATTTTTTTTTGCCTTTAATGTGACTAACACTACAACAAATCATACTTGACCAACATTTATCTGCTTAAGATTGTAGTTTTACTTGTTCATTTTGCTTTTCCCCTTTTTTTTTGATTCTGTAGTTCTGTACTGAATGTTGCTTGATGCAAAGAGGGAACTCCTGTAACTGTTTACCAGCCAACAGGGAACTTCAGGAACAGTAAAAGTAACCTTTTTTGTAATGTGGATCAAAAAACAAATCATATTTGACCAATAATTATATATTTAAGAATGTAATTTTGCTTTTCTTTTCATCACTGGAGTGTGGAGTCACTGTGTACTGAGCAGGAACTCCTGTCACGATTTACCAACCAACAGGGAACCTTTTGTCATTCCAAAAAGTGGAATCCCTTTTTTCTGTAATGCGCATGGTTAAAAGAAAGCATTCTGAGGTGTCGACTGAGCCTTGATATACTGAGAAATAGAAGTCCAATGCCTGTGAAAACTGGTGAAGCGAGTATTTTGGGAATGAACAACTTCCGCAGTCTCAATGTATGACAAGAATGTAAAGTGTGTGTTTTTGTACTCTTGAAGACTGTGACTTCAGGTCAAGTGGTGACATCATGGCGTGGTGGTGAGTGCTGATGATTCACCATGACAATCAGACTCTCCTCTGTCCTTCATCCTCCCTCATGTGTGCAGTGTGGACCTCACACACTGAATTTAGCCTGAAAACTCCTCATGAAAAGCAGGTGACTCAGAGTCTCTGTGGCGCTCGGCTGTTAAGAGAGAGGCTGGTGGTTGGAGCCCACCCAGGGACGATGAACAGGCTTTACTGGTGCTTAGGACTCTGTTGATCAGCTGCTGAGTTGCTACTTGATCTCAACATTGGTCTGTTTCATCCTGAGTAGTTTGATCATAGCAGAGTCGTTGCATCAATGATCTGAACATGGATGGACAGTTAGACCCTCCACAGCAGGGGCATGTGACAGACGCTTCAGTCATTTAATGAAGTCATCATGTGACATGCAGTGTGGAGGAGTGGCTAATCGGGAAGGTTATTATATTTCCAAGGATGGGACACTATTTTTATTTTTGTTTAATATACTGCAATAGCAATTGACCATCTATGACAATTATTCATCTCCAAACTAAATCCCGCTGTTTCCTGTCAGTTGACAGAGACGATCTTTCATTGTAACGGGAATGTGAAAGACTTCAGGTATTTGAAACTCTACAAATTATTTTTTTCCTGTTTTTTTTCCCCAACAGTCTCAATCCAAGTACTAACCAGGACCAATCAGGCTTTTGAGCCTATGGAAAGGCCTCATGCTGGCCTATAGTGATCACATGCATTTCAACATTTAAGAACCCGGACCTGACCAGAGCTCCCTGTGCTGACACACCTAGCAGGTTGCCTCTGGTTACCTTTTTCTGTTTGAGGGAGTCTCAATGGCCTGGAGTTCCCCAGGACTCTGCTAGAGCCTGCAGTTCTTCCAGCTCAAACTCCAGATTTTTAAAGATGGGGTTAAATCTCAGTTAGAGTGTCTGCCTCTCTGACCCATGGAGAGAGCTGGTTCCACAGTAAAGGAGCCCAGTAACTGAAGGCTCTACCTCCCAGTCTGTTTTAAGAGATACTGGGAATCACTGAAAGACCTGCATTCTGGAGCGGAGTGCTCCGGTAGGGCAGTAAGGGATAATTAGTTCTTTCAGATAGGATGTAGCTTTATCATTGAGAGCCTGATGAGTCAGCAGAAGGATTTTGAAGTGGATTCTAGATCCTACAGGAAGCCAGTGGTGAGAAGCTAAAGCGGGAGAGATGTGTTCTCTCTTCTTAACTCCCGTCAAAACCCTGGCTGCAGCGTTCTGGACCAGCTGGAGACTCTTTAGAGAGTATTTAGGACATCGTGACAGGAGAGAGTTGCAGTAGTCCAGCCGAGAAGTGATAAATGCATGCACCAGTTTTTGAGCATCACTCTGGGAAAGGATATTCCTAATCTTAGCGATACTTCGCAGATGGAAGAAGGCGGTCCTGGTCACATGCTTTATGTGGGAGCTGAAGGAAAGGTCCTGGTCAAAAATGACTCCAAGGTTCCTTGCAGTTGTACTCGGGGTCAAGGTGATGCCATCTAGAGTAGTGATCCGATTAGAGAGTGTGTCCCTGAGGTGTTTAGGTCCAAACACAATGACCTCAGTTTTATCTGAATTTACCAGTAAAGTTAGAAGACATCCAGGAATTAAAATTTTTCAGGTAGTGTTGCAGATTAGTAAGATGGCTTGTGTTGTCTGGCTCCATTGACAAGTAAAGTTCTGTGTCATCAGCATAACAGTGAAAGTTGATCGAGTGCTTCTGGATTATGTCACCGAATGGAAGCATGGAAAGAGTGAAAAAAATTGGTCCTAAAGCTGAACCCTGTGGAACACCTTATGTAACTCTGCTATACTCCAAGTGGTCAATATTAACATTATCACTCACATGCACATCTACCAGAAAAGTGACCATCACCAGTAAGGGAAAAAAAAAGGCAAAGGCAAATTTATTTGTATAGCACCATTCATACACAGGGCAATTCATAGTGCTTTCCAGAGGGAATGAGAAATTGAAAGTTAGAATCAGTTTAAAATCGAAAACATGAATTAAAACATTCAAAAATCATTTAAAATCAATTTGACAGCAGACAAATCAATATTAAATCAATCCATCAATACCAAATCACCCAGATCAATCCCAAATCAAGACTATATGAAGGCTGCAGTAAACAGCAGTTTTCAGCCCTGATTTAAATGAGCTGACAGTTTGTGTCCCCCTCAGAGTTTCAGGGAGTTTGTTCCACAGGTGTGGACCACAGAAGCTGAAAGCAGCTTCACCCTGCTTGGTTCGGACCCTGGGGACACTGAGTAGACCTGTCCCTGATGACCTGAGGGGTCTGGATGCTTCATACCCAGTCAGCAGCTCTGACATGTATTTAGGCCCAAGCCCATTCAGTGACTTATAGACCAGTAACAGGATTTTGAACTCAATCCTTTGACACACAGGGAGCCAGTGCAGCGATTTAAGGACAGGTGTAATGTGGTCCATTTTCATACTGTTGGTCAGGACTCTGGCAGCAGCATTTTGGATGAGCTGCAGGTGCTTGATTGATTTTTTTACTGAGACCTGTAAAGACACCATTACAATAATCTAGCCTACTAAGAATAAATGCATGGACGAGTTTTTCCATGTCTTGTTTAGAGAGAAATCCTTTGATTCGTGCAATGTTTTTGAGATGATGATAGGCTGATTTAGTGATAGTTTTTATGTGGCTCTTATAATTCAGGTCTGAGTCCATAACAACACCAAGGTTTCTAGCTTGGGCGGTGGTTTGTTGTGTCATTGAGTCAAGTTGGCTGCTGACCTCAAGCTTTGCGTTTTTTGGACCAAACACAATGACTTCTGTCTTTTCTGAGTAGGCCAATTTGGCATTCCAGTAGAGGTGAATATTCCACACAAAATAAGGTTCAGTTCAGTTTCACACAGCCAAATCTGTCCTGAATCCAGCTGTGGACACGATAGAAGCCATTGATCACAGAAGCTATGGTCTGGTCCAGCTCAGTACACACACACACACACACAAAAACAAACCAATGTCACAGGAAGGAATTCAAGTAAGATTTATTAAAGGCAAGATACAGCAAGTTTTACAAAACCCCAAATTACAGACATACAATAGTAAAACAAGGAACAAGAAAAAAGATCCAAATTAAGTAATCTATGATGATGCAAGCATTATACTCCAAAAGTAAAAGTGGTTACTGTCCAGAAGGAAATGTAACAAAACAAAAACAACTGATGGAAATTCTCTTCACGTGTCCGAAGGGCGCAAATCCCTAAAACGGTAAGTCCACCAGTAAACTGAGTCAATGTTTTATATCAGCAGTTCCCAAAGTTTTCTGGCCACACACCCCCTTCACCCCCGACCAGGTTGATGCACACCCAAATCCCCATACCTTCGGGAAAAAACCCCAACGATGCCATGTGTCGAAGATAACTTCTCCTACACTTCATCTTACGATGGGGTGGATTTTGAAGAGGATGCATTTTTTTATTAATTAATATGTCAGCTTTTGATTTTAAATTTTACAGAGGAAATGTTTATTTCCTACTCTTTCGTGTGTGGGAAAATCCCACTAAAAATCACTCTAAACTGCCTCACATTTTTTTAATTTGCGCACCCCCACTTTGGAAAAAAAAAAACAGCAACTCCAATCTGTTGAAGCACCTCCAGAGGCTAAATGCTTACATGCCTAAATGAAACTAGAAAACTAGAACCCAACCCGGCATCGGTGGACACACCCAAAGCGAGTAAAGCCCCTCCACCTAAACAACAGCAGCTTGACTGTTTGCAAGGAACAGATCAACAGAGTTATTGTGAGGAATGTTGTTGGAAATATGGAGCCTGTCTCTACTGTGGAGTCACCCGCTTTCAGGCAACTTGTGAGCATGATAACGTGTCCACACGGCACATGGCAAATGGGCCGAAAAAATTTTCCAACTAAAATATAATTTTAAATGAAACTGCAAGGGCATGAATGGGAGCATGAAAGAATGTTCTTAAAGAAATGCCTAAAAAGTAACGAGGTAATACATTACTTCTTGCTGTGAGTAATCAACAAAGAAATTGACTTATTTTTTAATTAAGTAATAGTGGTTAGTCGTTTTCAATACCTAGCTCAAAACTGGTCCTCAGTATTATATTAATTATGGACAACAATCATGCAACAGAAATACATTAAGAACACATCAAGATATCAGTTCCTCCACTGCATTTAAGGATATTCTTTCCAGTTATCGATAGGGAATTCTCTTGTCTCTCAAGGAAGTTGACAAAATGCTCTCATTTGCTTGCGTCTTCTGCAGTTAGAAAAGAAAGCAATAAGCATCTAAACAGATGTTGCACGACAATTCCTCTGAAAATATGAATATTAATAATTCAAGAATTTCACAGGATTTTATGTGTCAAACGCAAACAAATAATGAACACACTTGCTGCATTTTCGACCATTGTTCATGAGGGCAAAGCCGTCTTTGCAGGCGCACTTCAAGGGAGAGCTAAAACATTGCAAAAGTGGAAATGGGACAAACAGACAGATGTACTACCTGAAACCATGCTGCTAAGCCACATGGCTTTTACTAGTGCCAGGTCATAAAATGCATTTGAAAAAAGCAGCAGTGATAAGATGAACTATAAAATCAATGCACTTTGACGTGAAATGAAAAAGCTCGATCTGAAAAAAAATTCTCACCTTGACAGATTTTGTCATCCAGCTCCTCTGATATCTGGGTGATTGCTGTAAAGTTGTTCGTGTAGTACAAGTAGTCCTCAGTGGGCTCTGAGGCAATCTCTGTAAGCTCATCCACTGCTGCACCACCCACACCGACAGCAAACACCTTGACCCCTGAAACAAACACAGAGAGGCTTGTCTGTGTGCCTCTATGGAGGGTAGTGCATGAGTCAACAGCAGGCAGTAAAATAATCCATCCTCCTCTCACCCATCTCCTTGGTTTTTTTTGCAGCCTCTCCGACACTGTCCTCACTTCGTCCATCTGTGACTAGAATGGCCACCTTGGTGACTCCTGGCCGGGCGCCCTGAGCCACACTAAAGCTTTCGTCTGCCAGATAATGTAAGGCTTTGCTTGTGAGGGTCCCTTTCCCAATGTAAGTCATTTGGTCCACAGCATCTTTAATGTCCTGCACGTTGTTGTGTTGGCCCAAGGGAAATTCCTGAAATAAGGAGATGGAAAGAGTACCTTTATCTGAGCAAGAATGAAGGCCCCAACCAGTTTTTCCCCATGTTTATGTGGATGATGTGTGAGTGTGGTTGTGGTGTGTCTATGGAAACGAATTGGAAACAGGTGGGAGTGCATGATTGGCCGAGGAGGAGGAGCATGCAGCCAACCATTGAAGCCTTAAAAAGAGCCATCCTCCAGTGCACGGACAGCATCCCAGTAATCCATTTACAGACAACCTTTATCACGTGTTTTGCCTAAACTCTATGAACCTCGCGTGCGTTTTCTTTCTGTTAGTGCCTTCTGCGTATGTGACACGTGTTTTTGGTTTCTAGTTATTGGTTTGGTCGGGATCGGCTCAAGGAATCCGTTTTGAGTTGTTTTCTTTTCTTTGATGAACAACAGTACTTGTGATTATATTATCTGCTCTAGTATGCCGCTTTTAGTTTCCTCTCTGTGCCTGTTTTGTTTCAATGATTTCATTTTGGTAATGTCTTCACCTGTGAGGCCCGTGTGCACACTCAATTAGTTAAAGTTTTGTAATAAAATCCTTCCTTTATTTCCCAAACTTGAACATCTCGGGAAGTTTTCCTTTGTTACCCCTGTCCTCCTAGAGCGGGGTGTAACAGAGGTGTTTAAGAGGGAGTAAGACAGCAAAACGGATGTACCTGATTGACAGTACTGGAGTACTGCACCAGTCCAACATGAACACTGGTGTCAGACACGTCCATGCTGTCAATGAGCTGCTTGATCCATTGCTTGACCTGCTTAAAGTTCGCAGCACCCACACTCCCAGATCCATCGATCAGGAACACCACATCTTTCTTTGAGTTGTTGCAAGCTAGAGCGGTTGGACAAGGATGTACCCAATAGAGCATGATTATCTGGGAGCTCAGAGACCATGATTGAACAAACAGCTTCAGACTCACACAAACATAATGAACACACTCACTGCATTTGCGACCATTGTCCATGAGGGTAAAGCCTTCTTTGCAGGCGCACTTGTATGATCCAGGGGAGCTGATGCATATATGCTGGCAGTCATGGTCCCCTGTGGCACACGGGTCCAAGGCTTCAGCCAGTGAGGAGAGAATGACAAGGTCAGTTTGAAAATGGGAAAATCTACCATGGATTTTAATGACAAACTGCTGCAAGAATCAGCTGACCTATAAAAATGTTGTGGAGGAGGAGGGAATCAAGTGGATCGCTCAAAAAAATGGGGAAAAGTTAGGAGGCACCATTCATGAATAAAATATGGATTGTTCTTTAATTAGTGATACAAATTCGATGCAGGCACTTGTCCATTTATGTTTCACTTTCAATTCCTTCATTTCTTAGTGTGAAAGCACAATGTAATTGGAATGTAATCATCCTTGAGTGGTGTATCATGTCAGAACTTGACACATTTCAACCATGAATGAATACTTTATGGTTTTGATGCTTTGAGTGTGTTCCTGACACTGTGACCCAAATATTTGCCCACCACAATCTTTTCTATGGATTTTTTTTCCTTGCAGGGGACATTTGGACCAAATATGAAAACATACACTTGAGTCATTCTTAGAAATTTTCATTCAAATGAGGTGACAGTAACTTTCAATTTGACCATCAAATCTTAATAATTTATCTTTAATGGACAAAAAATTTGAGGTTTTCCTCTTGCCATGTTCCTGAGATATCATGTTCATGTGACAGTGGTTAGACCTTGACCTTCGACCACAAAAGTCTTTCCAGTTTATCTTTGAGTTACAGGAAAGGTTTGTGTAATCTTTGAGGATATCCTCTCAAGGCACAGCTAAAACATTGCATCAGTGGAAATGGGACAAACCGACAGATGTACTACCTGAAACCATTCTGCTCAGCCTCATGGCTTTTACCAGTGCCAGGTCATAAAAGGCATTTGGAAAAAGTAGAAGTGACAATATGAACTATTAAATCAATGCACTAAGCGGTGAAATCAGAATCTCGATCTGGAAAAAATTGTGTCACCTTGACAGATTTTGTCATCCAGCTCCTCTGATATCTGGGTTATTGCTGTAAAGTTGTTCATGTAGTACAAGTATTCCTCAGTGGGCTCTGAGGCAATCTGTGTCAGCTCATCCACCACTGCACCACCCACGCCGACAGCAAACACCTTGACCCCTGAAACAAACACAGAGAGGCTTGTCTGTGTGCCTCTATGGAGGGTAGTGCATGAGTCAACAGCAGGCAGTAAAATAATCCATCCTCCTCTCACCCATCTCCTTGGTTTTATTTGCAGCCTCTCCGACACTTTCCACACTTTTTCCATCTGTGACCAGAATGGCCACCTTGGTGACTCCGGGCCTGGCGCCCTGAGCTACACTAAAGCTTTCGTCTGCCAGATAATGTAAGGCTTTGCTTGTGTTGGTCCCTTGCCCAATGTAGGTCATTTGGTCCACAGCATCTTTAAGGTCCTGCTCATTGTTGTGGTGGCCCAAGGGAAATTCCTGCAATAAGGAGATGGAAAGAGTACCTTTTATCTGAGCAAGAATGAAGGAGGTGTTTAAGAGGGAGTAAGACAACAAAGTACACGCGTACTTGATTGACAGTACTGGAGAACTGCACCAGTCCAACATGAACACTGGTGTCAGACACATCCATGCTGTCAATGAGCTGCTTGATCCATTGCTTGACCAGCTCAAAGTTCACATCTCCCACACTCTCAGATCCATCGATGAGGAACACCACATCTTTCTTTGTGTTGTTGCAAGCTAGAGCGGTTGGACACAGATGTACCCAATAGAGCATGATTATCTGGGAGCTCAGAGACCATGATTGAACAAACAGCTTCAGACTCACACACAAACACAATGAACACACTCACTGCAGTTGCGACCATTGTTCATGAGGGTAAAGCCTTCTTTGCAGGCGCACTTGTATGATCCAGGGGAGCTGATGCATATATGCTGGCAGTCATGGTCCACTGTGGCACACGGGTCCAAGGCTTCAGCCAGTGAGGAGCGAATGACAACATCAGTTTGAAAATGGGAAAATCTACCATGGATTTTAATGACAAACGGCTGCCAAGAAAAAATAGTTGAACTTTACAGAAGTTCTGGGGGAGGAGGGAATCAGGTGGATCTTTCAAACAAACACATGGTAAATTTGGAAGCACCATTCATTCAAATGAGGTGACAGTAAACTGGACATTGACAATCAAAATCTTAATTACCTATCTTTAAATATACACAACATTTGAAATTTTCCTCTTGATGTGTTCCTGAGATATCATGTTAATGTGAGGTGACAGTGACTCGACCTTGACCTTCGACCACAAAAGTCCTTCCGGTTTATCTTTGAGTTAAAGGGGGAGTTTTGTGTGAACTTTGAGGATATCCTCTTAAGGCACAGCTAAAACATTGCATCAGTGGAAATGGGACAAACCGACAGATTTACTACCTGAAACCATTCTGCTCAGCCACATGGCTTTTACCAGTGCCAGGTCATAAAAGGCATTTGGAAAAAGTAGAAGTGACAAGATGAACTATTAAATCAGTGCACTTAGCGGTGAAATCAGAATCTCGATCTGGAAAAAATTTTGTCACCTTGACAGATTTTGTCATCCAGCTCCTCTGATATCTGGGTGATTGCTGTAAAGTTGTTTGTGTAGTACAAGTAGTCCTCAGTGGGCTCTGAGGCAATCTGTGTCAGCTCATCCACCACTGCACCACCCACGCCGACAGCAAACACCTTGACCCCTGAAACAAACACAGAGAGGCTTGTCTGTGTGCCTCTATGGAGGGTAGTGCATGAGTCAACAGCAGGCAGTAAAATAATCCATCCTCCTCTCACCCATCTCCTTGGTTTTATTTGCAGCCTCTTTGACATTATCCACACTTTTTCCATCTGTGACCAGAATGGCAACCTTGGTGACTCCTGGCCTGGCGCCCTGAGCTACACTAAAGCTTTCGTCTGCCAGATAATGTAAGGCTTTGCTTGTGTTGGTCCCTTGCCCAATGTAGGTCATTTGGTCCACAGCATCTTTAAGGTCCTGCACGTTGTTGTGTTGGCCCAAGGGAAATTCCTGCAATAAGGAGATGGAAAGAGTACCTTTATCTGAGCAAGAATGAAGGAGGTGTTTAAGAGGGAGTAAGACAACAAAGTACACGCGTACCTGATTGACAGTACTGGAGAACTGCACCAGTCCAACATGAACACTGGTGTCAGACACATCAATGCTGTCAATGAGCTGCTTGATCCATTGCTTGACCAGCTCAAAGTTCGCATCTCCCACACTGTCAGATCCATCGATGAGGAACACCACATCTTTCTTTGAGTTGTTACAAGCTAGAGCGGTTGGACACAGATGTACCCAATAGAGCATGATTATCTGGGAGCTCAGAGACCATGATTGAACAAACAGCTTCAGACTCACACACAAACACAATGAACACACTCACTGCATTTGCGACCGTTCTCCATGGGGGTAAAGCCTTCTTTGCAGGCGCACTTGTATGATCCAGGGAGGCTGATGCATATATGCTGGCAGTCATGGTCCCCTGTGGCACACGGGTCCAAGGCTTCAGCCAGTTAGGAGAGAATGACAAC
The DNA here is from genome assembly GCF_037954235.1 of Aulostomus chinensis. NCBI lineage: Eukaryota > Metazoa > Chordata > Actinopteri > Syngnathiformes > Aulostomidae > Aulostomus > Aulostomus chinensis. The sequence continues at coordinate 6,155,807 of NC_141343.1, read as the reverse complement.
GTCAGTTTGAAAATAGGAAAATCTACCATGGATTTTAATGACAAACTGCTGTAAGGAATCAGTTGACCTATAAAAATGTTGTGGGGGAGGAAGGAATCAAGGAGAACTTTCAAACAAACAGATGGGAAATTAGGAAACACAATTCATGAATAAAATATTTGTTGTTCCTTTTTGGGGATGCAAATTTGATGCACATGCTTGTCCACTGATGCTGCATTGTCAAAAACTTTATTTTTTATTGTGAAAGCACAGTGTATTTGGAATGTAATCGTCCTCGAATGGTGTCTCAAATAAGGACTCCTCACATTTCTACCACAAATGAATACCCTGTAAGTCCCACACTCCCTACTGTTTGTAGTGTGTTCCTGACACCATAAACTCAACAATATCCCACCACAATCTTTTCTATGGATTGTTTAGAGGAGACCCTTTAGGGGACATTTGAACCATCCATTCATCGTTCATCCATTGTCATCTTCAGCTTATTCCTACACATTGAGGGTCGCGGGGGGGCTGGAGCCTATCCCAGTGTCAACATGCGAGAGGCGGGGTTCACCCTGGACAGGTCGCCAGTCCATCGCAGGGCCAACATAGAGAGACGAACAACCATTCACACTCACATTCATACCTATGGTCAATTTAGAGTATTCAATCAGCCTAGTCCCCAGTTGCATGTCTTTGGACTGTGGGAAGAAGCCGGAGGACCCGGAGAGAACCCACGCAGACACGGGGAGAACATGCAAACTCCACACGTTAACCCTCCCATAGCCGGGGCTCGAACCCAGAACCTTCTTGCTGTGAGGCCACACTGCTAACCACTGCACCACCGTGCAGCCGACATTTGAACCAAATATGTAAAATACACTCGAGTCATTCTTGGAAATTTTCATTCAAATGAGGTGACAGTAACCTTCAATTTGAAAATCAAAATCTTAATTATCTATCTTTAAATATACCCAACATTTGAGGTTTTCCTATTGACATGTTCCTGAGATATCATATTCATGTGAGGTGACAGTGGTTAGACCTTGACCTTCGACCACAAAAGTCTTTCCAGTTTATCTTTGAGTTACAGGAGAGGTTTGTGTAATCTTTGAGGATATCCTCTCAAGGCACAGCTAAAACATTGCATCAGTGGAAATGGGACAAACAGACAGATGTACTACCTGAAACCATTCTGCTCAGCCACATGGCTTTTACCAGTGCCAGGTCATAAAAGGTTTTTGGAAAAAGTAGAAGTGACAAGATGAACTATTAAATCAGTGCACTTAGCGGTGAAATCAGAATCTCGATCTGGAAAAAATTGTGTCACCTTGACAGATTTTGTCATCCAGCTCCTCTGATATCTGGGTTATTGCTGTAAAGTTGTTTGTGTAGTACAAGTATTCCTCAGTGGGCTCTGAGGCAATCTCTGTCAGCTCATCCACTGCTGCACCACCCACGCCGACAGCAAACACCTTGACCCCTGAAACAAACACAGAGAGGCTTGTCTGTGTGCCTCTATGGAGGGTAGTGCATGAGTCAACAGCAGGCAGTAAAATAATCCATCCTCCTCTCACCCATCTCCTTGGTTTTATTTGCAGCCTCTCCGACACTTTCCACACTTTTTCCATCTGTGACCAGAATGGCCACCTTGGTGACTCCGGGCCGGGCGCCCTGAGCCACACTAAAGCTTTCGTCTGCCAGATAATGTAAGGCTTTGCTTGTGTTGGTCCCTTGCCCAATGTAGGTCATTTGGTCCACAGCATCTTTAAGGTCCTGCACGTTGTTGTGTTGGCCCAAGGGAAATTCCTGCAATAAGGAGATGGAAAGAGTACCTTTATCTGAGCAAGAATGAGGGAGGTGTTCAAGAGGGAGTAAGACAACAAAGTACACGCGTACTTGATTGACAGTACTGGAGAACTGCACCAGTCCAACATGAACACTGGTGTCAGACACGTCCATGCTGTCAATGAGCTGCTTGATCCACTGCTTGACCAGCTCAAAGTCCGCATCTCCCACACTGTCAGATCCATCGATGAGGAACACCACATCTTTCTTTGAGTTGTTGCAAGCTAGAGCGGTTGGACACAGATGTACCCAATAGAGCATGATTATCTGGGAGCTCAGAGACCATGATTGAACAAACAGCTTCAGACTCACACACAAACACAATGAACACACTCACTGCAGTTGCGACCATTGTCCATGAGGGTAAAGCCTTCTTTGCAGGCGCACTTGTATGATCCAGGGGAGCTGATGCATATATGCTGGCAGTCATGGTCCCCTGTGGCACACGGGTCCAAGGCTTCAGCCAGTGAGGAGAGAATGACAAGGTCAGTTTGAAAATGGGAAAATCTACCATGGATTTTAATGACAAACTGCTGCAAGAATCAGCTGACCTATAAAAATGTTGTGGAGGAGGAGGGAATCAGGTGGATCTTTCAAACAAACAAGTGGAACTGTTTCGAAGCACACTTTACTTATAAAATACGAGTTATACATTTAACTGAATACGAGTTGTTCCTTGTCCCTTGCATTTTTTGTGGTACTGTGGTCATAAAATTGAGGACAATTGCTTTTCTTTCTGGGAGAAAAGATCTGCCAGAGCTTTTGAAGTTTTAGGTCAGCATAGTTAATTTAACAATTCATTATACATGATTTTTTTTAACTTTTTACATTTTTTTATGTTTTCACCATCTGTTTATCATTATTATTATTTTTTCATTTGTAACCAAAGCAGAAATGCTGGAACATGAGAGTTCATCCATGTATTTGGTACATGATTCAACTCACCTGATACAGTTCTTTCTGTCCCTCCCTGAAACAGAATTGCACACTCAAATCACCCACTTTTTCACCAAGATATTTTTAAAGTTTAAATCTATTAAATTTGTGAACCACATACTATGTGCATTTACATTATTTGACGCATTAATCCTCTAAAAATTGATGGCAATTGAGCCAAAAAAATGTATTACCAAACTTGGAAAGCAACTTTATATGTTTTGGTTCCTTAAAACTTGGCATCTGGTCATCATGCAGATCAGTAATGTATTACATCATAAGTGTTGCACTCATGAATCTTACCAAAGGAACAACACTCAAAGACACAAGTAGGATGAGGAGAACTGGAGCCATGATGGTGCTCTTAGTCAGTGCAGATGCCAAGTCTGAAAAGAAGAACAATGGTTAATGTCAGAACATAAAGATTATTTTTAAAAAAAGGAGCTCAGTCTTATAGGAGAATGAGAGTTGTCACTCTAACCAGAAGTGAGTGCTAGAAGACTGTGACCTGTACTGATGCTAAGCCTGTTAGCCCACGGAACAAAAACAAGAGACACCTGGGAAAAGAGCCAAGTACATCTCGCTCTCTCTCTCTCTCTCTCTCTCTCTCTCTCTCTCTCTCTCTCTCTCTCTCTCTCTCTCTCTCTCTCACACACACACACACACACACACGGTAAAGAGACACCCACAGACAGCCAAGGTCCAAGATAAGGGTCATTTTTTAATTTGATGCCTTTTGTGTCCCCAGTACAAATCATACTGTATTTTGTTTAAATTTGGACAAATACTGATTCCATTTGGTTTTCCATGTATGGCCAATTGTTTTTTATTATGAATATAATGATATGGGCATCAAAGTTGTTATTTTTACATTTTAAAAGGTTTGGTTAAAGAGGTATGTTGGAATAGGCCATGTCCCCAGTGCTGTTCATTCAAATTTGATCTTTAAAAACAAATAGCAGGCATACATTTCCACATATTTCCTTATTATTTCATGTCCCTGGTCAAAATCCATTTAATCAAAAGCTGTTCTGATCAAAATTGCTAAATTCTGTATTAAAGTAAGAAGGTTTTATGTTCATCCCTTGTGGTCACTGTCCACCCTGAGAGCTGTGTTAGTGTCCCTTTAAGGAAAAACATATTTCTCAGTGACATCACTCTCATAAACTGACGTCCCATCAGTGGCAGGAAATTCAAATGTGGAAAGCTGGTTGATTTCTCTTCCTATCAGGTTTTGCTGTTTTTATTCATTGAGCTTGATGTGTTGGAACATAACATGTCCACTCTGTCAGAAACATGTATAGATGAGATCAGTCAGACTGAATCAATTTAAAAAGTGTGGGAAAACCATAGATTCTTCCTCAAGGATTCAAAGTCATGCTCGCTATGATGCCAACACAGGCAGGCTGAAGACTATCTTTCACGAAAAATGTCTACCCTGTTAGCCTTACTCAACTAACAGGGTGGGGACCGACCTAACAAGGTGGACATGTACTGTTTACAGTAATATTATAACATGTATTGTTGTCATATATGCAGTGTCTACCCTATTCATTTTTATGGATAGATCCATCGTCTTCCACTTATTCCTATAAAGAGGCAGGGTTCACCCTGGACAGGTCACCAGTCCATTTCAGGGCCAACATTCAGAGACGAACAACCATTCACACTCACATCTACGGACGATTTAGAGCATTAATCAGCCTCGTCCCCAAATTGCACGTCTTTAGATGGTGGGAGGAAGCTGGAGTACCAGAGAGAACCCACACAGGAACAAGGAGACTCCACACAGAAAGATCCTGTGCCCGAGCCGGGACTCGAACCCAGAAAGTTCTTGCTGTGAGGCCACAGTGCTGACCACTGCACCACCGTGTAGCCATGAATAAAGTCAAAGAACTAAAATAGAAAATATAATGATTTAAAATTAAGCTAAGAAGGCAAAAAATTGATAAGTAAATACAATATGAAGGCCTAAAATATATAAATGTAATGGGTTAAATCAGAGCAGCACAGTGGAACAGTGGGTCACACTGTGGCCTCACAGCAAGAAGGTTCTGACTTCTAGTCTCGGCTCAGGCACAGGATCAGACTGACGCCTGCTCAACACTGACCAAACACCGCCCTATTGCATTGTGGGAAATTTCTGCTCGGCTTGTGTCCATCAATACATATGAAAAATTTGTCCAGAATAAGTATGGATAGTGTAAACTATTTAGTACAAACTGTTTCTTCATACTGAGGAGGGTGGAGGTACAGAATTTCAGACACAGCCTTTGTTTGTTTTGTTTATTTATTGATTTTTCTTACATTTCACAATCAAAGCCCCACAGCTGCAGAAAAAGAGAGGACAAGCAGTGATGGTTAAGATCAACGCGGGGCCTGAACCCACAACCCTGAGAGCAAGAGTCTCATGCTCTACTGACTGAGCTTGTCAGGCTACAGCTGAGTAGGTTCAACAGCAGGAAGTGATCAGAGTGACAGACGTTTGGTGCACACGTGTTTCACCCTAACCCGAAGGGTCGCGGGGGCTGGAGCCTGTCCCAGCAGCTTTAGGGCGCAAGGCGGGGTTCAGGTCACCAGTCCATCACAGGGCCAAAACATATAGACAGACAACCATTAACACACACAGTCAATTTAGAGTATCAATCAGCCTCGTCCCCTCTTCAAGTCTTTGGACTGTGGGAGGAAGCTGGAGTACCAGAGAGAACCCACATAGGAACAGGGAGAACATGGAGACTCCACACAGAAAGATCCTGTGCTGGAGCCAGGACTCAAACCCAGAACCTTCTTGCTGTGAGGCCACAGTACTGACCACTGTTCCACCGTGCAGCCCTACAATATTTGTATATTACCTAAAGGAAATGCCTGTGACCTGTCAACCGGTCCAGGGTCCTGGTCCAACCCAAAAGTTGCTGGGATAGGCTCAAGCCCCCTAAAAAGGATGAGCGGAAGAAAATCGATGGATGGGTAAAGGAAATGCATGCATTTGTTTAAGAGTGGCACCCTTTGAGTGCAGCTAAGACACAGCAGCGTTATCGAGCACTCTGTGATGCTGACCCACAGAGACGACAGATTTACCTTGAGAATGAGAGAGACAAATGGAGACGGGATAGAGAGAGTGGCATAAAGACTGGCAAGGAGGAAGAAATGGAGGGAGCCAAGGATAGCAACCAGGGCCAAAGCCCAAGCATTTAGCCAGGGAGTCACAGAACACTCCCCCTGCAGCTCCACAGAGTCGGCCAGAGGCAGGGCCTTCAAGGTGAGCACAAGCTTGTAACAGGAAATGTAAAAGTGCTCTGCAATGTCAGTCAGGATGTATTATTGTTTGTTCCCTGTACCTCACAAACACACACCCACACACGCTCAAACACACTGACACTCACACACACTCACAAACACACACACACAAAGACACACACAGACACACACAAACACACACACACACAGAGCGTGCATTGATTGCTTTCTGATTAATAAATAAATTAATGAAATGTATACAATAGCTTGGAAAATGCTTTTTAAATCCAAATCAATCAATCAAACTTTATTAAGTGTTTTCATCCATTACATGGAACTCAAAGTGCTTTACAGAGACAAATAAAAACATGCCCTCAAACCCTACCACCCACCCCCAACCTTTGCATAACATTGACAAATAAAAGCATGCCCTCAAGCCCACAACCACCCCACAATTCACCCACACAAGCACTGTTTCACTCATACACAAACATGGACTCATACACACACTAAAATAGAGGACATTTGACTGAGTGCAAGTGGCCCTAGTACAGATAAACTAGCCAAGAAAGCGCCGCCAGAGGAGCCAGCTGCACCAGGAGCAGACAGCCAGCCATAGCCACAGGACACCGATGCAGGACCCAGAGAAAAGATGAGGCAGAGACACCAAACCTCCACCAGGATCCTGCGAGACCCCTGCAGCCACAGCCGACCACCCCTCGTGGTGCAGAGGGCTCCCCTGGAGGAAACACTGAAGATCCTAAAGCTAAAAGAATAAAAATAAGTAAAAACTAAAAAACAAATAAAAGCATTCAACATCTTCCGCTTATTCCTTTCTATTTAGGGTCGCTGGAGCCTAACCCAGCATCTACAGGTGAGAGGCAGGGTTCACCCTGGACAGGTCACCAGTCCATTTCAGGGCCAACATTCAGAGACGAACAACCATTCACACTCACATCTACGGACGATTTAGAGTATCAATCAGCCTCGTCCCCAAATTGCACGTCTTTGGACTGTGGGAGGAAGCTGGAGTACCAGAGAGAACCCACACAGGAACATGGAGACTCCACACAGAAAGATCCTGTGCCCGAGCCGGGACTCGAACCCAGAAACTTCTTGCTGTGAGGCCACAGTGCTGACCACTGCACCACCGTGTATCCATGAATAAAGTCAAAGAACTAAAATAGAAAATGTAATGATTTAAAATTAAGCTAAGAAGGAAAAAAATTGATAAGTAAATACAATATGAAGGCCTAAAATATATAAATGTAATGGGTTAAATCAGAGCAGCACGGTGGAACAGTGGGTCACACTGTGGCCTCACAGCAAGAAGGTTCTGACTTCTAGTCCCGGCTCGGGCACAGGATCTTTCTGTGTGGAGTCTCCATGTTCTCCCTGTTCCTGTGTGGGTTCTCTCTGGTACTCCAGCTTCCTCCCACAGTCCAAAGACATCAAGAGGGGACGAGGCTGATTGATACTCTAAATTGACCGTACTTACTGTTTTAGTTTGACCTCAAACCTCTCCTCTTGTTTTCAGGTTACTTCACTTCCCCTTGTCTTCTGTTTGCCTGAGTCTCTCTGTGTGTCCTGCCCCTGACTGGTTACTATGGTCACCATTCCTGTCACCGCAGCAGCAGCAGCAGCAGCAGCAGCAGGACCGCTCCACACCTACTGGCCACAAAAATGGCATTTCTCCTACCTGTATCGTTTTTTTGTAGCTGTTCAACTTCTCATTAGAATGAGAAACAGAAGAAGACACATCTTGTGAATATCTGGAGCTTCATTCCAGCAGCAGACCTCCTCAGGTGATGGAATTTATATTTGACATGTTTCCCATTAAATGAGACTCATTTGCAGTACATTGAAATCTACTTGTGTTCCTGGTGAGTTTCTTTAACAACATGAGCTGACAGAATCTACGTTCAGAGAGGAACCACCATATCCAGGTGTCAGGACCTTTGAGCAGGCAGAGCCGTCCACAGTAGCAGACAAAGCATTAGCATTGAGAAGAAACTGATCCCTGAGCCTACTTTTGGTCTGGTCAAGTGGGAACAAAATAATATGACATCATGGTCAGACTGACGCCTGCTCAACACTGACCAAACACTGCCCTATTGCATTGTGGGAAATTTCTGCTCGGCTTGTGTCCATCAATACATATGAAAAATTTGTCCAGAATAAGTATGGATAGTGTAAACTATTTAGTACAAACTGTTTCTTCATACTGAGGAGGGTGGAGGTACAGAATTTCAGACACAGCCTTTGTTTGTTTTGTTTATTCATTGATTTTTCTTACATTTCACAATCAAAGCCCCACAGCTGCAGAAAAAGAGAGGACAAGCAGTGATGGTTAAGATCAACGCTCAACGTGGGGCCTGAACCCACAACCCTGAGAGCAAGAGTCTCATGCTCTACTGACTGAGCTCGTCAGGCTACAGCTGAGTAGGTTCAATAGCAGGAAGTGATCAGAGTGACAGACGTTTGGTGCACACGTGTTTCACCCTAACCCGAAGGGTCGCGGGGGCTGGAGACTGTCCCAGCAGCTTTAGGGCGCAAGGCGGGGTTCAGGTCACCAGTCCATCACAGGGCCAAAACATATAGACAGACAACCATTAACACACACAGTCAATTTAGAGTATCAATCAGCCTCGTCCCCTCTTGATGTCTTTGGACTGTGGGAGGAAGCTGGAGTACCAGAGAGAACCCACACAGGAACAGGGAGAACATGGAGACTCCACACAGAAAGATCCTGTGCTGGAGCCAGGACTCAAACCCAGAACCTTCTTGCTGTGAGGCCACAGTGCTGACCACTGTTCCACCGTGCAGCCCTACAATATTTGTATATTACCTAAAGGAAATGCCTGTGACCTGTCAACCGGTCCAGGGTCCTGGTCCAACCCAAAAGTTGCTGGGATAGGCTCAAGCCCCCTAAAAAGGATGAGCGGAAGAAAATCGATGGATGGGTAAAGGAAATGCATGCATTTGTTTAAGAATGGCACCCTTTGAGTGCAGCTAAGACACAGCAGCGTTATCGAGCACTCTGTGATGCTGACCCACAGAGACGACAGATTTACCTTGAGAATGAGAGAGACAAATGGAGACGGGATAGAGAGAGTGGCATAAAGACTGGCAAGGAGGAAGAAATGGAGGGAGCCAAGGATAGCAACCAGGGCCAAAGCCCAAGCATTTAGCCAGGGAGTCACAGAACACTCCCCCTGCAGCTCCACAGAGTCGGCCAGAGGCAGGGCCTTCAAGGTGAGCACAAGCTTGTAACAGGAAATGTAAAAGTGCTCTGCAATGTCAGTCAGGATGTATTATTGTTTGTTCCCTGTACCTCACAAACACACACCCACACACGCTCAAACACACTGACACTCACACACACTCACAAACACACACAGAGCGTGCATTGATTGCTTTCTGATTAATAAATAAATTAATGAAATGTATACAATAGCTTGGAAAATGCTTTTTAAATCCAAATCAATCAATCAATCAAACTTTATTAAGTGTTTTCATCCATTACATGGAACTCAAAGTGCTTTACAGAGACAAATAAAAACATGCCCTCAAACCCTACCACCCACCCCCAACCTTTGCATAACATTGACAAATAAAAGCATGCCCTCAAGCCCACAACCACCCCACAATTCACCCACACAAGCACTGTTTCACTCATACACAAACATGGACTCATACACACACTAAAATAGAGTTTTCAGGTCTTGTTTTCAGGTTACTTCACTTCCCCTTGTCTTCTGTTTGCCTGAGTCTCTCTGTGTGTCCTGCCCCTGACTGGTTACTATGGTCACCATTCCTGTCACCGCAGCAGCAGCAGCAGCAGCAGCAGCAGCAGCAGCGGCAGCGGCGGCAGCAGCAGCAGCAGCAGCAGCAGCAGCAGCAGCAGCAGGACCGCTCCACACCTACTGGCCACAAAAATGGCATTTCTCCTGCCTCTATCGTTTTCTTGTAGCTGTTCAACTTCTCATTAGAATGAGAAACAGAAGAAGACACATCTTGTGAATATATTGAGCCTAATTCCAGCAGCAGACCTCCTCAGGTGATGGAATTTATATTTGACATGTTTCCCATTAGTGCTTCATCTGCAAAAGAAAAAAACAGCGCCATCTTAAATACACGTGACCACAGTCACATGAGCGATCACATGATTGAGAAATGACAACAAACACACCTTCACCTTTGACAAAAACATAACATCAATGGTGAATCACAGATAAGACACCAGTGGTAAGAACACTAAAGTGCTGTCAAGGAGAAACATGATACGAGCAAACACACACACAAGTTCAAGAGAGAGAACTCTCCCAGAGGGAACCACTCAAAGGAGAACCATAGAGATCATCAGGCTGTATGACCTCATCAACATGAGACAGGTGGATAGGAAACAAGCTCAGAGATGTCAGGAACATGAGATCCAAGTGGTCCACCACAAACACAGAGGACGACATGAAGTGGAAAGATGGAGGTCACAGCCAGCAGACACTGTCACTCTCTTGTGTAGGAGTGAAGAATAACATCACTTTTTCATTGAGGCCAATTTCTTCTTATTTTAACACAAACAGTCATGAGATTCTATCATTTATTTTCCGGATATCTATGTGACCTACTGGGAGTTTCTGGTTCTCGAAACATTTGATTTCCCCTGAACTTCTCTTTCTCAACGTCTCATTGTTTGAACCGGCCCACAGCTGTGAAAGCAGCAAATCCTGGCAACTGGACCTTCAGGAACCACTTTGCCCCCTCAAACAACAGAGACCAAATTACATCCAATTATGAGGGGAATTTCATCTAGAATATGATCATGCTGAGTTTAGCAAAACACTGAGGACAAGAAGATGAAGAGGAACTGAACTTCTTCAAGCTCAACATCTCTACTCACTTTACCTGGTGATATAAACAGAGGTTGGACCATCCAACTTAGATGTTTCCTCCACACAGAGATCAGGGATGGATCCAGACCTGCATAGGTGTAACATTTGCAACATGGGTTTTGGGGGTTTTTTGATTTAGAGAAAGCTTCAACTGGTGAGGTTCCAGAACCAAGAGAGAGGTGGAGCCTGCATCACCTACTGGAGCTTTTAGTCAAAGGTTCACACTTGGATTTGAATGCTTTTTGGAGAGACAACGTGCAGGGAGGGAGTTTGGTGATGAAGAACAAGTTCCTCTCAGCTTTAAATGGAGTTTTCAGGAGTCAAACAAACGCTCCTCTGATCCGTTGTCAGATGTGTTCTCATTGCACCACAGCCCTCCAGGTTGAGGGTTCTGATCCTAGTCAGACACATTGACTGTGATGCTGCTGAGCCTGAAGGGAGGATGAAGAAAGGAGTGTCTGAGAGAGCTTCACCAGACAAACTGTCCAGTTGAACAACAAATACGAGTCAGTATTCATGTTGCTGCTGTGACCAGGATTCAAACCAGGGCTGCTGCAGCCACAACACAGAGGACTGACCACTATAGGATCAGGGCCTCCTCAACAGCAGCTTGAGCTTCTGTGTCTTTGTCTCATTGAGACATCAAAGACAATTTGTGTCCACAAAGAAATGCATTGAGAAATCAAGGTGAGATCAAAGAAAGAATTCCAAGATCAAACACCAAACTCTGAGATCAAAGGTTGAAGTTCCCCAAGGTTCAGTTTTAGCTCAGACCCTCTTTAATATCTATGTACTGCCACTTGTCATCAGGAGACTCAGTATAAACGTCCACATTTCTGCTGATGTCACACAGCTGGACATCGCCGTGTCTCCTGATGACTCAGGACTAGTTGATGTCCTCTTGCCTGCATTTAGAGATCCAGTCATGGAGGCAGAGAACTTTCTCCAGCTCAACCAGGACAAAACTGAGGTCTTAATTGTTGGTCCTGAAGCTCAGAGAGAAACTGAATGCTAAACTACAAACATGAGCACTTGAGGTCTCTCAACAAGTGAAAAACCTTGGTCTCATCTTTGATTCAGATCTTAGTTCTGAACCTCTCATCAGAAACAGAACCAAACCAGCATTTTATCATCCTAAGAATGTTGTGGGAATCCAGCTGTCATGATGACAAAGATGGATTTGGATTGTGACCCAACGGCTCAGGTCCTGGACACCAGCAGACCTCTCAACACCTGCAGCATTTTTCCAGCTCCACCAAACCCACCATTCACTGCCTCCTCATCATCTGGGCATCAAAAGCAGCTCAGACCTGCTGCAGCTCAGAGACCTCAGCCATTTTTAGAACGTCTCAATTATTCTCCTTCACAGGATTTTCATTCACAAACAATAGAATTTTCAAATACCTCAACAGTTTTCAGCTTGCTGGTAAACAGTACTTCAACTACCATTCCATTGTGTAATGTCAGTGACAGATGTGTACTATATGCAGTACTACTAATCAAGTACAGCCCTGACTGATACTTTATCTCCAATGATAGGAAGGATAAGAATGTTGAAATGGACCAAGCAGGAATAGAATCTCAAGTCATGTCAACTTTACTGAGCAGCACTCAGTTAATTTCAGGAAAGACAAGACATTTTTACCACCTGTCAATGAAGTAGTCAGCAAAATAAATATGACACCAAACAGTAGTTGAGGGAGAGCAGAGCTGGAAATAAGACATTACTGGGAGGGAATGAATCTATCAAATGTTACAGAGTTATTTCAGTTGAAGAAATCAGATTTAGGAGGGAAATTCTTCACATTTTCATCCATTTTTATTTCAGCCAGATAAACAAATAATGTGTTCTACTTGGGCAGAATACGCCTTTAAAAGATTTTGAAAGTATAAATTTGTTGGGAGAGATACTCAAAACTACAGCTCCTTATTCAGAATATAATATGTAGGTGTTATTAGTAGTAATACTCCAGGTTATTGGTGATGACTGCCATATTGCTCACATTCATCTGTACTCTACCAGGGGTTGGGGCACCAATCAAGACGAGCTCTAATGAGACTGCAGATGTCCTACGGTCCTGCTCATGTGGGTGTTCTCAACTTCCCATTCCTTCAGGACAACTGGACCCACGAGTCCTGTTTCCACATGATAGCTGAGAAAATGAAGCAAGAGATTCCAGCTGGGATGAAGGTTCATTCACCTCAGTGATAATCAGCAGTCCAATGAGTCCAGATTGATTTAACAAAATCCACCCGTCTCTGAAATGCTTTGAGATCAACGTGTCTGGATACCATCAGCTTATCAGCTCAGAGTGGATGAGGTCATGGTCGCTCACTCAGGTTTCCCAGTGATCAGCAACCATCTGATGCTGTTTGTGAGTGATTTGTTCCTGAAACGTTTCAAAGAGTCTTTAACCAGCTTGTGTCTGGCTCCAAACCTCAGAGGTCACATGGAGAACAAGGAGCCCAATCTCCTTCTACAAGATGGTGATGATCATGAAGCGATGCTCAGGTAGCAGGTTTTGATCTGATACAAGTGCCTCTAGAAGTCCTGAACCACTGCTCTCAGAGGACAAACTAGTCTGAGGACTCAACTGGTGGTCCAGAGCAGAGCTGGAGATGAAGCTGCAGCTGCTTCACTAGAGGATAACTCCTCCCTGCCTGGTTGATGTGAGTCAAACTTCCCATGTTTGATCAACTTCCTGTCCTGAAGACTTCACTACTGCAGGTGAACAGTTAGCAACTGCTCTGTTTGATGAAGCTGCGTTCGGGGAATGAGGAAGTTTCCCTTTGTGTCACTGCTCTCTACTAATCTGATCTCTGATCAGTTCACCAAGAAGAGTCTGGGGTCAGGGGCTTGATGAGTAGAGCTGTTTTACCAGGAGGAGGCTGGTCTGATTGGTTCCTGCCATTGAAACAAGACCTTCCTACATTTATGGATCCATCACCAATATGAGCCTTCAGTCTGTCAGGTGGTAGAATTCAGTCAGCACCAAGAACAGGAGAGTCAGAGTTTAGAGAGCAAAGACAGACATTAAAGTCGTTCCTATAATGCAAGAAATATACTGCCATATTTTGGAAACTCTACTGCAAGATAATAATGATCAATTTCATTAACATGACTCCAAATCTTGCTGCGTTCCCTGCTGTCACTCATTTTCTCAACTTTTTTCTTTTCCCTCCTCCACGTGTTGTTGCTCTCTTTCTCTCCTTCTGACTGTCCTGTGTGTGTCAACCCCCCCCCCCCCCCCCCAACTGAGTCCAATGCACAAGCCACACCTCACATTGACCGAACATGTGCGGCTTGAAAGAATAAAAAAGGGAGAAAACAAAACAACAACAAAAACTTAGTGGCTCCCAATCAGGATCCGGATCCCGTCGTTCACTTCAAAGAGCCGGTTCAAAAAGCTCATTCATAGTCATCATTCATTCACTCATTTATTTCCACATTTATGTCACATTTTTAATTTGCTTGTGTTACTTGGTTTGTGAATGTGCTTCTGACACGAGGGACAACATGTAACACGTGAAACAGGGATGATATTTTATTCATTTTCATGTAAAAATACCAATTCCTCCACCAGGCTCAGACTCAGCTGGTTTCTCTTTCTTGACAGGGTCTCACCCTCTTTTTAAATCCCACCGATGAAGCAGGGACACAGAAACGCTCCAGCCAACTTGAATAAACTGGGATAGACGATTGTTCTTCTTAGCCAGGAGTCAAGGGGGTCCTCCAGTCCTGCAGTCTTTGCTTCCCATGGTAGGTTGGGACCTCCAAGCGATGCCAGAGTTTGCTGCCTCAGACAGACAAACAGGCTGGAATCAAAGAGAGAAACTAGAACAGGGGATAAGCTGCGTTATCACATCTGTTTCTGTTAGCAGAGCTGATGAGGAGGAATCAACTCCAGATGTTCCCTGAAAACCTCCTCTTCCGTGCTGGTTCACCTCTAGAAACGAAGCTGGAATGGACGCGCGAAACAGAGGGAGGAAACCACGGCGTTTCACTGCTTTGGATGTTTAGAATCTCACGACAAGCCGGAGAAACAGTTCCTGAAGAAGTCACGTGGTCACTGCCGGCTCGCGAGCCTTCAACGTCACAATGTACGTCATCAATACGCGCTTCAAAATAACTCGACACATCACTGCTGCTGTTACCCGGTAAGCGAGTTTAGCTAACGTTAGCAAGTTTGGAGTGGCACAGAGTCAACAGCTTTGACTTAACTTGTTTTGAAGAAGAAGAAGAAGAAGAAGAAGAAAAAGAAGAAGTCTCTGTTTCCTGAAGGCTGATTGGCGCCAGTAGAGCCTCAACATGTGCGCCACGCAGCTGCTGCGGGTGTCGGTCCAGGAGCGGATCCTCGCCGCCGCTGAAGACTTCCTGCTGCAGCTGGGAGAAGGAGACTCAGCGGCTGGAGTCCCGGGGCTGAGAGCGCTGCTCACCGAGCGGCTGGCGGCGGCCGCGGAGCAGATCGTGGCTCTGCTGGAGGAAACCGTGGCGGAGTTCGAGCGGGAGAACCGCCGGCAGAGGTTGCTGCTCGATGCCGTGGTGAGGCCCCGAGTCAGGCTCTACAGAGCAGGTGAGTCCAGCACACTGACCAGGAGAACCGGTGTTGTGTCGCTCCCAGCAGCATAAATCTATAGTGATGTCTATCAATTTGTGCCTCCGCGTGAAAAAAACTTCAACTCTGAGTCTCGACACGCTAAGTTAGATAACTAATAATGCTCCACTGGAGAATCCTCGAAGTTCCGGGGGCCGGCACTCATGCTGATGCTCGTCAGCCAGCGTCTCCCGCCTCGTTGTGTCAGTGAGTGTCTTTGTCTTTGGTCACGCTTGACTCCACATAACCACTGCTGGCAGGTTTCTTCTCAATGAATGTAATCAAAATTCAACATCGTCCCAGGCTCACTAATGGGCCCCTCCACGCGTGTGTGAGCCTGGCCCTGACTCCATTCAGGTCCAGGGTTAAAATCCTGTCAGGATAAGCTGGAGCTCAATTCTCTCACTGAGCAAAAAAGTGGGGGTGCGGGACACAAGAGGGGAGGAAGCCAAGTGTTCAAGTGTTTAGGGATTTACTCTCTGTGAGATTGGTTGAGACTGGGTCAAGATGTGAAACAGTACAAGAGGAATTCAAGCTTTTGCTCCTTTATTTCATTTTTCTGAAATTAAGCACTTTATTTAAACGTACAATTTTCAGATTTTATTGTTGTTTTTTCTAATTTTGAAATGCATCCCTACTTTTATGTAGTCAATGAGAGACCATGATAAATATCTGCAGTCATAAATATAACTTTTGTAACTTTTATGTTACATGATAACAGATCTTGTCAAAAGGTTTTTGCATTGTACTGAATTCATTTGATTTGACAGTCACGTATTGAATACAACAATGAGGCTACGTACTGTGTGTGTATATGCTGTATATGTATGTATGTACATATATATTTACATGTATCAGACCTGTCTGTCGATTAGAAAAATGAATCTGATTATCCTGCCATCCATAAAGGCTACGCAATACAACAGCAGTCAGCTCAACACCTTCCGTTCATCACAACTCTGGACACCAGGTTGATGGTAGATCCCAGGTTTCATGACAATTGAAGTGTCCGAGCCTGGAAAATAATGGCGAATAATGAAAATGAATTCATTTACATGTGTAGTTATGGTTGCTAGCTACATCACCTTCGTAACAATTCCACAAGAATGTTTATAAAAGCATCATTTATTTCATGCCACTCCAATCTTAATTTTCGGCATATCTTTATTATTTTTAATTACATACCAGGTATAAATTAACAAATATTGGCTTATTACACTTTGCAGCATCACAACATAAGAACCTGCTGAACAATATTTTTTTAATTGACCATAAAAATTGTACATTTCTCAAATCACATTTAATTAACAAGAACATTTATGACATTTATTTGTTATATTATGTGAAGTTACAGTAAGTGCATTGCAATAAAAAGTAAAATGAAAGGTCATGTGTATTCTGTGAAGGCAGTTTTATTTTGTAGTGCATGTAATGTTTTATTTTGGTGAAGACCAAAGGAAGTGAGGAATGCGCTGATGACGTTGCAGGGTGTTCTTTGAGCAGGGAACAGGGAGTACGGTGCTGTTCGGAATGCAGCTCAGATGTTTTGGACATTTGCTTCAAGAAATTTTCCCTAGCAGAGGGGACCAATGACCTTTGACATGGGTGACACAACATTGATGCAAGCATCTGAAGCCAGCGTTTCTATTCCCAGTTTGCTGACTGGTTCTCAGTAGCAGGATGTCTCTTTTCATTTAGTTTCTTTCTGTTTCTGTCTGTTGCTCCACTATTTCAGAGTCAAATGAAGAGATTTCTGATGTTGCTGTTTGTGTCCTGCAGATGTGGAACAGCTGCTGGTGATTAAAGAAGAGGTTCCTACTGAGCTGCAGGACCAAGAGCCCCCACACATTAAAGAGGAGTCAGAGGAGCTCTGGACCAGTGAGGAGGGAGGGCAGCTTCAAGGGCAGGAAGAGGCTGATATCACCACGTTCCCCTTCACTCTGGTCCCTGTGAAGAGTGAAGAGGAAGAAGAGAAACCTCAGTTCCCACAGCTTCACCAGAGTCTAACTGAGGAGAATTTGAAAGAAGAGTCTCTGACCAGCAGCCCAATTCATCATCTGAAAACAGAAGCTGCTGAAGAAGAGTGTGGAGAACCAGAACCAGAACCAGCCAATAACATAGATCCAGATCCACTTGTACAACCCCAGACCAACGACCAGATGTCAGCCTCTTCTGAACCTGATACTGAAGTCAGTGAGGATGATTGTGTCACACCTGATAACACGGCCACCTCTGAGTACAAGGAACGTTTTTGCTCAAGGAGGAATCTGCTTCAGAAATTGAGTCCAGGACAGGAAGCAGCTCATTGCAGCTCAAAAGAGCAAAAAGTACAGACTGAAAGAGGATCAGAAATCATTAGGAATGTAACATTTGGTCCTTCTGAATCTCAGACAGAAGTCAGTAAGGATGAGCGTCCCTTTAGGTGCTCAACATGCAGTAAACATTTTACTTACAGAGGTAATTTAGATATACACATGAGAACGCACACGGGGGAGAAACCGTTCCCATGTTCAGTTTGTGGCACAAGATTTACAGAAAAAAGACATCTAAAAAGACACATGAGAACACATACTGGAGAGAAACCATTCCCCTGTTCAGTTTGTGGGACAAGATTTTCAGAAAAAGGATATCTTAAAAACCACATGAGAACACACACTGGGGAGAAACCATTCCCCTGCTCCATTTGTGACAAAACATTTGCAGTTAAGGGATGTTTGAAAACACACATGAGCACACACACAGGGGAGAAACCAGTCCCCTGCCCTGTTTGTGGCAAAAGATTCTCAGAAAAGGGTCAACTGACAAGACATATGAGAACACACACTGGGGAGAAACCATTTCCCTGCTCAGTATGTGGCAAAAGGTGGTCAGATAGGGGAAATCTGAAAAAACACATGAGAACGCACACTGGGGAGAAACCATTTCCTTGCTCAGTTTGTGGCAAAAGATTCTCTGTAAAAGGACAACTGAAACGGCACACAGAAACACATGCTGGGGAGAACGCATCCGTCATGACATAGCTCTTAAGCATGATCAATGAGTGGGAGACGCAGGTTGAAGGCAAAAAAATCAATGGTGAACCAAAACTAAAGTAAAAGAGTAATACGATGGGATTTTCAGTAGAGTCAGTGGTGTGGATGCATGTGTGCATGAGTGTGAGGAAGAGATGGTGGCTGTTGAAAATCCGTCTGGCTCAAGCAGGGCACAGTGCTGCTGGGCACCGCAGAAACAAATACACAGTTGCTATGCAACGGATCGGTTGGATCTCCATTGTATCAGGACCAGGAATGAAGTTGGTCCCTGACTGTCTATGAGGGGGGGCTGTAACACACAGGATGAATTTTCACAGTGAAGTCTTCTTCTGCAGCTAAATTAAAATGTAATCAGCTGTCTGAATTCCTTTTAACTGTCCTTATTAACTATTAATAAACTTTCTGTGCACTTTTAAAGTTGTCAGTGCTTTTGTTTACATGTAGAGGCTCTACTTGAATCACCACTGATGTGTTTTACTATTTTGAGTGCATGTTATTTTTATGATTTGTCTGTTTATGCGCTGCCTCAGTACAAGGTCAAGGGATTGATTTAGGCAATGGGTGGGGTTACTTACACTCAGAGAGAAGCCAATTGAGTCTAAGAATGAAATAAATGCAGAGTGAAGGCTGTCATTTATTTATTTATTTTTTTAACCTGTCCTGTTCAGCAGCTGGGGCAGGCAGTATCGATGTTCCTGGTGCCTTGTTGTACTGAAGCAGTTTTACTCTGCAAAGGAGGAATCTGATAAACTCCTCCTATTGCCATTTATGCTTAATTTTTATTAGGAATGGTATTGGTTCATTGATAAAGCTACCGGACTGAGGCTCAGGAGTGGATAGAAAGAGAGAACAGGGACAGAATAGGGAAGACAAGGGGGGGGGGGGCACAAAAAACACAACAGCAAAAAAAACAAAAAAACAGTCATGACAATAACAGAAAAAAAGAAAAACATTGGTTGCAGAATTTCCAGTGCAAATTTACCATTTGGTTTAATATAATTTTAAAATAAATATCTGAGTGTGTGTTTATGGATCAGTTGCACACCGCAAGTGTGTATGTGTGTGCTACGGTTTGTCTTGGATGCTGTGGGTAGCTGATTGTAGCTGATGTGGGGGACCAGAACAACACACCCCCAGTCCAGGATAGCAGGCAGGTCAGGACCAAGCCACCAGGGCACCCAGAAACCCCCAGAACACAGGGAGCCCCAGGCCAACCCCCCCCCCCCAGGAAACAGCCACAGGCCCAACCCATGCCAGGACCCCCAGGAAAGCATAGGAAGGCTGTCATTTTCAGCAGAGACTTAAACACTCAATTGGCATTAAGAGAACGACACTGAACTGGTTTAAATCGTATTTATCAGGCTGATTTTAGTTTGTACACGTTTATGGTAAATCTATGCAAACAAAAGTTGAACACGGTGATGTGATTGGTGCTGACTGAACTCTACCACCTGACAGACTGGGAAGGCTCATATTTGTGATGGGATCCATAAATGTAGGAAGGTCTTGTTTCAGTGTTATAACATTAGAGCTCATCTTAGTAAACAATGAAGTTACCTGAACTAAATTCTTTAAAAAAAATGTCAATTGATTTCAATAAGTTAAATCTACTTCAAAGTACCTTCTGTTGTCATAAGTCAGCCATTTTCAGTGTACTTGAAGTTCCAGAGCGTTCCAAGAGGAGATGATATGAATCCATTTTGTTGGATGAACTCAGTTCCTCTGCTGTGATGATGGTAGACTGAGTGGAGTTTGCCTGAACCTGCTTGAACGTGGTTAACTCGCCACGCGCTGCCAAACACTTCCAACATCCATGTGGTAACGTTGGGCTGACTTCCCCGTCATACTGCCAAGTGTTTGGATGGTTCCTTTCAGTGGGGTGACTTCTTGGTTGTTTTTGATCACCAAGGCAGCATGGTGCTTTGGGAGCCTGTGCAAAAGACATACAATTTCTCCATTTGATATTAACATATATCTCTAATATAGATGTATAATCCAACCTCCCCTCTTATAAACCACAGGTCCAGAAAATTCTTTTCCTTTTCCATAGTGAAGGACAGACGTTGGACTTTCATGTTAAGGAGGTCACGGAGTGACATCAGTTCATCAGTTCACTCTAATTTCCCTTAAACACAATAAAAATATCAGCCAAAAAGAGTATCCACAATACAATTTTATTAAATCCTACTTCTCACTTTTAAAGCTCTTAAAGGACAATTCTAGCACAAAACTAACAGAAGGTGTGTTCTTGTATTTTTATTATTTTGAACAACTGCAGTCTGAGCAGCATCGCCCTGTATGGCAAAAACAACATGCTGAAGCTCCCTATCAGCAGCCTGAATGAGGAATTCAAGGTGAGCCGTACTAGGGAGGTGCTGCAGTACAGAGAGTCATGTGACCCTAAAGTCTCTCAAGCAGGGATCGTAGTTAGAACAGGGCGGAAATGGAGGGCAGCAGAGGCTGTGAATGTTGCTGAGTCACGGTTGCGGCACAGGGCTCTGGCGGGGACGGTGGCTCGGGGAAGAACAGGCCTGGGCAGCAGCAGTACAACATCTCGCTTTGACAAGGCAAGGGGGAAGGACAGGAGAGCACTGCTCCAGGAAGAGGTGCGAGCAGCAGTGGAAGAAGAGTGAGCCAGCAGGATGGTTGGGATGCGGCAGCAGCGAGCCTGGATGCGTTGGGAGCAGGCAGCAGAGCGCAAAGTCACGTGGACTGAGCTGTGGAAAGCTGAGCCCCAGCGTATAAAGTTTCTGATCCAGGCCGTCTATGACGTACTGCCAAGCCCATCTAACCTGTTCTGTTGGGGGAAGGTGGACTCTCCAACTTGCGCTCTGTGCCAGAAGAGAGGGACCCTGGAGCACATCTTGAGCTGCTGCCCGAGAGGCCTGAGTGAGGGGCGCTATCGCTGGCGCCATGACCAGGTCTTGACGGCAATAGCGAACTCCATCTGCAGTGGAATTGCACACTGCAAGCGCCTCCGCCCAGTCAAGAAGACCATCGCCTTTATCAGAGCTGGGGAAGAACCAACAGGACTGGCCAAGACCTGTTCCTCTGGCCTGCTGGCAATGGCACAAGACTGGGAGCTGAGAGTTGATCTGGGGAAGCAATTAAAGTTCCCAGAGATTGTGGCCACAACATCGCTAAGGCCAGACGTGGTGCTGACCTCAGCAACCTCCAAGCAGGTCGTGCTCCTGGAACTCACGGTCCCTTGGGAAGACCGCATCAAGGAGGCCAACGAGCGAAAGAGGGCTAAGTACCAGGAGCTGGTGGAGGAGTGTCGGCGCAATGGGTGGCGAGCGAGATGTGAGCCCATTGAGGTGGGATGCAGAGGGTTTGCAGGCCAGTCCCTCTGCAGGGTTTACAACATGCTGGGCATTACGGGGGCCAGTAAGCGAAGGGCCATCAGGGAGGCCACGGAGGCAGCAGAGGTTGCCTCACGTTGGCTGTGGATCAGGAGAGGAGATCCGTGGGTAGGGTAGCGCTACCTGGACACAAGTTGGGGGATTGATCATCCCCGGCTGGGTCGCCTGGGTGAGAGTGTATGATGTTGTGAGACCCGAAACATTCAATGAGCCCAGGAAACATCACTGATGATGTGTCCAGGTTGCATCACTAGTTGATGTATGTCACAAGCAGGGATTTGGTTTGAGAGCATCCAAATGTAACCAGGTTTTGGTGCATACCGCTAATCAGCTCCCAACACAGGTTGTGGGGGCAGCAGGAAACAGACAAATCACAACAATAACACACATTTAAAATAGCAAAATGCCTCTGTGGTGATACAAGTAGAGCCTCTACATGTAAACAAAAGCACTGAGGTGTTTGGATTCTTTGTAAAATCAAGTACACATGAACATACTACACTAATCACAGGGGTAGTGGCACACCAGATAATGTGTCTGACTACGAATCAGAAGATTCTGGGTTCAACTCCTGGTCAGCTTCATTAAAATTTGACACTGACAAGCTTTCATTTCCTCTCCTTCTGCCCAGGATGGTTACACCTCTGTGGAAAGGTTAACAAAATACTCATCAACTTCTCTGGTCCAATCATATTTATGTTGGCACACAGAGAACAGATCCAGAGTCAGAGCTGAGACTTCAGTCTGACCACCTTAAGATGGAGGAGAAGAAGCCCTGATTTCTGGGTCTCACAGTCTTTTTTCTCTCTTGGCTCCACCCACACAGGGCAGGAGAACATTGTCATAGTGAGTCAGTATTTTTCCATATGTGTAACCAAATCAGCTCCAAGTGGTTAAGAACAGGTGAGTTAGTGAGTGTGGTGCGTTCTAATCTGATGTCCAAGCTGCAGGGAACAGCAAAGCCAAACAGTACAGAAGCCTTTCAGCATTCATGCAGACTGTAAAGAGGCTGAAATGCTCCCTGCTTGTGGAAGGAGCAGAGATGGAGCCAGAAAAAAACACAGAATTTACCCAGACTCTGATTTGAAGTAGTTTGACTGTAAAGAGGCTGAAATGCTCCCTGCTTGTGGAAGGAGCAGAGATGGAGCCAGAATAAAACACAGAATTTACCCAGACTCTGATTTGAAGTAGTTTGACTGTAAAGAGGCTGAAATGCTCCCTGCTTGTGGAAGGAGCAGAGATGGAGCCAGAATAAAACACAGAATTTACCCAGACTCTGATTTGAAGTAGTTTGACTGTAAAGAGGCTGAAATGCTCCCTGCTTGTGGAAGGAGCAGAGATGGAGCCAGAAAAAAACACAGAATTTACCCAGACTCTGATTTGAAATAGCAAGAGACTCAAGTTGGTCATGAAGTATGATTGGCTGCCTCTTCGTGATGTCATTCACACACACGTGTATAATCAGGATGTGCCACCTGCCTGTAGCCACTGGGTCAGTTTACTCTTCAATCAGAGCAAAGTAGTTTGACACACGAAGGTCGTCTGGAAAGAATTGAGGAAGAAAAATGCGTCTCTCCTTCTCCACAACGGACGAACACAGGAGAGGATGGACATCAGAGGGGCTGAGAGCAACACTGCTGGACTCTCAGAGCTGTGAGGGGCGTCCAACTGCAGCCAGGAGACAAACAGGGACGCTGCTTGTGGACAACATCCAGGAGGCACTCAATGGTGTGGAGTTGGGATCTCAGCCTGGAAGCTCTGGCTGCTGAGTTGTCCAACCAGCCGTCACATCACCTCCTGAGCTCTCAGCCTCCACTTGACCAGGTTCTGCATGCTGATTCAGCAGGAGACAGGAAAGTCATCAATGTTGAAGGAATCTCAAAGCTGCCATCAATCTGCAAGACAAACTCCTTCACTGTGAGTGTTGTTCAAGTCCCTGGTTTCATTGCAGCTTTGAACAGAGCAGGTGTTCATTCACATGTCAGTAACAGGGTGACACTTTATCACACCAGTGGACAAACATCAGCATTCATCACCCAGCAGCTCCTCTGATCAACAGAACAAGTTAAAGTATTCTGGAGAATGAGGGCATCGATCCCTCTTCCTCTCCCCCTGCTAAGCTAGCGCTCTACCACTTGAGCTAATTCACCTGCTAATGAGCACAGCAGATAATGTAGCTTGACCTTCATGCATGGTTGAATGAGCGTCACCAGTTGAAGCTTCTCTGGTTGACCAACATGTCACTGGGAGTGTGTGTGTGTGTGTGTGTGTGTGTGTGTGTGTGTGTGTGTGTGTGTGTGTGTAGACTTTCCCTTGTGACAACTCATTTGAGTTGGAAACCAAAAAAAGACGCAAAAAATCTTCATATTCAGGAAACTATTTATTCCTTTGGGGTGCAATTAAGGGAGCAGAGAGTGGTACACTTTGTTACACAACAACACAACAACACACATCAGGTAAGGAACTGCAAGGACATCTTTACCTTCCAGGAGATTCAGTCTGGCTCAAGATTTTCAGATCAACACAGGACAGAAGGCTATGACTCCATTGGATTGTATAGTTGGAGCATTCAGAGATCTGGTGGATCTCAGTAGGAGCTGTATTTATCCACTGAATGATCCTGGTCAATGTGATCCTGCTCCTCCATCTCTAAGGCTGACAGAGCAGGAGGACCTGACTGAGAAGAAAGCTGCACTTGAGCAGCTTCAGTCTCTGTGTGACAACACACAGGCAGAAAACCAGAATTTGAGGGAACAAGTTTCTACTCTTGAACGTGAGAATAAAAGAGCAATCCAGGAGCTACAGAACCTCACGGCTGTGGCGGCCAACCTCAAAACGGTCCAGGACAAGAACCAGACTCAGATAGAAGATCTGAACGCAACAGTCCACAGTCTTCAGTGTGAGGGGAGGAAGGTTGATGGAGAGAACAATGAGCTCAGAAAAGAGCTGACCCACGTTCAGTCTCTGAGGGAGAGTGAACAGGTGGAGATAAAATGTCTTGAGGAAGACCTGACAGAGAAGAAAAGTGCACTTGATCAGCTTCAGTCTCTGTGTGACAAGACATGGACAGAAAATCAGAATTTGTGGGGACAGGTTTCTAGTCTTGGACAAGAGAAGATTATTGCATATCAGCTGGTAGAGAACATGTCTGCCATGGTGGGCAACCTTGAATCTGTGAGGGAGGAGAACCAGACTCAGATCAGAGACCTGAACACACAAGTCCACAATCTTCAGCTTGAGGTGAAGATTGTTTACAAGGAGAAGTGTGACCTCAAGTGTGAGCTCAACTCCATCCAGGCAGAGATGAACAAAATGAGAGAGGAACTCACTGAGAAGAAGACGACTCTTGAACAGCTGAGATCCCAGAGTGAGGAGACAGAGGCAGGAAATGGATGTTTGAGGAGACCAGTTTCTACTGCATCTCAGGAGACAGAGACCTTCACTGCTGAGTTGGCCCACCTAGAATCAAGGAAGGACCAGGACCCCACAAAGACTGACAGTCTGAACGGTGAAGTCCAGAGTCTTCTATGTGCAGTGAGAACACAAAAGAAGAAAAGGAGCAGTGCTCAGAGGGAAATCCTGGGAAATCTTCATGATTTAAAAAGCTGTTTGAAAGAGGAAAATCAAGGCCTTCAAGTGAAGGTCCAGCAAACTTCTGAAGAGCAAACAGACTCTCCCCTACGTCCAGCCAGAGGAGAGCAAGCAGACGCTCTCATATGTTCTTCTGCAGAGGAGCGACGGGATTCTGCTGCATGTCCTGCAACTAAAAAGCAGAATGATGGGGGCACCCTGGAGACTGGACCTGCTACGGGTCAAACCAGAGGTCTACTGAGCCGTGTGACATCTGGTGTTGAAAATGCTTTTTTTCTGGTTATGTTTTATCTTATTTATTTTTTTTGCTGTATATTTTATGACTGTGATTATCTTGATCACCAAAGCAGTTGATCCCAGCTTGATCAGCTGAGTGCTTTGCAGTTTTCAGCACTTTAGTGACACCTGTGGGTTCCTTATCCTCACTGACCACAGGTATTCAGCCTCAGTGAAGGAGAGTGAACCCTCCAGGTTGCAGCTCCTAGACTCTGGAACGCTCTCCCACTGGACATGAGGACGCTGTGGACGCCTTTAGAAAGAAGCTAAAGACCCATTTGGGGGGTCAGGCTAGTCTAGATAGTGGGTCTGTATGAGGTTGTTATGGAGGGATAAGGTAGTGGCAGAGTTCAGGCTGTAGTTGTGCTCCAACAGTTGAGACAGGGCAGGACAAAAAATGACACCCTGATGGCGTTAGGAGTGATTCTTACAAGAACCAATCAATAAAAGTGGGTGGTGACCTGCTCATGTGACGCTTGTGTTGATGATTACTGGGTCTCCTCCATGCTCATTTATCATGAATGAATCCCTCTGAGTAAAACACCTGATGACTCCTGAGGTCTTTCACAAGCTGGCATCCAGCAAACTCCCACTGGAACACTCCCACCCATCGCTCCGTCTGAAAACTGATACGTTGAGTTTTTCCCTTCATGAGCTGACAGGTTGCTAATCACTAGCAGTTTGCTTGTTTTATTCCATGCATTCCATTTTTTCATCTGAAAACAAATGTATTTCTAATAAAGTCCCACTGACTGTAGCAGATACTTGTACTCATCTTTCCTTTCATGCTCTGTGTCCTGTATATGGTTAGAATGATGCCCACATTTAAGGTGAATGACAATTTCAGACATTGTTCTATTTTAACCATTTAACGTCCAATCTTGTCCTTTACCAAAGAAATGTGTCATATTGGGTGCTGGTGTCTCACCTCTGACAGATGAGGTTTGCTGTAAAGTACCAGGAGGAACAAAGCACCACTTTCTCAACAGTAGACAGACAGTGCAGACTGATTATGTACCACCTAATATACGTTCCCCTCAGAAACAAGGATCTCATAAAGATTCCTGTCAGACAATTTCAACTTTCCACTTTCACTCATGGCTTCCCAATAAATTATATTAAACATTGGTTACTTAGATTAAATATGAAGCCATCACTCAACTGTTGATAATGAAGTTCATATCATGAAAGAAGGTGGTTGACACAAGTACTGTCATATTTAAAGATTATATATGTAGGTGACGTGGAGGGGGGCTGCGTGAGGTTAAGGGTCAGCAAATGTATTTTTGAATGACTTCAAAGCAGGTTTAAATGATTTTTAGTTCCATGGTGTTAATTTGGGTGTTGTTCTCCCGCCTCAGTGCAGCTCAGGGGGCGGGGCTATTTCAGCAGTCACGCGCAGGAACTCTGGGCTGAGTTCCACTCTCCATCTGCACGCGCTGTTTTCTTCGATTCGCGGTGTCCAGAGGAAAACGCAGTGCCTGGAATATTCGCTTTAAAAATAAAAAAAACTAAGAATATTAACTTGTACAGGTTCTAAAACTTTATATAAACCGCCTATAAAGCCTTAAGTAGCTATTAAAGCGATTGATAAAGGTACCTGAAGCTGGTAGACTTTAGCTGAAGTCGATGCTAATGCTACCTAACATTCTTGCTAGTTTAGGAACGTTAACGGCAGGAGAATAAAGGGAACTGTGTTCTTTTTCCTGGACTGCATCAAACATCGAGGTGAGTTTCGTTTTATTTTGTGGATAAAATCCTATCACAACATACAGGCACAAGGTTTGATGTAACTGAATTATTTGAGGACATTTTTTGTTGAATTTCTTTTTTTTTGGGGGGGGGGGTGAATGTCCTTTTTTATTTTGTTCAATTTGTGCTTTTCTTTTCCTGAGAGTTCACAGTGACATTATCAGTTTTAGTCAGTAGAGGGCAGTATGCACCTCATTGTTGTTTAGTTGGATGTGTCAAATTAATTTGACCTTGTCTGCTGCCTCTTGCATGTTTCAACTTGAATGAGAAGTTTTTTATTATCCACTAATATTGGTAATGGACAAGATGCCAATTCATGATTGAACTGTGAACAAGTTACTGCAATGGTACATTTTTCATTTATTGTGGGGATTAAAAACTGTTTAAGCAGTTCTTCATTTGAAACCTTTTAAACTTAATCCAGCTTTATCTTATTAAATGCTTTCCTCCTGTAGTTAAAAAAACAAGTCAGGGATTCCCAGTGCAGCTGAACTTGACATTTTTGATGAGACTGAGGCAGCAGTGGAGGAAGACGTCCTCCTTGAACTCCTGGAGGCCAATCCAGACGTAGGTGATGAAGGCAGGAGTCATTATGAAGCTTTTGCTGTCAACAGTCAGAAACACATTTTCACTGATGCAGCTTAACTTGACATGTTAATGAAATCTGGACTGCAGTGATAGAGTTGGGTCACATTTCTATAACATGTTCAGTTATTAAATACAGGTTACTTGAAATACTGAAAATGAACCTAAATGATTTGAACTACTTTGAGGAAAAATAATAAAATGGACGCAGCCATGAAAATTGAGTTTCACAAACATGGTCTGTTTCTAGATTTGTCTCCTTTAGAACATTCAACACCACCTCCACTCACACAAACCTCATCACTTTGTCTGAAAAGTCCATTGAAAATTGAAATCTTTTTTTTTAAACTCTTGTGTGTGGATGGTAGAAAATGCCTTACTGGGGAAACCAGGAGATGACGATGTCAGCAGTTTGACATTCTAGAACTTTGGGGTTTTACTTTTCAAGACTGAATACTTCACAGTTCCCTCTTAAAAACTGGGAATATTCAATATTGTAATATTTGGTTGATAACTTTGTTACTGTTTTATGTAATGTAATGCTGTCGTACCATGATTCATATTTTTATTCATGCTACAATGTTCAACTTGGTCATCAAAGCAGATATGAAAATGTAAAATAACAGTAATTAAAACCATCAATCAATGAAAATGCTCAGTTTGATAATGAGTTGGATTCATAGGATGGGACACAAATTCAAAAATAGCAAACCTTCTTCTCTATCAATGTTTTTATTTTTGTGTCACTGTGTAATCCTTTGTATTTTATTGAACTTTAACAGGAGCACTTCTGTGATGGGAAAGGGTGCTGAATATTTCTGTTCTATCAAAGTCCAGGAGTGCAGTAAAACAGCCGGTCAAGGAAGCAACGGTGCTTCAAGCAAAAGGAGCAAAGATCAGCAGCCATGTTGCCTCAGCAGCTTGAAGGTGACTCTTGTAGGGAGACCATTTCATTCCTTGTTCACTCTCCTGATGAAGCCTCTGTGTTTCAAAAGATCAAGTTAGGAAGCAGCAAAATGCACCGAGTGACCTCACGTTAATGTTTGGTTGAAGGAGCGGAGCTCTGGTTCTGCTGGTATCAGCCTGGTCCAGTGTGTGGATTTCTCTCTCTTCTCTCGAACATTGTAGACCAGCAAAAGCAAGTTAAGAGCAAAAACAGGTTTCTATCACGTCGTCTCTCTAAATGCTGCACGTCTGTGCTGATCAACATCTCATGATGGAGGTCTGTCTCCACCAGCCTCCCCCTCCTCTCTGTCATTTGCAGCCTCTGACTCTCACTCTCACCCAATGTCCTCCCCTCCCTCCTGCTTCTATGACTGAACAAAGATTTGTAGATTTGACCCAAAAATACAAGCCTGTGGTGCAACGCTGCTTCTCACACAGAAATCCATGGAAACACTTGGCCCTAAATCTGCTGGTCTGAACACCACATTCACTTGCAGTGTTCTTTTAACAGGCCTGAAAACACCAGTTCAGTTTCCCTGCTTTGAAATGTGTGGTGACAGTGTCTGAACATGACCAAGTTAAAGGTAGAAGTACTGCAGTTACTACAAGATAAGAAGTACCTGGATGATGAACCCTCCTCAAGACATTCAAACAAGTCTCGTTGCTTTTATCCCTGAAAACACAAATCTGATCCAGGATCAGTGAGCTGACACTCAAAACTATCTGTGAAAGTGAACATGATTTAACTTTTTCCTGTATGTTCTTTCTATGATTTGTCTGGCAGGTTTGTTATTAATATTCCAGTTGTGTTTGCCAGTTTGTTCATCTTTTTTCCTGTTTCCTTCAAAAACATGAGGGATAAAGTCCTGAGTGACTATCAAGAAACTCCCTAAAAATTAGAAGTAACTCCGGCAAGGAAATCACCTGGAAAAAAGTAAAAGTTTATATTTTGATAAATGTATTTAAAGGTCAGATCAGAAATTTGATCAGATTTTACTTTTATTGAAATGCCTGGGAAAAGCTTGCTTTCACACTGAGCTCAGTGGGGTCCACTGTTTAGTTGTACAGTGTTGTGTTTTCGAGAGCCTTTGCAATGAAATTCATTCTTATGAGCACTGCATGTTTGGATTTGAGTAAAGTCTGTCTGTCTATCTATCTGTCTATCTATCTGTCTGTCTATCTATCTATCTATCTATCTGTCTATCTCTTTCTGTCTATCTCTTTCTGTCTATCTATCTGTCTATCTATCTATGTATCTATTCATCTATCTGTCTATCTATCTATCTATCTGTCTATCTATCTATCCATCTTTTTAATTCTCTGACCTTCATAAGAGTTCACATTCCAGTGAAACTCAGCTAATTTATCTGAGGACTTCACTTTGAAAACCTCTGTTTCAGACACGCTGTCGTCTGCCTCCTCAGATGTTGAAACTGTCAGACGTCCTAAAAATGTCTGGAGAATCATGGATGAGATTCACCTCCAGTAGGCATTTAACAAAACTTCTCTGTTTTGTGAAATGCAGTTGACATGAAATATGTTAAGTTGGTCAGGCTTGTTAGTGAAGGAGGTGTTGTTTTATATCAGGAAACAGGAGATGTGGTGCTGACAATCTGATGCTTGTGCAGCAGTGAAGGAGAGGAAACTGCTCATCTGATCAGAAGATCATGAGTGTTGCAACTCTGATGTGGATGACGTGTCCGACCCTCAGCTTTATCTTTGTATCACTTCAGCACATCAGGAGCTGTTGACACGGACATGAAAAGCTGCACTTAAGAGTCCTGATGAGGAAATAAGAGTGAAGAAACTAGGAGCAGACAATCGGAGGAGCTTGACACTGGACATGGATGGCAGGGTGCTGCTGGTGCTGCTGGTGCTATGGAGCTCAGGTAGGCTTCCTATTGGAAGTTGTTGTTGATCTGCATGGTTCAGATAGACGTGTTTGAAACGGCTCAAATCAACTGGCTCATGTCCTGGAGGCAGCAGCTGGACTTCTGGATTGACTCCATCACTGTTTGCTCCAGTCAGCCCTCAACTGGTCTGATGTTCTGTGTTCCGTATGGCAATAAGTCAAATAAATGTACTGTTCTCCAGTTGTAGTTTGCTGGTACAACCACAGTAGTTCAATCAAAGGAGGGGACTGAGCTGCTGCTAAACCCAGAGAGTGTCGGTCCTCCACAGTCTAACTAATCTCAGCTTAGTTTCAGATCAACTTGAAAAATATTCTTTTGATTTACATGAAGCAGGAGAGGGGCTGCACGGTGGTGCAGTGGTCAGCACTGTGGCCTCACAGCAAGAAGGTTCCGGGTTCGAGTCCCGGCTCAGACACAGGATCTTTCTGTGTGGAGTCTGCATGTTCTCCCTGTTCTTGTGTGGGTTCTCTCTGGTACTCCGGCTTCCTCCCACAGTCCAAAGACATGCAATTTGGGGATGAGGCTGATTGATACATTCATACCTACGGTCAATTTAGAGTGAGTGTGAATGGTTGTTCGTCTCTGTATGTTGGCCCTGCGATGGACTGGCGACCTGTCCAGGGTGAACCCCGCCTCTCGCCCGTAGATGCTGGGATAGGCTCCAGCCCCCCCCCGACCCTTACGAGTAAGGAATAAGCAGAAGATGATGATGGATGGATGGAAGCAGGAGAGACAAGATAACAGGAACACTGAGAAAAGAGGAGTGTAAACAACTGAAGCATGAAATAAGAGACTAGAAACAAAGACACTGAAGCCATAATTGCTGAAAGTGTGTGTGTGGGGGGGGGTCAGCAAATTATAGTTAGTTAAAATACACTGAATAGAGAAAGTTAAAAAGGTCCTCCTCCTCCTCTGCTCATGAGATATTTGTCTCATTTCTTTATTCATTTATTCAAGTAGTTGAGCAATCAGACGGTTTAAAGTCATTTTGTGTGTTTTCTGTTTAAAGAGGACTGGGCAAACTGCAAAGGGAGAGACAGGAAATTGGAGGGAAAAATAAACAAGATAAATTCATTCATTGATATGGGAGAAATAAAAGAATTATTTGGGAAAAGGAAAGAAACTAAAAATAAATTCAGAAAATCAATAAATGAATAAAAATGAGGGACTGCTATTGTGTCAAAATGTTGTGTGTAAATTGGTGTGTGTGTGTGTGTGTTCAGTTTCTTTGTGTCTCATGCATATTATTAGTGATAAAATATCATAGTAGGCTGATGAATGACATCTGAAGAAGATCATGGTAAAAAGAAATAGAATTAAAGCTGCAAGCAGCGTTGTTAGGGCCTGAGCCCCCGCGCGGCCTACGGCCGCGTCCTTGACACCGGCCCCAATCCAACGGTGTAATCGGCAAATCCCTAGGCCTTGTAGTTGAGGAGATATGAGCCTCAGTGCGCTGCACAGTGTGAGTGCAGAGCTGAGAGCAGAGCTGAGAGCAGAGCTGAGAGCAGAGCTGCCAGCTGGCCCATTAAGAACCCCTCCCCCGCTGCACTTTCTTTGATCTGTGCTAGAGTGGAGAGAGTGGAGGATTAAGAGAAATGTAGTGTGTAAAAGCTGAATAACTCGGCCTACGTTGGTGGAGAGTAACACAAAATACCATATTTTTGTAGGGATTTTTATCAGGAATACAGTGATATGTTTTTAAAAGCTGTGCGATGTATGGTATAGACGTGAGAAGCATTTGTTCGAGAGTATGTACCATGAGAGGAGACGGCCTCCCCATTGACTTCCATTGTAAGGCGAAAAGTGTCTCCCCCACTTTGACGGCTCATAAAATCCAAACCGAGCGCGTAGTATATTAGCCTTTAAAGATTTTTGAAGAGCACAGTTGGGAGAGTAATGTGTGAAAGTTTGGAAGCCCTGGCATTTACGGTTCAGGAGGAGATAGATTTTGTTCGGGGCGCAAAATTGTCCAAAATTAGACATTCGTGTCCAAATTGTGGACATCCTGTTACAGTTAGGTCAGGGGTGTGAGCGTATGATTTATCCGTCTTGATGAGACGAGTTCAATGGTGTTTGTCCCATGTCTGTAGGACATTCCTACAGTCTGTGGCGTGGTTTTTTGTGTATGTAGGTGGCGCTATTGAGTAGAGCGCCTCTTTTTTTTTTAATTATCGAATTTTTCGCCGCACCCGATGTGCGTACCAAATTTGGTGAGTTTTCATGCATGTTTAGGGGGTCAAATTTACTTTTGAAGTGGCGAGTGTGACTTCGAAACATAATAGGGTCTTCGCCAGGGACTGGCTCAGGCCCTAATAAATAAACGGTAGATACATAAATCATAAATATGGCAGGAAAAAAGATGGAGCACTGCACACTGAAGGAGGAGTGAACCTGAGGAAGTCCCAGGTGAAACGCGTCTCTCAGCATGAACCCAGTAAAGTCCTTCACTGTGTGCTGGTTCTTCTTTGTCCTGTCAAAGCTCCTGTTTCGACTGCAAAGAAGAAACAAGTAAAGAAGGTGATGAAATACAGAGTTAGTAATCATGTCAGTAACAACAGTTGGTGGCAACCAGAACAAACACTGACACCAGTTACAGTCATCAGAACTAGAATAGCAATGGGCCTCATAATGATCGTGAAAGGAGGAAGTGGATATTTGAAAGAATAAATGGCAACTATGTACATTTATGGGAACCTGGTAATTGTTATTATCCACACCATTGACATGAGTTAGTTTATGTCAGTGATGCTCAAAATGTGGCCCCCGGGCCCCATCTGGCCCACCGGCCGCCTATTTGTGGCCCCCAAACTGTTATTTGGCTGGTCCAGCCTGAGGTTTTTTTGTTTTGATTTTGTTTTGTTTTTTTGTCACCCCAAAATGCGTTTGTATTCCTTTTTTATATATATATATATATATATATATTTTGTTCTTATTTTATCTTGTTTTGAGTTTTATTTTCTTTAGTCTAATCTGTAGTGCACCACCCATGTCTTTCTCACCTGTCCTCTTTCTTACAGGCATTTTTACAAAATGTCCAGTCCAAAATTGTCCAAATTACCCCCCCCCCCAACCACCACCATGTTTTTTCTCATTCACAGCAGCAGCAGACAGGAATTCCATCACTCACTTAAATGTTCAAGCCAGTTAACAATACAAACACATAAAACAATACACTTGAAGAATAATTGAGGTGGTGTAAAAATTAAATAAAGTCACAAAATAATAAATAAATGGAACTCAATCACTTGCCAATAGGGCTTCTTTTCACAACACACATTGTAGTTAAAACACTCAAAGAACACAATAGGAGAAAGGTAATGTGATGCTAGAGCTTCCATCAGAATCTAGAACCTCTGCAATATGTATTGTATTTGTATTGTAAACTGTTTTCTTGTCTGTAACAACATCTACTGCACGTCTGTCCCTCCTGGTGAGGGATCCCTCCTCTGTTGCTCACCCTGAGGTTTCTCAGATTTTATCCTGTTAAAAGGGTTTTCTTTGGAGTTTCTCCTCAGTCGATGTGAGGGTCAAAGGACAGAGGATGTTGTTATGATGCCATGTGAAGCCCTTTGAGACAAACTGTTGGTGAAAACGGGCTCTACAAATAAAATTGCCTTGCCTTGCCTTGCCTTGCAAACTCCTTCCACTCCTCTGATTCCCTGCTCCTCTAGTAGAGAGTCTAGCGACGGTGAATTCCCCTGCAGCAGGTTTACTTTTCACCACCTCCATCTTCTCCTCCAGGGCCAGGCTAAAGGCGAGCATGCAGCAGCGTCAGGTCTGGCCCCGCCCCTCCCCATGATGCGTGTCGCAGGCAGCAGTCAATCAGAGACTTCCTTTACCAGTGATACTTTTCAATGGTGGTGGGGGGGGGGGGCAAACCCACGGATCCCGTCAGGTTGTTGGGGCTGACCTGTCATGTTGAGAACTCTACCTGCCTGGTCATGTCTGACCTGATAATGACCCAATTTTCTTTGAAGTCTGATTGGCTATTTGGCTCTCGTCCCAATCAGTCTCAGTCAGCTTTTTTGTGGCGTGAACCTGATGGATAGAGAGGAGAAAATGACAAAATGAAAGAAGACAGGAGAGACAGAAGTGGGTGGAACAGAAAAAGATGAGATCAAATAAAATAAAACTGCTCCAGCAGGACTTGTTTTGATTCACTACAATGGTAACTTGCTGATGCTTACTGTTGAGGCAGTGTTATTAACGTGACCCACTGACAGTAATTTGCACCTAAAATAGCCTAAAATAGCTGCACACCAGTGACGGCCCTTGCAGCTCTACTTCCTGGGCTGAATTAGGGGCCCAGCACGTCCCTGTACTGGCCGGGACTTTTGTCCCTAACCCTGAATAATAATAATAATAATAATAATAATAATAATAATAATAATAATAATAATAATAATAATAATAATTATTATTATTATTATTATTATTATTATTATTATTATTTTCAGGAATAGTTGTAGTATTAGTATTAGTATTATTATCATGTGATAATCAATATTATTCAGCATTAATGGTACCCTGTTAAACGCTTCTGTTGTTATCACCACTATCAGTAAAATGTTCCTAATATAAGAATGATAATCATGAAAATATAATACCATTATTATATTGTATTGCAAACAATAAATGTTTGAACAAATAAAGACATTTTAAAAAAGAATCAAGGGGTGAGTGGAGCTGGTGTGTGTGTGTTGATGTGTGGATGTGTTGGGTGTTTGTGTGTTCAGTGTCACTTTGAGGGTTGGAGGTCAGGCATCTCAGAGGTTCATTGATTGATGGTAGTGGACCAGGTTTTACAGAAGTTGGTGGTTTCATGGTTGATGGAAGCAGACATTTTTTTCCAGGGATTTCTGCTCATCAGCAGATTCTTCCACTGTAGGATGTTGAGGTTGTTTGGAGGTTTCCAGTCTAACAGGATGGACTTCTGGGTGATAGTGAGTGCTGGAGGAGAAGACTGGAAGATGGATGATGGAATTGTAGTTGCCTCGTGGCTCCAGTTTGAACTCTTCTCCAGTACAACCTCCATCATTTTTCTGTCCTCAGTAACTGTGATCATTGTGTACACTTGTGAGCATTTGACATCAGAAGAGACCACTGAGGCAGGTTTACTGGTCACCAGCACCTCTCCTCTCCTGACAGGTCTCCTGCTCCTCTCCTCCTCCTCCACTGAGGGAGGGGGGAGGGGAGGCACAGCTCCCTTCTATTTACTTTAAGTTGGCTCATAGCACCGTAATTGAAAAGGTCCTGGAAACGTATCATGACACAGTTGTTAAACCAGGTCTGAGTGAACATGACCCTCTCAGAATCTTGGTACTCCAGTCAGGAATTTTAGTGCCATTTAGAGTCCTTCCTTCCTCGGTTGTATATTTAGTCTGCGTTTCTCTTTGTCTGGTGTGAGTTCGTCTTGTCCGTCATGTCCAACTGCAACACCATTCCCTGTCTCATCAAGTTTATATTTTTTTGTTGATGCTTTGTCTAGTCAGGTTTTTATTCCATTCCATGTTCCTCACCTGATCTAACTTTTAGTTTCTTTGTTACTTTGTCGAGTCAGGTTCTCCTCTGTGGAGTGATTTTGAGTTTTTGTAGTTTAGGCTTCTTCCAGCTCTCCCTCTGGTTTTGATTTGTACTGTTGTCATAAACTTTGTTCATCTGGCACCTTGCCTGGGAGTCGTGCGTTTGGGTTCTCATCCAAGCTCAAGTCATGACAGGAACAGAATTAAAGTGTGCACTTGATGAATTAGATGGTGTATAATTATAAAAGTGTCAAAAAACTGCTAAAATGTCAATAATATGATAATATCAAATCAAAATAATTCTAGTATAACATATCCTGGGCAGAGATGCACATGTTCACCTGGTGCCATAAAAACAATTTCCAATGAATAATTATAAATAGCCCAGATGATGTACATTAAACATAAAATAGAGATTCAGATTTGTCGTTGGACAGAAGAAAAGTACTGACATGCAGTTAGCATCTAACTAGAAGTGCAAATAAACTGGAACATGCAGATGAAACAAAGTATAAATATGGAATAATGTAGTAGGATACAGTTTAGGCCGGAGTGTCATTAGCATCACTCTATTAACCAGCTGTGTACATGAGGTTAGATCATGTATAAACAAAGCTAGTATGTTTACTTCAAACCAGTGGTGCTGCCTGTAAACGTACCATCAGTTTTTTATGTATTTAGCTGCTTCTCCTGCACATTTTCTTCTCTCTCCCTGTCAGCTCCTCCCTTCTCCCATGTCTGTCCATCCTAGTCCCAAAAATGCAGAGGCAGGTGGAGGAGAAACGCTCTAACTTCAGTGGAACATTGCTCTGTTTTGCTCCTGCTGTCAGTTGACCACACATGCAGGCACAGCACTCTCACTACGGCTCCTTCAAAATAAAAGATGCGGTGATCTGCAGTGAGCAGCAGCAAGATGAAAAATATAAATGTCAGCCAGGCAGGCCAATTAGAGGGGGGGCTTTTTGGAACAGTGTCGTCTGCATTTTGGGCTCAGGAGTTCCAGTGTGAGGGCCATGAATCTTCCCTCCTGGACTGTGGACTCTCAGGGTCTGGAAACACCTGCTCACCTGGCAGATCAGTTGGACTCATCTGCTCAGGTGGAGCTTTGGTTCAGGTCCTCCTCCGTCCTGTTGCATAGTCATGTGTTAATGATCCTCTTGTCTCTGCTCAGATGCTGATGATGTCAGGTTGGTGGGAGGAGCAAACCGCTGTGCTGGTAGACTGGAGGTGAAACACCTGGGAGAGTGGAGAGCAGCAGAGACAGACACGTCCTGGAGCCTGAAGGAAACAGCTGTGATATGTAGACGGTTGGACTGTGGTTCTGCTGTCTCAACACAGGAGAGAGACGAGACCACAGAACGACTCATGTGGTTCATCAACTCTTGGTGTGTTGAGTATAAATCTACCATGAAGGAGTGTGTGAAAGAAAGGGCCAGATCTCGTTCCATCATCCAGGAAATCACCTGCTCAGGTAACATAATGGACACAAGTTCCTGGACAAAAATCTCTTTGGATATTTACATGCACACATAGAGTTCTCGAATTCTGAAAATTACAATACACTGTTTTTTTGTTGTTGTTGTTTTTTTTTACTTTTATCTCATCAAAGGAAACTCAGAGTGATTCACATTTGTAGGATCACCCTGATCAGGTTCAAAATAACACAACACAAGCTGCTCAGTGCCACCACTAAGGGGCCTTGCTCAAGGGCCCCATGGTGGTTGTAATGAGGGAGGCGGCAGCACTGCTTCTTCCTGCAAGTCCCGAGGATTAAACCAGCAAGCCTCCAGTCTTAAGCTCACTTCTCTATCCTTTATTACACCACTGCTAGAATCTGCCAAGGGTCGTGATGATGATGAAAACCAGAGATGCCAGTTGTGTTCTCTGATTTACACACGAGGGATATGAGATGGTTCCGTGAGGAGCGAGCAGAAATAATGTTTCCCTGCTACAACAATGACATGAATTATTTCAAGGAGGATAAATTCCGTGGAAATCTGTTTTCCTGTCTCATTCACAGGTTTTTTTTCTCATTAGCTTGTCAGAGGCATGAACAGGGGAGTTCATGTTAACATGAATTCATTCTCATCATGAATCTGCCTCTTGGTGTCTTTTTCAGAGTCTGTCAGGCTGGTGGACGGGTCGAACCTTTGCTCTGGCAGACTGGAGGTGAAATCTAACCAGCTGTGGTCCTCGGTGTGTGAAGGTGACTTTGACATGCAGGATGCAGAGGTGCTGTGTGGAGAGCTGAGATGTGGGCCACCTTCAGTCCTGGAGGGAGGGCTTTTTGGGACAGTGTCGTCTCCATTCTGGGCTCAGGCGTTCCAGTGTGAGGGCCATGAATCTTCCCTCCTGGACTGTGGACTCTCAGGGTCTGGAAACACCTGCTCACCTGGCAGATCAGTTGGACTCATCTGCTCAGGTGGAGCTTTGGTTCAGGTCCTCCTCTGTCCTGTTCCATAGTCATGTGTTAATGATCCTCTTGTTTCTGCTCAGATGCTGATAATGTCAGGTTGGTGGGAGGAGCAAACCACTGTGCTGGTAGACTGGAGGTGAAACACCTGGGAGAGTGGAGAGCAGCAGAGACAGGCTGGTCCTGGACCCTGAAGGAAACAGCTGTGATATGTAGACGGCTGGACTGTGGTTCTGCTGTCTCAACACAGGAGAGAGACGAGTCCTCAGAACGACTCATGTGGTTCATCAACTCTTGGTGTGTTGAGTACAAATCTACCCTGATGGAGTGTGTGAGGTCATGGAACAAATCGGGTTCTACCATCCTGGAAATCACCTGCTCAGGTAACATTTTTGACACTAACAGTCATGTTACTGTGATCCAGGACAAGCTGACTTTGTTTTTTTTACATGCACACAAACATTCCTCTATTATTCTGACAATGATGAAACTCCAATGTTGTTGTTTTTAACCTTTATGTAGTCAGAGGAAACTCACTGAGAGTGACTCACTTTTGCAGCAGCACTCTGATCACATTCACAGTCATTGAACACAAGCTGCTCAGTACCGCCTCTTAGAGCCTTGCTCAGGGGCGCCTCGGTGGTCTGAATGAGGGTGGCTGCTTCCTCCTACCAGTCCTGAGGATTGAACCAACAACCCTTTGGTCACAAGTTCACTTCTCTATCCTTCAGCACTGTGCTGAGCACTGTTGACAATCACACACGGTTGCTCTTTGACTGAGATACACACCAGACAGTTGTAGAATCACACACATCAGAATGTATCTAAGCATCAATCAGGGAAACGCTGGCTCTGGTTCTTCTGTGGAGGCGAGCAGCAGTGACGCAAGTTCATCCTCAGGACAACACAGGA
Organism: Aulostomus chinensis; assembly: GCF_037954235.1. Lineage (NCBI taxonomy): Eukaryota > Metazoa > Chordata > Actinopteri > Syngnathiformes > Aulostomidae > Aulostomus > Aulostomus chinensis. The sequence goes on along the minus strand of NC_141343.1, from coordinate 6,116,014 downwards.
GTTGGGAATGATTCAGCTCCTCCAGGAGCTACGGCTTCATGACGATCTCTTCCAGGGTTTTCCACACAGAACAAGGCCAGGGCCGTCTTTTCCTTCATCACCATCTCTGTGACTTGCAATTCCCTCTTGCCAGATCACCTGCTATTGACCCACTGGTGTAGCAGGTTTGAATGGTGGACCTGGTCTGCTTCAGTGTGTTGTGGGTGTTTGGTTCAAAGGTTCTGTCTGAGGTGCCGGATTCATGGATTCATCAGAATCAGAATCACTTTTATTGGCCAAGTTAAAAAAAACAAGGAATTTGTTCCTAGGTTGGTATTGCTCACTGTACAGGGGAGGGAATAATTTAGGTTAAAAAGAATAAGATGTAAAAATATACATATAGTGGTATGTGCAATATAGACAGTATATGTACAAAAATGTACAGTCGGAATACAAAATATAGTGTAGATTTGAAAAGTAGAGTATCAGTATTATTATTATTTTTTTTTTTTATTTCTTGACACTCTGACTATTTACCGTTCATCAGAGTGAAAGCCTGAGGGTAGAAACTGTTATTGTGCCTGGTGGTCTCAGCATCCAGGGCTCTGTAGCATCATCGAGAGGGGAGGGGATCAAACAGTTTGTGACCAGGGTGTGATGGGTCAACAGAGATGGTGCCTGACCATTGCCTGACCCTGGACTGATAAAGGTCCTGGATAGAAGGCAGGTCAGTCCTGACGATTCTCTCTGCTGACCCGATTGTCTGTTGCGGTCTGATCCTGTCTTGTTTGGTGGCTGATCCAAACCAGAGTGATGGCTGGGAACAGGACAGACTGAATTATTGCAGTAGAGAAGATGATCAGCAGCTCCTGTGGCAGGTTCAACTTCCTGAGCTGTCACAGGAAGTCCAACCTCTGCTGAGCTTTTTTCTGGACAGTGTCCATGTTTGAGGTCAACTTCAGGTTCTGGGAGATTTTGGTTCCCAGAAACTTGAAAGTGTCCACAGTAGACACTGTGTTGTTGAGGATGGTGAGGGGGAGAGTGTGGGTGGGCTCCTCCTGAAGTCCACTGTCATCTCCACATTCTTGAGCAGGTTCAGCTCCGGGTGGTTCAGACTGCCCCAGTGGACCAGCTGCTCCACCTCCTGTCTGAAAGCAGACTTGTCACCATTCCGGATTTGACCGATGACTAGAGCTGGGTATCACCACTGACCTCCCGATACGATACGATTTTGATCCACTAGGTCCCAAGTCCATCCGATTTCCGATACAATTCGATCCAATATACGATACAATATTTTAGTTCCAATACCAATTTTGCTTTGGTAATGGAAGAGATTCTCAAAGGACTGATGCTGTAAATTCAATTGTAAAAGTAACCCTCTAACCTGCTGCATAATTAAATATTAATATTTACATTGAGAACTGACCATTAAACAATAGTTATACAACATCATGCACTTGTTATTTAAATATATGACCATCATTCAAAACAGAAGGGCAACTTAGACTTCCACAAACCGTCAGCAGCTCAGCAGGATGACTCGCGGTGTGGCGAGCTTCAATCGCCCGCATTTGTAAAACGTGGGACATGAGGGACCAGTTACTGTCAGTGTAATGAGAGGTGATGGTCAAGTAGGAATCGTAGCTCTGCTTGTCCAGCTGTCGCAAGCGATGGCAACTCTCTCTGCCGATTTCAGTGCAGTTGTGACGTTGTTTTTAACATCTCTGTACATCTTTGAGATTGTGACTTGACTCAGTTGTTTCCGTGTCAGTAGCACATAGCGTGGCTCCAGTGTCTGGACGAGGGGTCTGAAGCCTACATTTTCTACCACACAGTATGGTCTGAGATCCTTGCAGAGAAAAATTGCAAGAGCCAAAGTGGTGTTCTCTGCACATGGAGGCGTGGATGGAAACTTCATCCCAAATGCTTTCTCTAGTGAGGGTTGTTGCAGTGACTTGTAGTTTCCTGGTTGTTGAGTGTACTCTGGGTGATGCCTAGTCAAATGGCTCCGGAGGTTAGTTGTATTTCCATTGTACTTCTACTTTGCACATTTTGCGCACAGTATTATTTTTGTCAAGTTGGGCGCAGTTTTCTTGCTTCTTAAAGCCGAAGTGCTGCCAGACATTGGCTCTTAAATTTGCCAAAGATGAAAGTTGCGCTTCCGCCATCTTGTTCTCTGATTGGAGGCACATGGCCTGGATCTCGCGAGATCTGATAATCTGACTGCAATAACGTTGCACGACATGACGCGAGACTAAGGGGCAAACAAAAACAGGTAAAATCTAATGCATTTTAAAAGATTGATACTGGGATTTATGTATCGATAATCTTTCCTACAAATGTGTATCGATAAAATATATCGGTATATAGACATTTTTAACCCACCAGTACTGATGACAGTGGTATCGTCCACAAACTTCAGGAGTTTCATTGACGGGTCCACTGAGGGGCAGTCATTTGTGTAGAGGAAGAAGAGCAGAGGGGACAGGACCCAGCCCTGGGGGGCACCAGTGCTGATGGTCCAGGTGCTTGATGTGATGCTCCCAGCCTCACCTGCTGCCTCCAGTCAGTCAGAAAACTGATGATCCACCGACATGTGGAGGTAGGCACTGTGAGTTGGGTGATCTTTTAGTGGAGGATTTTAGGGATTATCTTGTTGAAGGCTGAGCTTGGTTGTCCTTTTGTAATGGTGAGAGGTGTGAGGGGTTCTGTTCACCTCTGCAGCAGAAGCTGTTTAGGCTGTCAGCCAGTCTGGGGTTCTCTACAGGGTGGGGGGGGGGGATGGACTCCTGTAGTCTGTTAGTTGCTGCAGGCTTTTTTAGTTTCTCACTGTAGCTCCTCTTGGCTACTTTGATCGCCTGGGTCACCTGGTTCACCTGGTTCCTTGCTTACCTGTACAGGGCCTTGTCCCAACTTCTGTAGGCCTCCTCTTTGGCCTGACGCAGCTCCCTGAGATTAGCAGTGAACCACGATTCATTGTTGGATATGCAGAAGTACTTGGTCTGCACACGCATGGGCTGTGCTCACTGAGCCAGGTTTCAGTGAAACACAGGGTGATGGATCTGCTAATGTCTGTTAGACCTGTCTTCACCAGGCTACCAGAATCAGCACAAGAGGAGACAAAGTGTCCACACACACGGAGCTCAAGGTTTAACAAACGAGGTTTATTAGTGTACAGTGGTCGAGGTTTCTCTGAGACACAACAAACAAGTGGAATGCTAATAAAACGCGCAGGGCGCAAAAAAATAAAATTTGGAAAAACACTGAAACTAAACGCGGGCAGCACTATAAGCTGAAGGAACGATAACAAAAGGCGACCATCAGACTAACTCAGGGGTGAAAATAAATCAAGGCTGAGGAATCAGCGAGCCAAATAGAATGGAACGGAAATCTAAGGAAATCAAAAGGTCAGCACTCTGCTGCTATAATCCGACAAATAGCTTTAACAAAAATACCACAGAAATACTGGGTCTTCTGGCACACCTTAGTGGCTCAGGAAAAAGTGGAGCAAAATCACATTTAAAAAAGTAACACTCAACGAGGAGGTCTTTCTACTCAGACTAGAAAAGTAACAATGAGAAAAAACTAGAAAACAGCGACGAGACAGCAAACTCCAAAAAAACTTACAAAATGCACAGAAGGTGAGCAGGTCAAGACAACGGATGCTATTCACTATTCCGGCACATGGAAACAACCAGCTCGGACTTAAATACCCAGGGGGGGTAATCAGGGAATGGATTCAGCTGGTGTTTCCTGTGTGCCGCAGAGTGACTGACAAAGGGAGCAGCCAATCACCAACCAACAGGGGCGGAGCTTGGAACTGGGTAGAGAGAGGGAAATGGCACATGTATGTTGGATCATAACAATGTCCCCATTTTTGGAGCTGAGAAGCAGCAACTCATCCATTTTGTTTGCCGTGGAGTGGATATTCACCAGTTGTGTAGACGGTAGCGGTGCGCACGTCCTCGCTGTTTAAACCTGACGAGCGCTCCTGCGTGCTTCCCCTGTCACTTTGGCAAATCCCATGGACAACTACTGCACCTTAGACCAAAATCTCTGAAAAACTCTCTGGGTCGGTGAAGACTGAGGTGAAAGTTTCAGAAGTGGACTGTCTGATACCCCTTTCACACTGAAGCACGTGTGTCAAAGCAGGTTTTTGTTCCCGTGTTTTCTCAGCATTAGGGGAAATGGATGGATGGAATTTTGTTCATAAATATATTTTCAATCAAATTATTTGCTTTTTTTTTGCAGTACTCTTTGTTTCAAAACAATTTTGACTTGTTTTACTTTCCAAAAAATCTTTGGGTTTTCAACCTTTTGGGAATCACTGCTTTAGGCCGCCACTGCTAGAATCAGATAATGGTCTTGATGATGATAAAAACCAGAGATTCCAGTTGTGTTCCCTGATTTCCACGTGGGATACTAGATGGTTTAGGGAGAAACGAGGGGGAACAACATTTCCCATCTTCAATAATCACATGAATTATTTCAAAGAGGATAAATTCCTTGTAATTCTACATTGTCTCTCTTATTCTCAGGTTTTTGCTAGTTAACATGTCAGAGGCATGAACAGGTGAGTTCATGTTAGCATGAATTCATTCTCATCATGAATCTGCCTCTTGGTGTCTTTTTCAGAGTCTGTCAGGCTGGTGGACGGGTCGAACCTTTGCTCTGGCAGACTGGAGGTGAAATCTAACCAGCTGTGGTCCTCAGTGTGTGAAGGTGACTTTGACATGCAGGATGCAGAGGTGCTGTGTGGAGAGCTGAGATGTGGGCCACCTTCAGTCCTGGAGGGGGGACTTTTTGGAACAGCAGAGTCTCCATTCTGGGCTCAGGCGTTCCAGTGTGAGGGTCATGAATCTTCCCTCCTGGACTGTGGACTCTCAGGGTCTGGAAACACCTGCTCACCTGGCAGATCAGTTGGACTCATCTGTTCAGGTGGAGCTTTGGTTCAGGTCCTCCTCAGTCCTGTTGCATAGTCATGTATTAATGATCCTCTTGTCTCTGTTCAGACCCTGATGATGTCAAGTTGGTGGGAGGAGCAAACCACTGTGCTGGTAGACTGGAGGTGAAACACCTGGGAGAGTGGAGAGCAGCAGAGACAGGCTGGTCCTGGACCCTGAAGGAAACAGCTGTGATATGTAGACGGTTGGACTGTGGTTCTGCTGTCTCAACACAGGAGAGAGACGAGTCCTCAGAACGACTCATGTGGTCCATCAACTCTTGGTGTGTTCAGTCTACATCAACACTGAAGGAGTGTGTGAGTTCATGGAACTCTCCTGGTTCCACCATCCTGGAAATCACCTGCTCAGGTAACATTATTGACACTAACAGTCATGTGACTGTGATCCAGGACAAGTAGACTTTGGTTGTTTACATGCACACAAACATTCCTCTGTTATTCTGACAATGATGATATTCCATTTTTTAACATTTATGTAGTCAGAGGAAACTCACTGAGAGTGACTCACTTTTGCAGCAGCACCCTGATCACATTCACAGTCATTGAACACAAGCTGCTCCGTACTGCCTCAGAGAGCCTTGCTCAGGGGCGCCTCGGTGGTGTTAATGAGGGTGGCTGCTTCCTGCTCCAAGTCCAGAGGATTGAACTGGGCGGGGCTGGAACCTATCCCAGCTGACTTTTTATACAAATAAAATTGACTTGCCTTGATTTATGTGAGCATAGCCTTTGCCTCAACATACACAGAATAAAATTCACGCAAAACACAGAACACGACATCAAACAAATCAACGACAGACGACCTTGTTCTCATTCCAACTCGGTGCTTCAAAGTCTTTAAATGATTCCTACATGTCAGGAAAACACTGTTTAACCTCTCTTTGTTCCGTGCAGGCATCCATTTGCTGACTTGGATGTGGAAAACCAAAACTTCACCAGAAGCGTTTAAAGAAAAATGCCTCTACCAAAAAAGCCTAAAGAAAATAAAAGCTCACAGAGTTTAACCTCAATAACAGACCATCAGATTCATTTACACTCCTTCTTCCTGCCAGTCCTGATGATTGAACCGACCACCCTCCCATCACAAGTTCACTTCTCTATGGGGTCAGGATGCTGATGCAAACCAGAGATTCCAGTTGTGTTCTCTGATTTAGAAATGTGGGATATTAGATGGAGGGGCGGCATGGCTCAGAGGTAGTGTGGCAGTCTGGCAACCATAGGGTCACTGGTTTGATCCTTCCTCCCCCCAGTGGCCATGTCAAAGTATCTTTGAGCAAGACACAGCCCCTAATTTCTCCTGATGGCCCTGCAACAGACTGGCGACCGAACCAGGGTGAACCCCGCCTCTCACCCAATGTCGGCTGTGATAAGCTCCACCCCCTCCCCACCGCACGTGACCCTTTTCGGATAAGTGGTATACAAAACAGATGGCTGGATATTAGATGGTTCAGGAAGGAACAAGCAGGAATAATTTCTCCCAGCTACGATGATCTCATGAATGATTTCAAGCAGGATAAATTCCTTGGAAATCTATGCATTCCTGTCTCATTGACAGGGTTTGCTAGTTAACATGTCAGAGGCATGAACAGGGGAGTTCATGTTAACATGAATTCATTCTCATCATGAATCTGCCTCTTGGTGTCTTTTTCAGAGTCTGTCAGGCTGGTGGACGGGTCGAACCTTTGCTCTGGCAGACTGGAGGTGAAATCTAACCAGCTGTGGTCCTCAGTGTGTGAAGGTGACTTTGACATGCAGGATGCAGAGGTGCTGTGTGGAGAGCTGAGATGTGGGCCACCTTCAGTCCTGGAGGGGGGGCTTTTTGGAACAGCAGAGTCTCCATTCTGGGCTCAGGCGTTCCAGTGTGAGGGCCATGAATCTTCCCTCCTGGACTGTGGACTCTCAGGGTCTGGAAACACCTGCTCACCTGGCAGATTGGTTGGACTCATCTGTTCAGGTGGAGCTTTGGTTCAGGTCCTCCTCCGTCCTGTTGCATATTCATGTATTAATGATCCTCTTGTCTCTGCTCAGATGCTGATGATGTCAGGTTGGTGGGAGGAGCAAACCACTGTGCTGGTAGACTGGAGGTGAAACACCTGGGAGAGTGGAGAGCAGCAGAGACAGGCTGGTCCTGGACCGTGAAGGAAACAGCTGTGATATGTAGATGGTTGGACTGTGGTTCTGCTGTCTCAACACAGAAGAGAGACGAGTCCTCAGAACGACTCATGTGGTTCATCAACTCTGATTGTGTTCAGTCTACATCAACACTGAAGGAGTGTGTGAGATCATTGAACTCTCCTGGTTCCACCATCCTGGAAATCACCTGCTCAGGTAACATTATTGACACTAACAGTCATGTGACTGTGATCCAGGACAAGTAGACTTTGGTTGTTGACGTGCACACAAACATTCCTCTTTTATTCTGACAATGATGATATTCCATTTTTTTTAACCTTCATCTCCCCAGAGGAAACTCACTGAGTGACTCTCATTTGCAGCAGCACTCTTATAATGTTCACAAAAACATAACACAAGCTGCTCAGTACAGCCACTGAGGGCCTTGCTCAAGGGCAACTTGGTGGTGGTAATGAGGGAGGCAGCAGTGCTGCTTGTCACTAAATCCTGGTGAGACAAAGGTGAAGTGTGCTGATGTTTCCAGAAGCCTTTTTATCCTGGTCAGCTTTCAGTTGTATTTTAACAATTTACTGTCTCTGTTTCATCCTTGTCTTCAGAAAAAGAAACCCGTAAGAGCTGAATGACAGATCAGTGAAATAAAATTACCTCTTGAAAACAAATTTTAAACTTCAGATGTGCAACATGAACAGACACAAAAATTAGTCACAAAATAGGTCATGTTCACCCATCGCGTGCACATGTGGCGAGGTAGAAAAGCTAACATGACTGAGGAACAGTTGTGAGAGAAGCTCATGTTAGCATGGTCTCTCACACACTGTCAAGTTCGCTGATGCACATAAATTGATGAATGAACCACAGAATAAATCCAGCCAGGAGCTTCAGTGTCTTTAATGGGATCAGTACATCTCAGGAAAACCCTGTTTGACCTTGCTTCTCCCTGTGCAGGTGTGGCGAGGGGGAGGTGAGTAGGTTACTGTGTTAAAAGCAGGGGGACCAAGTGTAACTAAAGAGGGAACGATAACACTACCTGGGGACCTGCACCCCAGGAAGTAAAGCACAGAAATTAAACCAGTGTAGCAAAACATAAGGGCACAGGGTCGAGAGACTGAAGCAGAGGCAGGAAGTAACTTTAATTTAAATAACAGAAAACTAATATCAGTGGGCTGGGGCCCCAGTAGGAGGCAGACTACTACGAATGTGACCCTTCCCACTGGCCTGGCGTGCAACACACGAATCACTACACAACATGCACTAAAGGTGCCCCAGTGCCTACTTGCATGCGACGGGAGTGAGTCCTCACCACGATGACTAGCCTCCTACCTGACGACCCCCAGGCCACACTGAAAGTCAAAGAGAACTCCCTGATAGAAAAGCAGAAGAAAGTTAACAAGACCAACAACCCAATTGATGGACAATCTCAACAACCTCACAGAAAAGCACTCCAAGTATAGAAACCTAACCCTGGACCATAACAAATCAGAAACTACCAGAAAGCAAAAATGGCCAAAGTCAAAGCAGTCAAAGCAAGAAACAGAAGGGCCAAAAGAAAACACGAGTCCACTAAAAGAAAATAAATCTTAACTACAACAAAACAGAACAGCAGCAGGGATCCGATAAAACAAAAAAGCAGAGATTAGTTAAAAGAAAACTTGGAGTTAAATAAACAGATATGATGGGGGCCCTACCCACCACCACCTGTGGAGGCAACCAGCCAGGGACTGAAACACACCAGGCTGGGCCTCTTATTCTGCACCTGGGGTCAATGGGAGGAGCGAGGGGAGGAGCTGAGGTGGGCTGCGTTCACAACTCCAACTGAGGTTCACTACAAAGGCATCAAATTGAAACCTCAAATACTGAAAATTGCCTTAACAAAATAAAAGCCCACAACAATTTGATCTCAGAAACAGACCAACATTAGAGTCATTCATAGTGCTTCTTCCTTCAAGTCCTGAGGAGTGAACCAGCAACCCTTCCCAATTTTCTTTCCTTTTAGCCACCAATGCTTGAATTTGACAAGGGTCAAGGTGATGATGAAAACCAGAGATTCCAGTTGTGCTCTCTGATTTACACATGTGGGATATTAGATGATATTAGATCATATGAATTATTTCAAGGAGGATAAATTCCTTGGAAAGCGATGTTTTCCTGTCTCATTCTCAGGTTTTTGCTAGTTCACATGTCAGAGGCATGAACTAACTTCGAGTACAACTGCAAGGAACCTTGGGGTCATTTTTGACCAGGACCTTTCCTTCAGCTCCCACATAAAGCATGTGACTAGGACCGCCTTCTTCCATCTGCGAAGTATCGCTAAGATTAGGAATATCCTTTCCCAGAGTGATGCTGAAAAACTGGTGCATGCATTTATCACTTCTCGGCTGGACTACTGCAACTCTCTCCTGTCAGGATGTCCTAAATACTCTCTAAAGAGTCTCCAGCTGGTCCAGAACGCTGCAGCGAGGGTTTTGACGGGAGTTAAGAAGAGAGAACACATCTCTCCCACTTTAGCTTCTCTCCACTGGCTTCCTGTAGGATCTAGAATCGACTTCAAAGTCCTTCTGCTAACTTATAAGGCTCTCAATGATAAAGCTACATCCTATTTGAAAGAGCTCATTAGTCCCTACTGTCCGACCAGAGCACTCCGCTCCCAGAATGCAGGTGTTTTAGTGATTCCCAGTATCAATAAAAACAGACTGGGAGGTAGAGCCTTTAGTTACCGGGCTCCTTTACTGTGGAACCAGCTCTCTCCATGGGTCAGAGAGGCAGACACTTTAACTACGTTCAAGTCCAGGCTTAAGACCTTCCTCTATGACAGAGCCTTCAGTTAGGACTGGTTCAGGTAGCTCTGAACCATTGATAGCTATGCTGCTACAGGCTTAGACTGCTGGGGGACACATCAGGTTACATGGAGCCCTTCCCTCCTCTCCTCTCCTCTCCTCTCCCCCTCTCTCCTCCTCTCCTCCCTGCACATTTTTGGAACTGTCATTACCACTACTTGTTGCACTTTGTAGTTTGGCCTTGGTGTCTCGCAGTCTCTCTGTGTTTCCACAGATCCACCAGAGCCCCAACCGCCGCCTGCATCGCCCCCCCCCCCCCCCTTATCCCCTACTGTTACACCGGCCTGCGCTCCCCTTCCATGAACCAGTCTGCCATCCAGTCCCCCATCAAGCTGGCTTGCTCTCCCTGCCTCCCCTACCAGAAGCTTCCTTCTTCAGCTGTTATTAACATTTCCGTGTTTCCCACATTTTGTATTGTAAACTGTTTTCTTGTCTGTAACAACATCTACTGCACGTCTGTCCTCCTGGTGAGGGATCCCTCCTCTGTTGCTCACCCTGAGGTTTCTCTGATTTTTTCCTGTTAAAGGTTTTCTATGGAGTTTTTCCTCAGTCGATGTGAGGGTCAAAGGACAGAGGATGTTGTTATGATGCCATGAAGCCTGGAGACAAACTGTTGGTGAAAACAGGCTCTACAAATAAAATTACCTTACCTTGCCTTGCCATGAACAGGTGAGTTCATGTTAACATGAATTCATTCTCATCATGAATCTGCCTCTTGGTGTCTTTTTCAGAGTCTGTCAGGCTGGTGGACGGGTCGAACCTTTGCTCTGGCAGACTGGAGGTGAAATCTAACCAGCTGTGGTCCTCGGTGTGTGAAGGTGACTTTGACATGCAGGATGCAGAGGTGCTGTGTGGAGAGCTGAGATGTGGGACACCTTCAGTCCTGGAGGGGGGGCTTTTTGGTCCAGCAGAGTCTCCATTCTGGGCTCAGGAGTTCCAGTGTGAGGGTCATGAATCTTCCCTCCTGGACTGTGGACTCTCAGGGTCTGGAAACACCTGCTCACCAGGCAGATCAGTTGGACTCATCTGCTCAGGTGGAGCTTTGGTTCAGGTCCTCCTCAGTCCTGTTCCATAGTCATGTGTTAATGATCCTCTTGTCTCTGTTCAGATGCTGATGATGTCAGGTTGGTGGGAGGAGCAAACCACTGTGCTGGTAGACTGGAGGTGAAACACCTGGGAGAGTGGAGAGCAGCAGAGACAGACACGTCCTGGACCCTGAAGGAAACAGCTGTGATATGTAGATGGCTGGACTGTGGTTCTGCTGTCTCAACACAGGAGAGAGACGAGTCCTCAGAACGACTCATGTGGTCCATCAACTCTGATTGTGTTCAGTCTACATCAACACTGAAGGAGTGTGTGAGATCATGGAACTCTTCTCGTTCCACCATCCTGGAAATCACCTGCTCAGGTAACATTATTGACACTAACAGTCATGTGACTGTGATCCAGGACAAGTAGACTTTGGTTGTTGACGTGCACACAAATATTCCTCTGTTATTCTGACAATGATGATATTCTGAATTTGACGAGGGTCATGATGATGATGGGAACCAGAGATTCCAAATGTCCATCCATCCATCCATTGTCTTCCGCTTATTCCTGTCGGGTCGCGGGGGGTGGAGCCTATCCCAGCAGCTACGGGCAAGAGGCGGGGTTCACAGTTCGCCAGTCCATCGCAGGGCCAACACATAGAGACAACCAACCATTCGCTCTCACATTCACACCGACAGTCAGTTTAGAGTATCAATCAGCCTCGTCCCCTCTTGATGTCTTTGGACTGTGGGAGGAAGCCGGAGTACCAGAGAGAACCCACACAGGAACAGGGAGAACATGCAGACTCCACACAGAAAGATCCCGTGCCCGAGCTGGGACTGGAACCCGGAACCTTCTTGCTGTGAGGTGACAGTGCTAAACCATGACCACCGTGCCGCCTGATTCCAGATGTGCTTAACATTAATTACTCCATGACTCAAATCCCCTGTTGCAGTTCTCTCACGGAACAATGCTTGAACAAAAGAGAGTCATGAAAAAATGAGCAGAGAGACCAGGGTCTTTGTGTGTGGGTGTGGGTGAAGCCTAAACAAATAATAACAAGAGGAAGGTGTGTGAGTGGTGGAATGCTCCAGGACAGAGTGATGTTCCCTATAAACAGAAGCACTGGACTCAGTCAGAATCTCAAAGCAGCTCTGACAAGATCATTATAATGAACATTCTTTGTACCATCCTGAGTTGTAGCAGCGTTCTTTGGACATGAATCCAGCAAATTCAGAACCTGCATCTCAAATCTGGGTGGCAGATCCATAAATATTCCAGCCCTTAGTCTTGATCCAGTGATTGATTGTCTCCACTTCTGTCACCTCCATGCGCCGTCACCATTTCAGTAAGAAGATGGACTGTCATGGTGGATGAGGTCAGAGCAGCACCTGCAGCTTTGACAGCTGACATTTTGTCGCTCTTTGGTTTAAAAGACAAATCAGCAAGTAACAAGGCAGATGAAATAAGTGCTGTTTGCAGACTTTGTCAGACTGTGATGAAGATTTTTGAGGAACACAACCAACGATAGTTTGGATTCAGTTGAGTTATCAATGAAATGTGCTCATATTATTAAGCTTCCCAGATGAATTTGAAGCAAATTACATTCTTGGTTCTTGTGATTCCAATGAGGTTAAGCAGGATGAGTAGCTGAGAAAATGGGTGACTCTTATAATAATGATGATTTCCTGATGTCTCCACAGAGTCTGTCAGGCTGGTGGGGGGGTCCAGTCTGTGCTCAGGCAGACTGGAGGTGAAGTCTAACCAGTCGTGGTCCTCTGTGTATGAGGAGGATTTTTGCCTGCAGGATGCAGAGGTGGTGTGTAGAGAGTTGGGGTGTGGGGCTCCGTCCCTCCTCCAGGGGGGCCCGTATACAGACATGGAGACCCCAGTCATGGCAGGAAAGTTCCAGTGTGGTGGAGATGAATCTGCTCTGCTAAACTGTGGAAGGTCTGGCTCAGTGATGAAGACCTGCTTACCTGGGAAAAGCGTTGGCCTCGTCTGCTCAGGTGAAGGTCATGGATCTGCTTCATCTCACTGCTTCACTTCTACCACTCATGATTCCTGTGTCTGCTCAGAGCCTGATGGAGTCAGGATGGTGGGAGAGCCCAGTCGCTGTGCTGGAACCCTGGAGATCAAACACCGGGGAGAGTGGAGACCAGCGGCCCCTGGGGGTTCTGAATGGGTCCACCAGTCTGCCTCTGCAGTGTGTAGACAGATGAATTGTGGCTCTGCTGCTTTAACAAATGAAAGGCGGGACTCACTATCCAGGTCTGTGTGGTGGATCAGGTCTTCTTGTGTCCAGTCAGCATCTGGACTGCGGGAGTGTGTACTGGAGACTGATAAAGTCCATAGTGATACCAGGCTGATGGTGGTGTGTTCAGGTAAAACTGGACATTCCAAACAAGCTGCTGCTTCCTCAGTGACACCAGCACTTCTGCTGAGTCAGCCTTTCCTCTGCCCCCCCCTCCACAGATTTGCTGGTCCAGCCAAACATCTCCTTCTCTGCCTTCACTGACGGCGTCTCTGAGGTGAGGCAGCAGGAGACTCTGCTGCTCCGGGGCTCCAACTTCACCATCAGTTGCTCTGTTGAACCACAGTACCCAGGAGGCGTGTTCCAGCTCATCTTCTCCACCTCCAGCACAGCACAGAACTACACCCTACCAGCGCTCAATCACTCCGCCCGGTTCCTGTTCTCAGCAGCAGACCACACCCACCGAGGGGACTACAGATGTGTTTATCACCTGTCCCATGTTTTCCCCCATCACTTCTCCTCTGAGAGCCAGGAGCTCCACCTCATCATAGCAGGTGACAACAGGACGAGCTGGAGTCAGACAGAGGAATGTGACCCTGACTACATTTACATGCGCTTTCTACTCCTCTGTTCTCCTGCTTCTTGTTTTCATCCTGAAAATGACAACATTCTGATGAAGCTGTAAACATGACTATGGAAAATAGTCTAGCTGGCTAATTCTAACTAGCTAGGCTAGTCTGAGAGATGAAGGGCGGAGCTAAAGTTCACTGTCATTTGTTTGTCTCCTGTCCAGTTAAAGTGTCTCACACTGTGAGACTCAACAGTTTTAATTCCTCCTGAAGTTCATTCATGATAGAAAAGCCTCAAACCCAAATAATATTGGTCTATCCTACGTTTTCATTGAGAAATGCTCAGTTCTGAAAACCCACCCAGAATAAACTCTTCATAGAATCCTGATTAAATCTGGACTGTTGTCATTTTCAGAATAATAGTGGAACGATGGCGTAGGTGTAGAAGTAGTCTGTTAAATGAATCCACCAACCTTCTGGGAAATCTGCTTCTTGTCCATCATCCCCAGAACCAGACAAGGAGATAGAGACCCTTCTCTAGGGAGCTGAGACCCACGCTAGTTAGCTTAGCACATTGAATAGTAGTGGGTGGGAAGTGTTAGCTCATTGTGATTTTCCCTTCCAGTCTCCAGAAACATTTGTGAGTCCTATCATTTGCTCACGTGCAGGTCCCACTTCAAACTCAGTGTCTAAACTCACCTGACAGGAAGTGATCTCGTTGCAAGAGGCCCCAGACTTGAACTGATAGTTGGAACAAACAGGAAACAAAGAGAGAGAGGAAACTGCATGAGGTTCAACACATGTTGGAGAAAATCAAACCAAGTGTGTTGTAATTACATGTTCTGTGTGTCCATGAGGGAGCTGAGACCAGCAGACCACAAGTTAGCTTAGCATAATGAATGGTAGTGAGTGGGAAGTGTTAGCATCAACTACCTCAGGATCAGGATGTTGGTTTGTCCTGCAGTCCTCCTCCTCCTCCTCCTCTCTTCCAAAGTCGGCCATGATCAGTAGCAGCAGTCGCTCTCCTGCTCCAACAAACATTTGGTTTTGGTGGCTGAAATTTCAGGCGCTGTGCCAAATCACTGCGCCCAGTCAGGAAAGTAGTCCCGGCTATGTGTGTGATTCTAAAATTAGAATGTCTGACAAAAGTGACACACAACCCCAGATATATTCATGCAGGTGTAGCTCCAGACTGAGGGACAATGAAGAGACAAACGATGGATGAACGTCTTCTCAAGGCCAGCGCCGTTTGATTTCTGATGCTTCGTTGGGCCTGTGGGAAAAATCTCTCAGCCTAAGCCACGTAGGAGTTAGAGCTCCGCCTACTGGTCGGGTGGAATAAATTCTCACTGTTCAAGTCAGTGTCGTGAGTTCAGCTCTCAATGTGATATCTTCAAAATAAAAGATGGGGGGTCACTGTTTGATGTTAAAACACAACATTTTCTGTCTGTTTTATATTAAAACATTTATGGTCTTTTTTTTCATCCCTTACACAGCAACCATTGTTTGGGACTTTTATGCTAACACTTCCCACCCCCTACCATGCATTGTGCTAAGCTGACTAGCATGAGTCTCAGCTCCTAGAGAAGGGTCTCCATCTTCTAGTCTGGCCCTGGGGATGATGGACAATCAGAGACTTCTCCTAAAAGTTAGCGTGTTCCTTAACATGCAGCCTTCCATCAAGAATCTTCAACCATCAACATGTCTGTGGTGGTCAGTGGTGATGTCATCGATCAAATGTGATGACTTTAAATGTTTTTCAGTGCCTACAAGTGATTTCATCATCAGAGCGTTCATCCACCATCTGATCCTGGGGTTAAGTGCTGTCTTCTTCTACCGCTACTTCAAGGTAACACGACGTAGCTTCGTAGTTCTTGGCTATGAGCAGTTGTTTCAGCAGGAACTGGAGGTGTGAGCTGTCATGTCTTCCAGGCCAAAAAGGAGCGGCGGGCAGGACACCAGGAGAACATTGAACTCAACGCTGGTGATGCTACAGAGGAAGGCTTGGTTGATGAGGAGGCTGGAGTTCACCATGAAGACACCACGGACGTGTGACTGCAGCGCCGCCACAACTGAGCTCCAGGCTTCTTCTGTTTTCACCGTGATGATGTTTAAAGCAACAGGAGAGCTCCTCATTGCAGTCTTGTGGTTCTCTCGTGTTTTCCTGATCGTCCATCTCTGTTCTCAAGGTCAAGTCTCAGTTCTGGCCTGTTTGAACAAAAAGATCAAAGATTATTTATTGAAGGTCCCTGAAATGAGAACTCCATGTTCTCAGTTCTGATCCTGCATCTCTGTGGTCATGGCTCATTTATCTCTCCATACATGACAAACCAGAAACATCCCTTTTCCAGTATTTGTACATCAAACTCCCTGTTTTCCTTTTGTTTCTTCCTGTTAAAACAATTCAAACATTTGGGGACTCATCCTTCCCTCAGTGGTGTCGACTCATTTTCCATCCAATGAAAACGTCTCCTCAGATTTGGATGCCCCTCCCCCATCCACCACGTGATCCACTGTGGATCCAAAATACTTTTTTCCCATAAACATCCAACAAGAAGTGGCTGTAAAACATTGGATTCATTGTTTTAGTCTCTACAGCCCAAAGTGACTCGTTTCACTGACAGAATAAAACTGATGGAAAGTCTGAAGGGATCATGATTCCATTTTTGTACCCACTTTTGTTAGCAGCAAGCTAACCTCAAGTAGCCAGAGCAGGTCAAGTGAACATGTTCTGCTGTGCGGGGGTGCATTCACTGCTTCTGGCTCATGAGGAGGTCACATCCTGTCACATGACCCATGAGGACAGAGGTTCTGTTCATCATCAGAACTGTTGAGGAGCCGTCTGAGCACATTTTGTTCAAAAATAATCACAACTTGATATGTTGAACTTTTTATTTCTCCTCCATCAATCTCATCTCCACTTGTTTGTGTTGTATTTGATGTCATCTTCTTCTGGTGGTGATGGTGAGAAGAGAACATGAAGAATAATGTGTTGCTACGACGACAGAGGACCTGACCTGACACCTCTGCAGTCAGGTGAGGAAGTCCTGATCTCTCAGTACTGTGGTGGTTATCAGCAAACAAGTTCCCATCTAGCAGCATAGCAGACATCAGCTCATGGTCCAATACTGGGCCTGCTACTGATGAGTAGTGTTCATTTTTACAGGGAACATTTGAAGGCACCAAATGAGGGAAACAAAATGAAGTCCAGTTTGATGCTGGAAAACCACTTCTTTGACAAAATTGTGGTTTTAGTCAAGAAATGACAGTTTTTCATGAAACCAACCTTCATTCAGGTGTTGGTGAAAAAATAACAGATTCACTGACAACAAATCTTTTCAAATGAAAACAGACCCCTTGGTCTTTGTCCTGATGAGATCTGATGTTCAACTGTGTTGGTCTCTGAGCCTCAGCACCCCTGCCTATTGGAAGGTGTATTCTGTCCAAGTAGAGCTCATCATGTGTTCATCTGACCAAAATAAAAATGGATGAAAATGTCAAGAACCTCCCTCCCAGTGGGATTTCTTCCAGTGAAACAACTCTGGAACATTGAGAGGTTTCTTCCACTCTCAGTCCTGTCTTCTTAGCAGCTTTGCTCTCTCTCACTGCTGTTGAGTGTGGAGAGATTTTGTTGATGTGACACCTGTGAGACAGAGACTGCTGTTCTTCTTTATGATGTCATGACCTGATTTCTGGAGTGAAAGTATTTAGTGTGATGTCATAATGAGCACCATGATTTTCTACTATTTTTGGTATGAGTTTCATTGTTTCACCTGTACATGCGTAGTTGCACCAGAAGGGGGCAGTTGAGCTCAGAGTGCTTGGTGACATGAAAAATGTGTAAAAAAAAAGTGTTCTATTTTTGCGGTGGTTCTGCTGATGCTTCCAGTTCTTGCCAGTGCTGAAGTAATAAAAGAAGGTGTTCTCCTCCAATGCTGTCTGTCTTCATGGTGTCTCACTGACTCCTTCATCTCCACATCAGGCCACAGCAACAGTGCTGTCCCTCACTACACAACATTGGACACTGAGATTCCCACTGATGATGAGTCAGCACATCTTGACTGTTCTGATGACCTCAGCCTGAATGCTCCTCCTGATCCTGATCTCCCAGGACTCCAGTTTGACTCAGAGTCACTTCTTCTACTCTTGGACGAATAAACAGATAAACACTCAAATATAAATCATGATTTAAACCCACTGGCAAAACCAACGTTTCCTACTTTGTTGATTTTTATAATTTCCTTCAATAAATACAAGTGGGTGGAGCCCAGATGGTCCAAACCTGTTTCCTGTCTCCTGTCCTGCTGCTGTCCAGTCGTCTCTACTGAGCCAACTCAGTCTCACAGCCTCTTCATCAAAAAATGACGTTTGGTCGAGTCCTGTCACGTCAACAGGTGACGTGGAGGAAGTCATCAGGAGACATGGCGACGTCCAGCTGTGTGACATCAGCAGAACTGTGGACGTTTATACTGAGTCTCCTGATGACAAGTGGCAGTACATAGATATTAAAGAGGGTCTGAGCTAAAACTGAACCTTGGGGAACTTCAACCTTTGATCTCAGAGTTTGGTGTTTGATCTTAGAATTCTTTCTTTGATCTCACCTTGATTTCTCAATGCATTTCTTTGTGGACACAAATTGTCTTTGATGTCTCAATGAGACAAAGACACAGAAGCTCAAGCTGCTGTTGAGGAGGCCCTGATCCTATAGTGGTCAGTCCTCTGTGTTGTGGCTGCAGCAGCCCTGGTTTGAATCCTGGTCACAGCAGCAACATGAATACTGACTAGTATTTGTTGTTCAACTGGACAGTTTGTCTGGTGAAGCTCTCTCAGACACTCCTTTCTTCATCCTCCCTTCAGGCTCAGCAGCATCACAGTCAATGTGTCTGACTAGGATCAGAACCCTCAACCTGGAGGGCTGTGGTGCAATGAGAACACATCTGACAACGGATCAGAGGAGCGTTTGTTTGACTCCTGAAAACTCCATTTAAAGCTGAGAGGAACTTGTTCTTCATCACCAAACTCCCTCCCTGCACGTTGTCTCTCCAAAAAGCATTCAAATCCAAGTGTGAACCTTTGACTAAAAGCTCCAGTAGGTGATGCAGGCTCCACCTCTCTCTTGGTTCTGGAACCTCACCAGTTGAAGCTTTCTCAGCACCTGGATCTCATGTTCCTGACATCTCTGAGCTTGTTTCCTATCCACCTGTCTCATGTTGATGAGGTCATCCAGCCTGATGATCTCTATGGTTCTCCTTTGAGTGGTTCCCTCTGGGAGAGTTCTCTCTCTTTAACTTGTGTGTGTGTTTGCTCGTATCATGTTTCTCCTTGACAGCACTTTAGTGTTCTTACCACTGGTGTCTTATCTGTGATTCACCATTGATGTTATGTTTTTGTCCAAGATGAAGGTGTGTTTGTTGTCATTTCTCAATCATGTGATCGCTCATGTGACTGTGGTCACTTGTGTTTAAGATGGCGCTGTTCTTTTCTTTCTCAGTCTGATGAAGCCTATCATTGTGAAACATTCAAAATTCAGCTTCCTGTTCTTTTCACAATCCTGCTCTCCTAAATCAAGGACTGTTCAGTCAATGGTAGAGCAGAGTGGTGCAGTGGTCAGCACTGTCGCCTCACAGCAAGAAGGTTCCAGGTTTGAGCCCCGCCTGCAGCACGGGATCTTTCTGTGTGAGTCTCCATGTTCTCCCTGTTCCTGTGTGGGTTCTCTCTGGTACTCCAGCTTCCTCCCACAGTCCAAAGACATCAAGAGGGGACGAGGCTGATTGATACTCTAAATTGACTGTAGGTGTGAGTGTGAATGGTTGTTTGTCTCTATGTGTTGGTCCTGAGATGGACTGGTGACCTGTCCAGGATGAACCCCGCCCCTCGACCAATGTCAGCTGGGATAGGCTCCACCCCCCACAAACCTTATCAGATAATCAGTATAGAAATGGAAATTTAGCTTCTATGTTGAATCAGAAAAACCTTTTGAAGTCTACTTTTGCTTCAGTCAGAAAGTGGACTGTTGTTAACTCTCACAATGGTTGGTGATTGTGGAGGAAGAAAAACATCCTCATGAACCTCTTTTTAACAGACACACATTTCTAAAGAAGCAGGTTCATTTTTTTCTTTTAGCAGAGGAGGGTTTTGATCCATCAACCTCTGGGTTCTGGGCCCAGCACACTTCCTCTGCTCCACTCTGCTCTACCATTGACTGAACAGTCCTTGATTTAGGAGAGCAGGATTGTGAAAAGAACAGGAAGCTGAATTTCAAATGTTTCACAATGATAGGCTCCAAACACACACACACACACACACACAACCCTAAACAGGATAAGTGGAAGAAAATGGATGGATGTTTCCCAGTGTGGCTCTGAAGCAGGAGGTCTTGTAGAAACAGGGAGTGACCTGACACCAGCTACCTCATGGAACAATGGTTCATTCATTCATCGGTGCCAGGAGGCCTAAAAACACACAAAACACCAATTCAATCCAGGACCTTGGAGCCTAAACTGAAACTCCATAACACACAGTGGCTCTGCTGTAGCTCCCACAGCTGAGTGTGACGCTGAGCGCTCCAGTCTGCTCTGAGGAGGCAGCAGACATCTGCACCACTCAGAGGTTTGATTGACGGCTTTGACAAAATCCCAACAAACTCAAATCCTGTTGAATCAGGAAATGCTAGTTGAACTCTCATCCACGTCACATGACAAAGAAAATCTCCTCATTCATTCAGACCAGAACAGACAAACATAGAAACATTGTTTCAGCTTCTGATCAAACAATAACATGTTCTTGATTGTTTGCCATGTTCTATTAATCAGACTGAATCATCTCTGGATGTTCTAGGAGGTGTGTCTGTGTCTGATGAAGCCTCTTTGGTCTGGGAGGGTTAAGATGGTGGGGGCTGTTTCAGTTCTAGTGCTGAAGGCTTTCACCATGACAACCAGACTCTCCTGTCCTTCTTCCTCCCTCATGTGTGCAGTGTGGACCTCACACACTGAATTTAGCCTGAAAACTCCTCATGAAAAGCAGGTGACTCAGAGTCTCTGTGGCGCTCGTCTGTTAACAGAGAGGCTGGTGGTTGGAGCCACCCAGGGACGATGAACAGGCTTTACTGGTGCTTAGGACTCTGTTGATCAGCTGCTGAGTTGCTACTTGATCTCAACATTGGTCTGTTTCATCCTGAGTAGTTTGATCATAGCAGAGTCGTTGCTTCAATGATCTGAATGTGGATGGACAGTTAGACCCTCCACAGCAGACGCATGTGTCAGATCTCTGGATGAGACGCTTCTCAGTCTTCAATTTTAGTAGCAGTGTGGCGGAGGCCGGTTGGCTGTGGTTAAAGTGGTGGGGGCTCTGGAATGAAGGGGGTCACTGTTTTGTTCTTGGATGCTCCAGCTCAGGTTAGCGAGGTGGTGGAGAAACGAGTGAGAGCTCTGCCAGTTGGAGCCTCTTGGGTCACAGGAGGCTTCACTCCTGGAGGTGGAAATGATGAGGAGTTTGTATCAGCCCCTCCCCTCTGTAGGGCTGGTGGCGCAATGGACAACGTGTCTGACTTCGGATCAGAAGATTCCAGGTTCAACTCCTGGCCAGCTCAGTTCAAACTTCATAAATAAAAGCTTTCACACCTGAAGTGTGAACCATTGATGAAAGTCACTGAAATCCTCCCAGGTTTCCTCCTTGTCTGCTGTAAACATGAACACATGGATGATCCTGCTACCTCTCACATGTTAAGCTGGCACTTGACAGTGACAGCAGGAACACCAAAAATCCCAGTGTCATCAACATTTCCTGTCAAATAAAAGATAGAAGCTGTTGAATTTCTGTATCAGAACAAGGAGAAAGGAGCCCCAATGAAAGAGTGATGATTCTTCATTCTGATGTTCTTCACTCCTACACAAGAGAGTGAAAGTGTGGGCTGGCTTGGAGCAACTGCCTGCTTCAGAATGGGACGAGACTCAGGACTTTCCAGTGAGTGCTGCAAACTTGCACCAGCGCCCACTGCCAGCACGTCTTCATGACGGAGCTGAGAAGAACACAAGAGCACTGGAGAATTACTGTGTTCTCTTTTGGTGTCCCAGTGTTAATTTGAGGATCTAAACCTGATATTTAGAAAATCAGACGGCACAAAAAAGAAAATGCCACCAAATCATTTCAATTTTCTTTTATACAAATGAATGTGTTGACTCTTTTTGTATAAGCCCTGCCACTGAGGTCACCAACGTGAGCTGGATTTGGGAATCTTGAACTGAACCTGGTATCACAGCGACCCCTACTGCTGCAAAATGGAACAGCAACATTGAACCCAAGTACAGGATTTGAGGGAGACTGATGGTCGCTGTTTGGGTTTTTGAAAAACAAGGAGGGCGTTGGTTCAAGCTGGATTCTCAGAGACGATTTCCCCAACCTCTACATTGGCATCTACACTGTCATCCAGTCACATGATTGGATGACGCAGCCAGTGATGTCACTTGGCAGGACTGTCATTGCCGTCACATTCTAGAAAAGAATCCAGACTCCACATACAAGACTACAAGATAGTTGATGTTTTCTTGACTTGATGCTCTGACTGTCAGGGTGGATGACAGCTTCTTCCTGCTGCTGCATCTGAGTGGCTATGATTTGAGGTTTTACCTCCCGAGGTTGTTTGGTTCCAGGTGAAACTTTAAAATTCCAGTCCCCAACCTTGACTGTTCTGAAACTCTTCTCCTGAATCACTCCTGAGTTCTTGTTAAGAGCTGGAAATGAGCTGCAGCAAGAAAAAAATACCAGTGCCCAACCAGATCAACTTAATGGCTGTTTTTGTAGTGATTTGGTTCTAAACAAATAAAAATGACTTGACTTGATTTGGTGCCTCATGAGGAGAAAATCTGGGCACAAATGTTGGACAAGAGTGTTTGTGGAGGGGTGATTTTGTTGTTGTTGCAGTGTTGTAAGTCACTGTGACTGCAGCTGAATGATTGAACTTTCTCAAAATGTCACAAGAGGAAGTCTGCATGTAAACACACTCAGGTGTGCCCAGCTATTCTTAGTAGATCATTCCATGGACTTCTATTCTATGTACAGCCTAACCTTAATCTTAACCAACTCAATCTTAATATTTATTTGAAACTAAACTCAATCCAGACCTTTGTTAAAAAAGCACTGTGGGAAAATGATCCTGCTTTCAGGGAGGTCTTTGGTGAGTTTGCTAACAATGCAGAGAACCATGATGGTACCAAGCACAAGGCTGCTGCCCTCTGCATCACAGCTACACTTTGGAGTCTGTTTGAACTGAATGTGAAGGCTTTGACATCACTGTACCAGTACGACAACAAGTGACCATGAAACAAAGAAAACCTTCACTGATGAGTCCATGGATCTCATTGATCTGTGCCATTTCCTGATCTTCAGGTTCTGTCTTTGATTTCTTTCTTTGATCTCTAAATTCTGTGCTTTGGTTTCCTTGGTCAGTCTTCGAATTCTGGTTAATAATAAAAATGAACTCCCAGCATATTTCTGCAGACCATAGATAGGGATTTCACCAACTGCATCATAGCAACCCTCGTTGCTGTCTGCTGTTGTGCCATTGAAAAGTAAAACAGCCTGGCAGTCAACAAACTGGGCTCAACAGGAAAATGTCAACTAAAGATGTATTAAAGACCAGGAGGAAATGTAACCGACTTACAAAGATGGTGTAACGTTCTGCTCTGGAGACAAAAGCCAGGACCCGGTAGGTAGAGACAGGAGTAACAAAGTTTATTCAGAAAGTGCAAAACAAATAGTCACGTGGGACAAGTATCAAAACAAGACCGGAGGACTTCGCCTGGAAAAAAGGTTAACATAAAGCGCCTCACAAAAATGTGAAGGAAAAAGACAAAACCGAAAATACCTCTGAGGGATAACAAGGTTAAGCAAAGAACTAAAGCAAAACTACTACCGGCAAGCACACAGCGAGTGGTAGGCACTGGTAGGAGGACTGGAGCCGAAAGCACAAGGAGATACGTGTAGTCAGGAGAAGGAATCATCCAGCACTGAGCCACTGGCAGCGCCAATAGATATAGGCTGGCCGAATGAGCCAAATGCAATCAGGTGTGAACTCTGTGTCACCTGGCCCCGCCTCCTACCAGCCTCAGGACTGCAAGAAAACAAACACAAGATCAATAAACATACGACTAAGAAAACGAAAACCTGGAACACAACAGTTGGAGGGGAATTGAGACCCACATGTTTGCCATCCTTGATGAACTGTCCACTGGTGCAGGGGATGAGGTCATGGCGATGATCTGGGAGCCAGTCCTGGATGTTAAATGCCCTGATGATGGACAGTGGAGTGGCAAAATGTTCGGTCCACTGACTGAACTCTGTGCCACAAATGAGGAACAACAGTCAGCAAGGAGTAGAAACGAAGAGGAGAAATGGAGAGAACAGAAAGAATGAGAGATCATGGAGGAAAGAGGCTGATATTTGCAAGTGCTCTGACTACAACACAGCAATCTAGAGAAACCATGACCTGGATTACTGAGGACCTCCACTGGCAGTTCATTTCTGTTGATCATAGGGCCATGCTGGGTGAAGCAGGAATGAATCCTGGGACTGAGGTTGTGGAGCAATGGTCACCTTTCCTGCTGAAACTGTCAATTCTTCTGCTTGGTTCTCTCCACAAAACCATTCCCTTAACGTAGCTCAAACCCCAGTTTCAGCTGTGAGAGCCCAGAATCTGTCACACACTGGACCATCAGGAACAGCTTTGTGCTTTCAAACAACAGAGACGACACACAAGGACTCAGGGAACGCAGGAATCTCTGGCCTCAGTTGACATGTTGAATTTCAGCAACATTTCATGATGCTGAGTTTAGCAAACCAATGAGAAGACGAAGGAGGCCGTCAACTCCTTCAAGCTCAACATCTACACTGCTTTACCCAGGAGGTCAGGAGGTCAAAGCAGAACCTGCACCCTCCACCTCTGATGTTTACTCCACAGAGATGAGGGGTCGGTTTGTGGAGGGTGATTTTTTTTTGTTGCAGTGTTGTAAGTCACTGTAACTGCAGCTGAATGATTGAACTTTCTCCAAATCTCCTCAAGATGGTTTCCAAATGATAAAACTGACTTGACTCAAATATGAATGTGCGATGACCAGTTTCTTTGCTGATTCTAGGCAGATACAGAAACAAATGATCTCTACACTCTAGGTTGGATTGTGAGCTGAAAGGAATTCAAAGTTGTTTCAAGTATGAAGGGAAATTAAAGTGGACACATTTGAAAATAAATCCTGACCAATGGAGTTCCTTTGGGACTCCTCCATTCAATAATGATGGGTTCTGTCCAAACACCTGAGCACAAATCTACAAAGACGGTTATATCAGACATTAAGAGGACAAAGATTGATGTCTGAATGTGTTACGAGCGGCTCAGACGTGCAGCAAAACCTAGTAGCAGCAAATCACCATTTATTAAAGTCAATCATCAACCATGTGAGGTGTGGAAGTCAGTGTCAGCAGTGGAGGTGAGTGTGTGGATGTGCTGGTCAATGTGTGCTGCATGTTGTTAGTGTGAAACAAGGACAAACTAAAGGACAACAACAGCACGCTGGCTGAGCGCAAAAGGGAGACAGATGTCTGGGAAAGTGGGGTTAAACAGGCCTAACTGGGAACACTGGCCTGGTGCTCCCAGTCAGCCTCATGACCAGGCTGCTTCAGACCTGCAAAGACACAAACACACCCACCAACAGGACCCTGCACACAGAACTCTGCATAGGACCCAGGCTGGGGCCTTCACCAGTGTTGCCATAGAAACGACCAGCGTAGTCCAATATTGGGAATATGAACTGTGTTCCAATACTTTTCCAGACTTCTTGTGGAAAAAGTTAACGGAATGACAAACGTGATTTAGATGGAGTTCCATCTTCTTCTATCATCATCAAGGAGTTCTGGCTCCAATCCAGGTGGAGGTTCTCCTCCATGTCTTCTGGAGGTCAATGATTGAAGGTCAGAACCTGTGTTTTTGAATGTAGAATTTATATCCAGCAGAGCTTCCCAGTGTTTCAAAGAGTTTCATTCATTCAGGTCCTGTGTTAGGGGCTCACTTCAATATGTTAAAACATCATCAGCGTCCAGCGCCACCTTGTGTTCGTCTCCATTTATGTGGACACCTTTGATATTTGTGGTCTCTGAACCACTGTAGGAGGGGCTCCATATAAAGAGCTGGAAGCAGCAGGGAGGGGTGTCATATCTCATAGTTGGTCTTTTATTTTGATATCACATTTGTGTCCTGCGCTTCCTATTTTAGTTTGATGTTGAACCTCTCCTCTCATTTTCAGGTTACTTCACTTCCCCTTGTCTTCTGTCGGCCTGAGTCTCTCTGTGTGTCTGACATGCCGTACTAAACAGTCCACACTCAAAAAGCACACTTAAGTTCAGCACAATTATGAGTAAATCTCAATAGGTTGCATGAATTTCTATGTACTACTCAGACTGCACATGGCACTTCCTGCTTCTTCCTGCTGATTTGTTACCATGGAGTCCATTCCTGTCACAGCAGCAGCAGCAGCAGCACCGCTCCACACCCACTGGTCAAGAAAATGGCATTTCTGCTGCCTGTATCGTTTTCTTGTAGCTGTTCAACTTCTCACAATAACGAGAAACAGAAGAAGACTTAATAGACGTCAGGACTCTGACAGGGAACGACCTCAGCAGAGACTCCTCTACTGAGAGGAAAGGAGAGCTGAGAGGACACTTTTTGACATCATTCAACATCCTGAGGGACGATCGTTTACAAAGTTCTATTTATATACAACACATAAAATCACAGTGTGAAGCAGGCTAATGAACAATAAATCAAATATAAAAATGCTTTATGTTAGGTTCTAGAATATCTTGTGAATATCTGGAGCTTCATTCCAGCAGCAGACCTCCTCAGGTGATGGAATTTATATTTGACATGTTTCCCATTAAATGAGACTCATTGTCAGTCCATTGAAATCTACTTGTGTTCCTGGTGAGTTTCTTTAACAACATGAGCTGACAGAATCTACGTTCAGGGAGGAACCACCATATCCAGGTGTCTGGACCTTTGAGCAGGCAGAGCCGTCCACAGTAGCAGACGAAGCATTAGCATTGAGAAGAAACTGATCCCTGAGCCTACTTTTGGTCTGGTCAAGTGGGAACAAAATAATATGACATCATGGTCAGACTGACGCCTGCTCAACACTGACCAAACACCGCCCTATTGCATTGTGGGAAATTTCTGCTCGGCTTGTGTCCATCAATACATATGAAAAATTTGTCCAGAATAAGTATGGATAGTGTAAACTATTTAGTACAAACTGTTTCTTCATACTGAGGAGGGTGGAGGTACAGAATTTCAGACACAGCCTTTGTTTGTTTTGTTTATTCATTGATGTTTCTTACATTTCACAATCAAAGCCCCACAGCTGCAGAAAAAGAGAGGACAAGCAGTGATGGTTAAGATCAACGCTCAACGTGGGGCCTGAACCCACAACCCTGAGAGCAAGAGTCTCATGCTCTACTGACTGAGCTCGTCAGGCTACAGCTGAGTAGGTTCAATAGCAGGAAGTGATCAGAGTGACAGACGTTTGGTGCACACGTGTTTCACCCTAACCCGAAGGGTCGCGGGGGCTGGAGCCTGTCCCAGCAGCTTTAGGGCGCAAGGCGGGGTTCAGGTCACCGGTCCATCACAGGGCCAAAACATATAGACAGACAACCATTAACACACACAGTCAATTTAGAGTATCAATCAGCCTCAATCCTCATTTGCATGTCTTTGGACTGTGGGAGGAAGCTGGAGAACCAGAGAGAACCCACACAGGAACAGGGAGAACATGGAGACTCCACACAGAAAAATCCCGTGCCCAAGCCGGGGCTGGAACCCAGAAACTTCTTGCTGTGAGGCCACAGTGCTGACCACTGTGCCACCACCAAATATGCGTTCATCTTTGACAAAAACATAACATCAATGGTGAATCACAGATAAGACACCAGTGGTAAAAACACTAAAGTGCTGTCAAGGAGAAACATGATACGAGCAAACACACACACAAGTTAAAGAGAGAGAACTCTCCCAGAGGGAACCACCCAAAGGAGAACCATAGAGATCATCAGTCGGGGTGGTTAATCTGTCTGATTTCCCGATGCAATTTGATTACGATTATCGGGGTCCTGATTCGATTTCCAACCGATTTTCAATTATTGGCGATTAGCGATTTTCGATTAGCGATTATTGATTTTCCATTTGACCACAGTAAGCCAAAACACACCACAAAATTATTGCATGATTAAGAAAAAAACAGTCAGTTTTTGAATTACTTAAATTCTATTTTATTGAGTGACAACTCATCATGACAACGACTGAATATCAGGCTTATTTCCTTTCGAGGTAGAACTTATTGCACCTTGCTGTAGAACACAGTGACAGAACACAACACACTAACTTGTTAGTGATCAAGTTGTACTGAACATTCATGGTTCTGGAATGACCAGATTCTTGTGAAGGAAGACCAGCTGGCCCACATGTTGTGGTGTGAGTGTGCTGCGTTGTGCTGAGACAATGTCCCCCGCTGTGGAGAACACTGTCTCCGCAGCAACACTTGTACCTGGGATACACAAGTATCGTTTGGCCAGCTTGGCTAGGAGAGGATAGGTATGATCGTTGGTGCTCCACCATTGAAGAGGGTCATCAGTGAGAGGAAGAGGAGGAGCCTCCAGTTACATGCAAACCTCTTCCTCAGCCCTGGTTTGTGCAGACTTGGGCATCACTTTAGTGACCACACTAAAGGTTTGGCCAAGCAGCGCAGTCAGAGATGATTGTTTTGAAGTGGAGGGGCTGTCCTTCTTCAGCTTCGGGGCTTTGTCCCCAAACTCCTCAGCCGTGTCATCCTCCCCCCCCAGCAACTTCAGCCTCTTGCCTCACCACCTGACACAGGGAAATGGTAAAAAGAGAAAGTATTTACATTTCAATATTATTAACATACAACAGCATCACTGTAATTCAATTGCCTACATTTTAATTTTACATTCAAAGCCAGCATTTTATACTGAAACAAAACTTTCCTAATGAAGGCATTCATTTTTTTTGGCCACTGTTTCAAAAGAAAGAATTATCATTCAGACAATTCATCAAAACAGTAGAATTAGTCATATCAAAGGAGAAACTACCTCAAAGGATGCAGCCTCTGTAGTCATTCTGCTGTATGTCTCCATTTTTTCATCTGTTGTAAGAAGTGGAAGATATGTTAGCATAGACAGAGAATATTTTCAAATATTTTTTAAATGCAGGTAAATTAAATTAGTTAGCATGCTTCTAGTACAGTGAAAATGTTGCCCCGTGTATCATGACCTTTAGTCAAACGTTTTTTTGTAATTAATGTTTAGCGTTTTGCTTACCAAGTAGTGCCTGCTTTTGCTCCAGAGCATGGCTGGCTTTGGTGCTCCGGTGAAAGAAGGTACTTATCCGCCGTACTCGACCCGACAGTCGGGCAACAGTGGGTAGTTTCAGGGCCCGTTGTGAGGCGAGGTTCAATGTATGAGCGTAACACCGCACATGTAGAAAATTGCCGAGCTCCGCAGCCAGGTTCATGGTCGAGGCATTGTCAGTGACAAGGACCAGGTCGTCTGCTTCTATCCCCCACTCCCCCGCCGCAGCTTTGAGAAACTCACACATATTTGCGCCTGAGTGGCTATCATCCACAGCTTTAGTCAAAAGCACATGCGAAGTCAGCTTCCACTCAGTGCTGACATAATGAGCGGTCACAGTCACATATGAGGCTGTGGCTCCAGATGTCCAGCTATCGCATGTGATGGCTACTCTGGTGGCAGACTTGAGGGACTCTTTCACCAACAACTTTGTCTCTTCATAAAATCTTGGGATAGACTTACTTGTGAAGAAGCTCCGCGACGGTATAACGCACCTATTGGCTCCATGCTAGGACCATGTAGCGAAAGCCCTACGTTTTCAACGACACTATATGGCCTCATATCTTTCGCTATGAAGTAAGATATTGACGTCGTTATTTTGTTAGCTCGCTCCGAGCCTGGGGGCAGTTTAGCGATCTCGTGAAGTGAACGTTGAGTCGGTGAAACTACTGGCCCCAAGCGCCCGTCCTTTGCCCACGCAGCTTTATCCGGGTGGAAGCGAGAGATGTGTGCCCTCAGATTGCTAGTATTGCCACAGTATTTCAGCTTCCTGTGGCAATGTTCCGTCCAGACTTTTGGAGCTGCTGCCATGAAATCCAAAATGACTCCGCACACTCGCTTTGAGAGCAGATGGAGCTGGGTGAATGGACATGCTACCCGCTGCTGATGTTTCTGTTTCCTTTTCCTCCTCGATCTTTGGGCCTGCTACCACCTGTACTGTCTCCACCTACCACTCGCTCTGTTGGCAGCTGCACCAAATTGCAAAAATGAGCGCGCTCGCGTGATGTTCCGTTGGACCATTTTTACATAATAAAAAATATATATTAATAATCGATTTTTTGAAATTTAATAATCGAGTCATACTTGTCCATAACATATTCGCGATTAATCGATTATAGATTTTTTCAACACCCCTACAATTGACCATCAAATCCTGCCACAGAGACTTGAACAATTCAACACTTCTTTTAGGTCATGTTATTAAAAAACATAAATTTCCATGGTTACACAGATGATACTCAGGTTATTCATCAGCTGTGTGACTTCCTACATAACAATCGTTTATTTGAGGGTTTCAGTCTGGTTTTAGAGTCCATCACAGCACAGAGACAGCACTGGTAGAAACTACTGGCTATATAAATATATATTATAGATAAATACAGGCCTCCTCATCAGTGGCTAAGAAATACATTCAGTCAGTAATGTCAGCAGCATATCAGTCCTCTGAAGCTGTAACGTGAGCCCACGACTACCGACTAGAGGAGAGGTGAAATTACGCCTCTGATCTGAGGT
Source organism: Aulostomus chinensis (assembly GCF_037954235.1). Taxonomy (NCBI): domain Eukaryota; kingdom Metazoa; phylum Chordata; class Actinopteri; order Syngnathiformes; family Aulostomidae; genus Aulostomus; species Aulostomus chinensis. Next base: position 6,085,336 of record NC_141343.1, on the reverse strand, counting down.
TTATCCCTCAAAAAGAAACGCGATATATGAAAAGTTTTGGATCCACAATGATTCTATCAACAAACACGTTTAATTTGACATTCTGGAGTTTTACTTCATAACCTGGAATGTGCTGTGGAGTGAGTAAGATGGTATTTAAATGGCAGGCTAATGGGATCCTACCCACTCGCGCTAGCACTAGCATTGCAGATAGAGTCAGCAGAAGGACCAGACAAAATGGGTTGAAAACTGCCTCCAGTTGCTGGTAGCACCCTGGGTGAGCTGGGAATAAGGCCAAATGTCCAAAAAAGTGAACCTCCCCTTTGAAGACTGCAGCTGGTCCAGAATGCCGCTGCACATGCATGGACAGGAACTATGAGGAGAGACCACATCACCAATCCAGAACAGAGTTTAAAATCCTTCTCCTCACTTTTAAAGCTCTTAAAGGAAAATTCCAGTCTAAAAGGAACCTAAGGTGTGTTCTTATATTTTTATGATTATTTTGAACGATTCCAAATGTAACCTGGTTGTGGCGCATCCTACTCATTAGCTCCCAACACAGGTTGTGGGGGCAGCAGATAAACAGACAAATCATAACAATAACATAAACTCAAAAAAGAAGAACGCCTCGTGGTGATACAAGTAGAGCCTCTGCATGTAAACAAAAGCACTGAGAACTTTACAAGTGTACAGAAAGTTTATTACATGATGCATGGATACTCTTGATAAGCTTCAGAGACAGGGCGGGACGAATGGTTTCTCCCCATTGTGTTCTCATGTGTCTGTTGAGATTTCCCTTTTCTGAATAATTTTTGCTGCAAATTGAGCAGGAGAACTATTTCTCCCCAGTGTGCGTTCTCATGTGAGATACTAGATTACCCTTTTGTGAACACCTTTTTCCACAAACTGAGCAGGAGAACCATTTCTCACCAGTGTGCAAGGTGCAAGACAAGTGTCTTTCAAGTTGTTCCTTCTCTGAGAATCCTTTACCACAAACTGAGCATGGGAGTGGTTTCTCCCCAGTGTGCTCGCTCATGTGTGTTTTCAGTTGTCCTTTGACTGAGAATGTTTTGTGACAAACTGGACAAGGGAATGGTTTCTCCCCAGTGTGCATTCTCATATGACTTTTCAGATATCCTTTAACTGAGAATGCTTTCCCACAAACTGAGCAGGGGAATGGTTTTTCCCCAGTGTGTGTTCTAATGTGTACTTGCAGATGTTCTCTAACTGAGAAACTCTTGCCACAAACTGAGCAGGGGAATGGTTTCTCTCCAGTATGTGTTCTCATGTGTCTTTTCAGTTGTCCCTTCTCTGAGAATCTTCTGCCACAAACTGAGCAAGGGAACGGTTTCTCCCCCGTGTGCGTTCTCATGTGTGTTTTCAGATGTCCCTTTACTGAGAATCTTTTGCCACAAACTGAGCAGGGGAATGGTTTTTCCCCTGTGTGAGTTCTCATGTGTAATTTCAGATGTCCCTTTACAGAGAATCTTTTGCTACAAATTGAGCAGGGGAATGGTTTCTCCCCAGTATGTGTCCTCATGTGTGTTTTCAGATGTCCCTTTACTGAGAACCTTCTGCCACAAACTGAGCAAGGGAACGGTTTCTCCCCACTGTGAGTTCTCATGTGTGTATCAAAACTACTTCTGTTACTAAAACCTGTACTGCATGTTGAGCACCTAAAGGGATGCTCATCCTCACTGACTTCTGTCTCTTCAGAAGGACCGAACGTCACATTCCTGACGATTTCTAATTCTCTTTCAGTCTTTACTTTTTGCGTTTTTGCTCTATCAGGTCTGACACAAACATCCTCACTGATTTCAGTCTCAGCTTCAGAAGAGTCTGACATCTGGTCGTCAGTCTCAGGTTGTACAAGTGTATCCGGATCTACGTTGCTGGCTGGTTCTGGTTCTGGTCCTCCACTCTCTTCTTCATCAGCTTCTGTTTTCAGATGATGAATTTGGCTGCTGGTCAGAGACTCTGCTTTCAAGTTCTCCTCAGTTTGACTCCGGTGAAGCTGTGGGAACTGAGGTTTCTCTTCTTCCTCTTCACTCTTCACAGGGACCAGAGTGAAGGGGAACGTGGTGATATCAGCCTCCTCCTGCCCTTGAAGCTGCCCTCCCTCCTCACTGGTCCAGAGCTCCTCTGACTCCTCTTTAATGTGTGGGGGCTCTTGGTCCTGCAGCTCAGTGGGAACCTCTTCTTTAATCACCAGCAGCTGCTCCACATCTGCAGGACACAAACAGCAACATCAGAAATCTCTTCATTTGACTCTGAAACAGTGGAGCAACAGACAGAAACAGAAATAAACTAAATGAAAAGAGACATCCTGCTACTGAGAACCAGTCAGCAAACTGGGAATAGAAACGCTGGCTTCAGATGCTTGCATCAACGCTGTGTCACCAAGGTCAAAGGTCATAGGTCCCCTCTGCTGAATATTTTTGTCCATTCATCATCATATCTGCTAGTTGATTAATTAGTTAATTTCTATGATCCTGCAGGAGAATTAGAGTTAAGTCACTCTAACCAGAGGTGAGTGCTGGATCACTGAGACCTGTACTGATGCTAAACATGTCAGCCCACCCAGGAAAAAACAGGAGACATCTGGAAAAGAGCCAAGTACACACACACACACACACACACACACAGCCTGTTGTGTGCTGCATGTGCATGTAACTCTTTGTTGTTAGCAGGGCTGCTGTGTCTCTATCCACTGACTCCTCTTCTCCACCTTTTTCTACCACAACAATCCTGAAAGTGGTAGTCTGGGTTTTAGCTAAGCAAAGTTATACAGGACGCCCCAGAAACCCGACGGTGCCATCGAATGTTGGTCAGGAAGCAGCCAAGATGGCGCCCAGCGTGTTCAGAGCCAGGTGAGGTGTAACGGCTCCATCAACACCGAATAGCCATCAACTGTTAAACACTTCTACGTTGTTACACTCCGGCTCAGACGGTCGGAACACAGTGACCCGGATTGTGTACACAGCTCGACCACAGACACTTGTTGGCTAGCAATACCGTGAGCGCCGCCTCCCGGTTCTCCTGATCAGTGTGCTGGACTCACCTGCTCTGTAGAGCCTGACTCGGGGATTCAGCACGGCATCGAGCAGCAACCTCTGTCGGCGGTTCTCCCGCTCGAACTCCGCCACGGTTTCCTCCAGCAGAGCCACGATCTGCTCCGCGGCCGCCGCCAGCCGCTCGGTCAGCAGCGCTCTCAGCACCGGGACTCCAGCCGCTGAGTCTCCTTCTCCCAGCTGCAGCAAGAAGTCTTCAGCGGCGGCGAGGATCCGCTCCTGGACCGACACCCGCAGCAGCTGCGCAGCGCACATGTTGAGGTTCTACTGGCGCCAGTCAGCCTTCAGGAAACAGAGACCGAGGCCAGGGGTTCACGGACTTCTCCTTCTTTCCTCGTTGTTTAGAGGCGTCCCACTGCTGCTGCTGCTGCTGCTGCTGCTTATTCTCTCAGATCCCGCCTGCATCAGCCGCATTGGCTGTTGGTCTCTTAAGCCCCTCCCACAAGCTGTTCTGCTGCCGGAATCCCTGTTGGCCTTCTCCAGCTCGAAGAGGGCAGGAGTTGCTACAGAGGACAGAAGTGTTTATAATATAATAAACAATCACATTCATTTCAATGATAGTGGTTGTTCGCTTTATTTTACAAAAGACTCAACAAAAGCTGAACTGGTCAAACAAAATATAAGAGTGAAAAGTCAGAGGGAGGCCAAGAGGCTGCATGACAAACAGGTAGAGGGACATCAGAGATCAGGAGACACAGGGACCTGAAAAAAAAACGAACTCAGAGAACCAAACTAGAACACAAACTCAACCAATGACCAACAAGAAACAGCTGGAAGAACACCGGGCCAGGAAGGAGCCGACTGGACCACAGACACTAGGGACAGGGCTGTGGTAGACCAGGACTACTGAACTGACCTGACTCAGGGCAACCACTCAAGAAAGGAGGCAGACAGACCAAGACAGGATGTGGGAGTGCTTTCAAAATAAAGCAGGAAGTGACAATAGCATGGAAAACAAGTGGAAATACAGAACAGAATACAAACACAGCAGCTCAAGAGACGGTCCAAACAGAGTCTCTAGTCTAGAGTCCAGAACTAAAAGTGGAGCTGGTTCAGACGGGACACACACTTGAATTAGTGCTCACATTAAGCTGGAGTTTGTTGTTGTGGTCGTTGGTGGATGTTGTTATGGTTCACTATCTTCTTATTCTTGCTGCTATTGGAATTATTGTTTGTTGTGCATTGAAGCCTCTCCATCTCCTGTCTTTCTCTCTTTCCTTGTTCATCTGCTTCAGTCTGTCTTTTTCTTCTTTGTCCACATCTGTCTGTCAGTCCATCTCTCTTTCTCTCTCTGAATGGAAGGAGTGAGTGTGTCTTTTTTCCTACCTATTCATGCTGTAAATAGGGTGGTGTGTGTATAGTGGTTAGTGTGTTAAAGTTTTTTGAGAGGTTTCTGTGCGTGTGTGTGTGTGTGTGTGTGTGTGTGTGTGTGTGTGTGTGTGTGTGTGTGTGTGCGCGCGCGCTGTGGTGTGACACACGCTGTTATGGAAGCATGGTTTTAGAATCTGGCCTGGTTCTCCTTGTTGTTGGAGAGGTTGTGGGTCAGCAGCATTAAATCTGCTGCCAGGATGAATGGAGCTTTTCCTTGGTGCTGTTGATTAAGTTAATAAAGTGATTGAAGCAGGCATTGTGGGTAATGACACATTTGTGTCGTCATCGCCGCTCACCACAGCAGCAAAATGAGTGATGATTTCCAACATCCCCCATTTATTAGTGATGAGTTTCTGATCAGGGAGCTGTTGGGACTTGGAAAAATAGTTTCACCCATCAGGAAACTGCCAGCTGGTGTGAAGTCGCACTGTTGAAGCACGTGGTTTCACACAGACTCAGAGCACAGTCGTATGAGTCGTTGGCCTCAGTTTTGGGTCGTTACCCCTCCCAGCCCTCTTGGGGGGTCGTTCAGGTCAATGCACCACCTGGGGAGGATCTAAGGACAGCATTGTAGGTGGTGAGAGGAGGTGGCTGAGGCCCCCTCCTCTGTTCAAAGATGGTCGTTCTAGTTTGGCATGAATGGCTTATTTCACCCCTCTTTCAAACCATCTGTCCTCCCTGGCTAGAACGCCTCCATGTGATCTTCTAAGGTGGTGGACTGCTGAGTCCTGGCCTGTGGTTGTGGCTCTCATGTGCTCCCCAGGGCAGTGCTCTGTCTGTTCGTGTGTGTGTGTGTTTGTTTGTGTGTGTGTGTGTGTGTGTGTGTGTGTGTGTGTGTGTGTGTGTGTGTGTGTGTGTGTGTGTGTGTGTTGGCGGTGGCGGCACATGTATAAACCAAGGAGGCAGGTAGAGTATCGATACTATTGGAAAGTTATTTAGTACCGTTTTTACTTTCAAAAAAGAACAGGAATGTGAGTGTTGAACGTTTCATAATTTGGCTCTGAAGCCTCAGCAGGTAAAGATCAATCACTGATGTCAGAGGATGATTTGAAGAATTCATTGTTGCTGAACTGTTTATGCTTCAATTTCTGGATGTTCACTGGTGGAATGTTTGTGGGTCAGAGGTGAAAGTAGTACCAGTGCCCCTGTTGTGTGCGATGGGGCACCAGCATGGAGGAAGTTGTCATACATTTCCAGCAAAACAGCATGAAACTTCAAGTATAGAATTAAAATTATTTAATTCAATGTTTAACTCCCAGGCCTCTGTAATAAAACACCAGGAACAACTGACTGCCTCACCACTGACTTCACCCTGATAACCAGGAGGTAACGTGGTAGTCAGAGCAGTGATGATCAGGTCTGCGGACTCAGAGGAGGACCCTTCTTTTGGTCCTGGGTTTGAAGACATCAGCAGCCTTGTTGGAGTCAACTAGGATGTTCCTCTGAATGGACAGCAGCATTAAATCAGAGAGTCTGTCTGCTCCATGTCTCCTCCTGAGCTGGTCCTGGATCAGCTTCAGTTTGGAGAGTCACCGCTACACTGAAGCAGTGTTGCATATACTGGGAGGAGCCTGTGGCTCGCGATACACTGTGCCCATATTGTTGGCTTGAAGGCAGCTCAGCGTCACTGCACATTGTTGAGTGATAAAAGCAGCCAACACCTCCAGCACATGTTGAACAGGAAGTAACATAATGCTATCAAACTTATTCTGAAGGGTGCGCTCAGCCAGCGTGCTGTTGTTGTCCTTTAGTTTGTCCTTGTTTCACACTAACAACATGCAGCACACATTGACCAGCACACCCACACACTCACCTCCACTGCTGACACTGACTTCCACACCTCACATGGTTGATGATTGACTTTAATAAATGGTGATTTGCTGCTACTAGGTTTTGCTGCACGTCTGAGCCGCTCGTAACACATTCAGACATCAATCTTTGTCCTCTTAATGTCTGATATAATCATCTTTGTAGATTTGTGCTCAGGTGTTTGGACAGAACCCATCATTATTAAATGTAGGAGTCCCAAAGGAACTCCATTGGTCAGGATTTATTTTCAAATGTGTCCACTTTAATTTCCCTTCATACTTGAAACAACTTTTAATTCCTTTCAGCTCACAATCCAACCTAGAGTGTAGAGATCATTTGTTTCTGTATCTGCCTAGAATCAGCAAAGAAACTGGTCATCGCACATTCATATTTGAGTCAAGTCAGTTTTATCATTTGGAAACCATCTTGAGGAGATTTGGAGAAAGTTCAATCATTCAGCTGCAGTTACAGTGACTTACAACACTGCAACAAAAATCACCCTCCACAAACACTCTTGTCCAACTTTTGAGACCAAATTTTCTCCTCATGAGGCACCAAATCAAGTCAAGTCATTTTTACTTGTTGAGAACCAAATCACTCCAAAAGTTCTCTCATGACTCTTTACAAGTAGAGCAGGTCCAGCACCAAACTCCTTCAATGAATCTACACCCAACAATTCTCCACCAGCAAGCACATCCTGCAACAGTGGTGATGAAAACCTTCCTTTTAACAGGCAGGAACGTCGAGCAGATCCAGGATCAGTGAGACGGCCTTCTGCTTTGTATTTAAAGCTCCATCAGATTGGAACAACCTTTCTTCCTCACTTCGGTCTCTCCCTTCCTTTCACATCTTCAAATCATCAAGCATTTTCAAACATCTGCTCTTGTTTCTGATGCACCTCACCTTTTCTCTCCAGGATTCACTCTCTACTTGCTCTTTTTTTTTCTCTGTACTGTAAATATGTGGATATTTGTGTATGAATATGCATTGTGTACTTTAATGGTGCATGTAAGCAGTATTTATTTAGCTGGGTGTTGAAATGTATGTGTATGTGAACATAGGCCCACTCCTATTTTGCAGTGGGATCTCTGATCATACTTTGTAGAATACTGGATGGTGAGTGATGGGGGGGCTTTGGGGAACATTGTTGACAGCATTCACCGCTGCAGCCCAGAGTGACTGCCAGTCAGGACAGGTGTTATTGAGGATGGAAGAGGTGTCTCCTTCACTGTGAGTGTTGTTCAAGTCCCTGGTTTCATTAGAGTTTTGAACTGAGCAGGTTTTCATTCACATATCCAGTAGCAGAATGTAACTTCGTCACACCAGTGGACAAACATCAGCATTCATCACCCAGCAGCTCCTCTGATCAACAGAACAAGTTAAAGTATTCTGGAGAACGAGGGCATCGATCCCTCTTCCTCTCACATGCTAAGCTAGCGCTCTACCATTTGAGCTAACTCCCCTGTTAATGAGCACAGCAGATAATGCAGGTTGACCTTCATGCATGGTTGAATGAGCGTCACCAGGTGAAGCTTCTCTGGTTCAACAAAACCTTGGGACCAAGACAGGAATTGGACCCTGTGCAGGTCTAGACCCGTGTTTAAGTTGGTGGAGAAAATTGTTTAAACCAGGGACTGAATGAAAAGACTTGCCCAGACTCCAGCTCGCTCTTCTGAACCGACCCCTCATCTCTGTGGAGTAAACATCAGAGGTGGAGGGTGCAGGTTCTGCTTTGACCTCCTGACCTCCTGGGTAAAGCAGTGTAGATGTTGAGCTTGAAGGAGTTGACGGCCTCCTTCATCTTCTCATTGGTTTGCTAAACTCAGCATCATGAAATGTTGCTGAAATTCAACATGTCAGCTGAGGCCAGAGATTCCTGCGTTCCCTGAGTCCTTGTGTGTCGTCTCTGTTGTTTGAAAGCACAAAGCTGTTCCTGATGGTCCAGTGTGTGACAGATTCTGGGCTCTCACAGCTGAAACTGGGGTTTGAGCTCCGTTAAGGGAATGGTTTTGTGGAGAGAACCAAGCAGAAGAATTGACAGTTTCAGCAGGAAAGGTGACCATTGCTCCACAACCTCAGTCCCAGGATTCATTCCTGCTTCACCCAGCATGGCCCTATGATCAACAGAAATGAACTGCCAGTGGAGGTCCTCAGTAATCCAGGTCATGGTTTCTCTAGATTGCTGTGTTGTAGTCAGAGCACTTGCAAATATCAGCCTCTTTCCTCCATGATCTCTCATTCTTTCTGTTCTCTCCATTTCTCCTCTTCGTTTCTACTCCTTGCTGACTGTTGTTCCTCATTTGTGGCACAGAGTTCAGTCAGTGGACCGAACATTTTGCCACTCCACTGTCCATCATCAGGGCATTTAACATCCAGGACTGGCTCCCAGATCATCGCCATGACCTCATCCCCTGCACCAGTGGACAGTTCATCAAGGATGGAAAACATGTGGGTCTCAATTCCCCTCCATCTTTGTAGGTTGGTTACATTTCCTCCTGGTCTTTAATACATCTTCAGTTGACATTTTCTGTTGAGCCCAGTTTGTTGACTGCCAGGCTGTTTTACTTTTCAATGGCACAACAGCAGACAGCAACGAGGGTTGCTATGATGCAGTTGCTAAAATCCCTATCTATGGTCTGCCGAAATATGCTGGGAGTTCATTTTTATTATTAACCAGAATTCAAAGACTGACCAAGGAAACCAAAGCACAGAATTTAGAGATCAAAGAAAGAAATCAAAGACAGAACCTGAAGATCAGGAAATGGCACAGATCAATGAGATCCATGGACTCATCAGTGAAGGTTTTCTTTGTTTCACGGTCACTTGTTGTCGTACTGGTACGATGATGTCAAAGCCTTCACATTCAGTTCAAACAGACTCCAAAGTGTAGCGTGTGATGCAGAGGGCAGCAGCCTTGTGCTTGGTACCATCATGGTTCTCTGCATTGTTAGCAAACTCACCAAAGACCTCCCTGAAAGCAGGATCATTTTTCCACAGTGCTTTTTTAACTAAGTACCAATTTGTCCTTCTTTAAAAAACAACAAAAAAAGATGAGATCAGACTGAGATGGACGAGATGATATGGATGTGATTTATGGCTTTCAAACACCAAATATTCAATTTTTCTTTTGAGGTTTTGAGAGGTTCTGGGTCATGAATGAAAATTTAAGTTGGACCAAAACGACATGCAGGGTCACTGTGTGTGTTTACACGTGTGTGTATTTCTAGTTATATGGTGTTGGAAACCATTTCCATCATCAACACTGATCAGGAGTCCTCGTCCTCATGGGGACCAAAGACCGGCCCTGATGCAGCACAATGCAGTTTGTCAGTTCTTTCAGAGTGAAGGTCTGGATTGAGTTTAGTTTCAAATAAAGATTAAGATTCAGTTGGTTAAGATTAAAATTAAGATTAAGGTTAGGCTGTACAGAGAATAGAAGTCCGTGGAATGATCTACTAAGAATAGCTGGGCACACCTGAGTGTGTTTACATGCAGACTTCCTCTTGTGACATTTTGAGAAAGTTCAATCATTCAGCTGCAGTCAGTGACTTACAACACTGCAACAACAAAAAAATCACCCCTCCACAAACACTCTTGTCCAACATTTGTGCCCAGATTTTCTCCTCATGAGGCACCAAATCAAGTCAAGTCATTTTTATTTGTTTAGAACCAAATCACTACAAAAACAGTCATTAAGTTGATCTGGTTGGGCACTGGTATTTTTTCTTGCTGCAGCTCATTTCCAGCTCTTAACAAGAACTCAGGAGTGATTCAGGAGAAGAGTTTCAGAACAGTCAAGGTTGGGGACTGGAATTTTAAAGTTTCACCTGGAACCAAACAACCTCGGGGGGTAAAACCTCAAATCATAGCCACTCAGATGCAGCAGCAGGAAGAAGCTGTCATCCACCCTGACAGTCAGAGCATCAAGTCAAGAAAACATCAACCATCTTGTAGTCTTGTATGTGGAGTCTGGATTCTCTTCTAGAATGTGACGGCAATGACAGTCCTGCCAAGTGACATCACTGGCTGCGTCATCCAATCATGTGACTGGATGACAGTGTAGATGCCAATGTAGAGGTTGGGGAAATAGTCTCTGAGAATCCAGCTTGAACCCACGCCCTCCTTGTTTTTCAAAAACCCAAACAGCGACCATTAGTCTCCCTCAAATCCTGTACTTGGGTTCAATGTTGCTGTTCCATTTTGCAGCAGTAGGGGTCGCTGTGATACCAGGTTCAGTTCAAGATTCCCAAATCCAGCTCATGTTGGTGACCTCAGTGGCAGGGCTCATACAAAAAGAGTCAACACATTCATTTGTATAAAAGAAAATTAAAATTATTTGGTGGCATTTTCTTTTTTGTGCCGTCTGATTTTCTAAATATCAGGTTTAGATCCTCAAATTAACACTGGGACACCAAAAGAGAACACAGTAATTCTCCAGTGCTCTTGTGTTGTTGTGTTCTTCTCAGCTCCGTCATGAAGACGTGCTGGCAGTGGGCACTGGTGGAAGTTTGCAGCACTCACTGGAAAGTCCTGAGTCTCGTCCCATTCTGAAGCAGGCAGTTGCTCCAAGCCAGCCCACACTTTCACTCTCTTGTGTAGGAGTGAAGAACAAAATCAGAATAAAGAATCATCACTCTTTCATTGGGGCTCCTTTCTCCTTGTTCTGATACAGAAATTCAACAGCTTCTATCTTTTATTTGACAGGAAATGTTGATGACACTGGGATTTTTGGTGTTTCTGCTGTCACTGTCAAGTGCCAGCTTAACATGTGAGAGGTAGCAGGATCATCCATGTGTTCATGTTTACAGCAGACAAGGAGGAAACCTGGGAGGATTTCAGTGACTTTCATCAACGGTTCACACTTCAGGTGTGAAAGCTTTTGTTTATGAAGTTCGAACTGAGCTGGCCAGGAGTTGAACCTAGAATCTTCTGATCCGAAGTCAGACGCGTTGTCCATTGCGCCACCAGCCCTACAGAGGGGAGGGGCTGATACAAACTCCTCATCATTTCCACCTCCAGGAGTGAAGCCTCCTGTGACCCAAGAGGCTCCAACTGGCAGAGCTCTCACTCGTTTCTCCACCACCTCGCTAACCTGAGCTGGAGCATCCAAGAACAGAACAGTGACCCCCTTCATTCCAGAGCCCCCACCACTTTAACCACAGCCAACCGGCCTCCGCCACACTGCTACTAAAATTGAAGACTGAAGCGTCTCATCCAGAGATCTGACACATGCGTCTGCTGTGGAGGGTCTAACTGTCCATCCACATTCAGATCATTGATGCAACGACTCTGCTATGATCAAACTACTCAGGATGAAACAGACCAATGTTGAGATCAAGTAGCAACTCAGCAGCTGATCAACAGAGTCCTAAGCACCAGTAAAGCCTGTTCATCGTCCCTGGGTGGCTCCAACCACCAGCCTCTCTGTTAACAGACGAGCGCCACAGAGACTCTGAGTCACCTGCTTTTCATGAGGAGTTTTCAGGCTAAATTCAGTGTGTGAGGTCCACACTGCACACATGAGGGAGGAAGAAGGACAGAGGAGAGTCTGACTGTCATGGTGAAAGCAACTACAATTAAACAAATGAACAAACACAAAGAAAATACTTTGGTCAGATATTGCGCAGTTTAGGTGTTGCTGGGCTTTCCGCACATGCCAGCTGCCTGCTGACACGTCGAGTGCTGTCAAACGTCTCTGAAGAAGGTGAATGCTCATCACCGAATTTGCACAAGGTCTGATGAAAGAAGTTAAAAACTTTGACTTAATGAGAAGACGTGATACATGTTTTTGAATAAATAACATACACTTCAATCGGACACTTAAAATTTATTTTCCCAAGCCACGCAGAGCCGCAACATAAGGATGAAAGAGCCGCATGCAGCTCCGGAGCCGCGGTTGTCGACCCCTGGGTTGGAGGATCAAAGTAGTAGAGAAGCAGTGACACAAAGGGAAACTTCCTCATTCCCTGAACGCAGCTTCATCAAACAGAGCAGTTGCTAACTGTTCACCTGCAGTAGTGAAGTCTTCAGGACAAGAAGTTGATCAAACATGGGAAGTTTGACTCAGATCAACAAGGCAGGGAGGAGTTATCAGAGAATACATTCTATACATACATTACTTGGCTTTCAACCTGCGTTTCCCACTCTTTTTTTTCTCCAAGGCTTCAGTGCGATATTTTGACAAAAGGTTTCTCCCCACTGTGCGCTCTTATGTGTCGTTTCAGATGTCCTTTTACCGAGAATCTTTTAGCACAAACTGAGCAGGGGAATGGTTTCTCCCCAGTGTGTGTTCTCATGTGATTTTTCAGATTTCCTTTGTCTGACAATCTTTTGCCACAAATTGAGCAGGGGAATGGTTTCTCCCCAGTGTGTGTTCTCATGTGATTTTTCAGATTTCCTTTGTCTGACAATCTTTTGCCACAAATTGAGCAGGGGAATGGTTTCTCCCCAGTGTGCTTTCTCATGTGTCTTTTCAGATGTCCCTGTTGTGAGAATATTTTGCCACAAACTAAGCAGGGGAATGGTTTCTCCCCAGTGTGTGTTCTCATGTGATTTTTCAGATTTCCTTTGTCTGACAATCTTTTGCCACAAACAGAGCAGGGGAATGGTTTCTCTCCAGTATGCGTTCTCATGTGTCTGTTCAGACAACCCTTTTCTGAAAATCTTGTGCCACAAACTGAGCAGGGGAATGGTTTCTCTCCAGTGTGTGATCTCATGTGTCTTTTTAGATGTCCCTTTTCTGAAAATCTTGTGCCACAAACTGAGCAGGGAAACGGTTTCTCTCCAGTATGTGTTCTCATGTGTGTTTTCAAATATCCCTTTGAGAATCTTCTACCACAAATTGAGCATGGGAATGTTTTCTCCCCAGTGTGTGTTCTCATGTGTTTATCCAAAAGCCTTCTATTACTAAAACCTTTACTGCATGTTGAGCACCTAAAGGGATGCTCATCCTCACTGACTTCTGTCTGAGATTCAGACGGACCAAAGGTCACGTTCCTGACCATTTCTGATCCACTTTCAGTCTGTACTTTTTGCTCTTTTGAGCTGCAATGAGTTGCTTCCTGTCCTAGGCTCAAATTCTGAAGCAGATTCCTCTTTGTGCCAAAGTGTTCCTTGTGCTCAGAGGTGGCCGTGTTATCAGGTGTGACCCAATCATCCTCACTGACTTCAGTATCAGGTTCAGAAGAGGCTGACATCTGGTCGTCCGTCTCAGGTTGTACAAGTGTATCTGGATCAACATTGCTGGTTGGTTCTGGTTCTGGTCCTCCACTCTCTTCTTCAACAGCTTCTGTTTTCAGATGATGAATTGGGCTGCTGGTCAGAGACTCTTCTTTCAAGTTCTCCTCAGTTAGACTATGGTGAAGCTGTGGGAACTGAGGTTTCTCTTCTTCCTCTTCACTCTTCACAGGGACCAGAGTGAAGGGGAACGTGGTGATATCAGCCTCCTCCTGCCCTTGAAGCTGCCCTCCCTCCTCACTGGTCCAGAGCTCCTCTGACTCCTCTTTAATGTGTGGGGGCTCTTGGTCCTGCAGCTCAGTGGGAACCTCTTCTTTAATCACCAGCAGCTGTTCCACATCTGCAGGACACAAACAGCAACATCAGAAATCTCTTCATTTGACTCTGAAACAGTGGAGCAACACACAGAAACAGAAAGAAACTAAATGAAAAAAGACATCCTGCTACTGAGAACCAGTCAGCAAACTGGGAATAGAAACGCTGGCTTCAGATGCTTGCATCAACGTTGTGTCACCAAGGTCAAAGGTCATAGGTCCCCTCTGCTGAATGTTTTTGTCCATTCATCATCATATCTGCTAGTTGATTAATTAGTTAATTTCTATGATCCTGCAGGAGAATGAGAGTTAAGTCACTCTAACCAGAGGTGAGTGCTGGATCACTGAGACCTGTACTGATGCTAAACATGTCAGCCCACCCAGGAAAAAACAGGAGACATCTGGGAAAGAGCCAAGTACACACACACACACACACACACACACACACACACACACACACACACACACACACACACACACACACACACACACACTGTTGTGTGCTACATGTGCACAGAACTCTAAAGTAATGTATCACCTATGAAGTGTTACCATGTTACTTAGTTTTGGTGTTTCTCTTCTGCAAAAATACCCAAAAGCAGTAGCAATCCAGTGAACAGGTTGGAGGGCCTGAGCAAGATGGTGGTGGCAGGGATGCATCCTGGAAACCTGATGGCGCCATCTAATGTTGATCAGGAAGCAGCCAAGATGGCACCCTGCATGTCCCGAGCCTGGTGAGGTTTAACGGCTTGAAAAACACCAAATCACCATCAACCATTAAACACTTCTATGTTGTTACATTCCTGCTCAGTTGGAACACAATGACCCGGATTATGGACACAACAAGACCAGAGACATTTACTGGCTAGCATGAGCATGAGTGCCTTCTCCCAGTTTCCTGGTCAGTGTGTGGGGTCCAGGGATGTCCTGGCGACTGGGAAAAGTGGGACAATTCTTGAATGGCTGGTCCAGCCAAGGCCAGCTGGGCAGCGAACAAAAATATTTTTTTAATAGGCCTGTATAATTTCCATTATAGGCAGCACGGTGGTGCAGTGGTTCACCCTGTCACCTCACAGCAACAAGGTCCTGGGTTTGAGCCCCGGCTCAGGCACAGGATCTTTCTGTGTTGAGTCTGCATGTTCTCCTGGCCCTGCTGCCTCTCCACTTCCTGGACTGAATTCGGGGCCCAGCAGGTCCCTGCGGGGACTCACCTGCTCTGTAGAGCCTGACTCGGGGCTTCAGCACGGCATCGAGCAGCAACCTCTGCCGGCGGTTCTCCCGCTCGAACTCCGCCACGGTTTCCTCCAGCAGAGCCACGATCTGCTCCGCGGCCGCCGCCAGCCGCTCGGTCAGCAGCGCTCTCAGCCCCGGGACTCCAGCCGCTGAGTCTCCTTCTCCCAGCTGCAGCAGGAAGTCTTCAGCGGCGGCGAGGATCCGCTCCTGGACCGACACCCGCAGCAGCTGCGTGGCGCACATGTTGAGGCTCTACTGGCGCCAGTCAGCCTTCAGGAAACAGAGACCGAGGCCGGAGGTTCACGGACTTCTCCTTCTTTCCTCGTTGTTTGAAAATGTCCCGCTTTCTTCTTTTTCTTCTTCTTCGCCTTCCTCTTCTTCTTCTTCGGTTACCATCCAGCTTATTGGCGCATTACCGCCACCTTCTGTTCCGGAGTGTGGACCACACAGTAACTTCCAGTCTTCCTGTCCTAACCAGATCTACTACAATATTCTACCATCATGTCTATCATTAAACTCCTTATCCCACTCCTGTGTCCCCTACTGCCACCCTGTTCTTCAACCCCCCCCCCCCCCATCAATTCAGTTCTCTCATGACCACCAGTCTCCCTCCAGAAAGCTCTCAGCACCCTAACCTGGGCTCTCCCCCAGACTCAGGAATCTTTTTGGTGTAAACTCCTGCACCCCTGAGTCCCTCAGCTTCTTCCTCCTGACTCTCTGCTTCTCATCCCTCCTCCACCTCAGAAATCCCTGCTCCACCGACTCCTCCTCCTGACATCCCTCACACAAGCCTGTCTGGTGCTTCCCTATCAGTTTCAGTGGTTTATTTTGTGCTCTGACAAGTCAAGACTAAGGAGATGTTTGTGGACACGAGGAAGGAGAGGAGACCTCAGGGGCCACTGTTCATCCAGGAGCTTGAAGTTGAGAGGGTGAGCAGCTTCAAGTACCTGGGCGTCCACATCAGCGAGGACCTCACCTGGACACTAAACTCCACACAGCAGGTGAAGAAGGCACAACAGCGGCTGGACTTCCTGAGGAGGCTGAGGAAATCTGGCATGTCGCCTAAGAGCCTCATTAACTTCTCCAGCTGCATCGTTGAGAGCATCTGAGCAGCTGCATCACAGTGTGGTACGGCAGTGCTGCTGCTATGGACCACAAACGCCTGCAGAGAGTGGTGGAGACTGCTGAGGAGACCACCAGGACTCCACTGCCCCCCCTGCAGAGAGTGGTGGAGACTGCTGAGGAGACCACCAGGACTCCACTGCCCCCCCTGCAGAGAGTGGTGGAGACTGCTGAGGAGACCACCAGGACTCCACTGCCCCCCCTGCAGAGAGTGGTGGAGACTGCTGAGGAGACCACCAGGACTCCACTGCCCCCCCTGCAGAGAGTGGTGGAGATTGCTGAGCAGACCACCAGGACTCCACTGCCCCCCCTGCAGAGAGTGGTGGAGACTGCTGAGGAGACCACCAGGACTCCACTGCCCCCCCTGCAGAGCATCGACCACCGCAGTCCACAGCAGAGCTGCCTCCATCTTGAAGGACCCCACCCACCCCAACACGTCTGTTCACACTTCTACCCTCAGGCTGGAGGGACAGAAGTGTGAAATGTAGAACCACAGGACTAAAGAACTCTTTCCCTCTGCAATCAGACTCCTGAACTCCTAACAAAACTACCTCAGGACCCTACTTGACCTTTGCCTGCATCAACAATTCTTGTTTTTGCAATACTCAAATATTTTGCACAGCACTGTTTAATTGCACTGTTTCCTCACTTCTCTACTGTCACTGTTTATTGTAAATTTAAATTTATTTTTATATTCCTGATGTTAGGAATTCTGTGGGCAGCAAAGTAAGAATTTCATTGTACAGGGAAACATGTTTCTATACTGTACACATGACAACAAACACTTTGAATCTTGAATCTTTGAATCTTGAGTTTGTGTTTGATCTTAGAATTCTTTCTTTGATCTCACCTTGATTTCTCAATGCATTTCTTTGTGGACACAAATTGTCTTTGATGTCTCAATGAGACAAAGACATAGAAGCTCAAGCTGCTGTTGAGGCTCTGATCCTCGGTCATCAAATCAGTGTCAGTTCAGGTTGCCTGCAGGGATTTTTAAAGTCCAGCAGGTGTCAGTATTCAGTATCGCAGTATCAACAGTGCGTCATTGTGTCGACACGCTTCTTGACGCCTCATCGATCATCACTGCGTCCAGGAGTGTTTACGATTCTTTTCAGTGCCGCTGGATTTCTTTTTGGGCAACTGAAAATAGCGACTCCCTCGTTTGTTGTAATTAAACGTCGCGGTGAAGCCGTGTGATTGGCGAGCGCCGGCGTCTTCTTCTGCTTTATTTTAGTTAAGCGACCTGCTGCTGCCCTCTACTGGCAAGACCCCCCGGAGGAAGAACTCAATTGGAAAAAACAATTCTGCTTCTTTTTCATCCACAACAGAGGATCATTTAAGATTAAATAAAAGAACCTGAGAAAAAGGTTCCTCTTCTCTCAGCACGATCTTCATCTGATTTAAATGCAGCATTTCTCCACATCCTGTCCGAATTCTTAGTACAAAAATTCAGTCGGTGACATTTTGTTGAGGACGTGCAGAGCGAGAGGAGAAAATAACTGGGAGACTCTCCCTCAGTGAGAGATAATTAGGATCTGTTTAAAACTCTCAACATGTGTGGTTGTTGAACGACTCTCACGACCAGAACACTCGGACCAAGAGACATGAATCTTCCCACTTTGTAATACGTGACACCACATCAGTGCACACCAACACAGTGATGCACACAATCCAGACCTGTTCTTTTCAGTCCAGGAGTTTGACAGTTTTCTATTTTCCCAGATTAAAAAAACCAAAACACAAACATTGTTTTAATTTGATTTTTTTTATTTGTAATTCAATGAACACAAAACATTTCATCAAGATCATCAATTTTCAGTGAAAAAAAAAACAATTGGAAAAAAAACATTTAGACACATTAAAACAGAGGTTACAAGAAAGAAAATTCAGAACAAAAAACAAAAGTTAACAGGAAAAAGAAGGCACATGAAAACAAAGGCTGCAATAACAAAAAAAGCAGACATTTTTAATTCTTATGTATATATTTGACACACACACACACACACACACACCTGCAGACAAGAGTCAGGACCCCCTTGACGACCCCAAAGGGCAGGGAAGCAACCCTTTCATCCACTGGGGTGAACCCCAATGTACAGGCTGAGTCTGGGGGCTATCAGAAAGCCCACCCCGACCCTCTCACCCTGAGCAAAGGAGAGTCCAACGCCTCTCAAGGACTTGGGTTCAGGAGCCGGAGCACTGTGTGGAGGTGAGGCCGACTATGTCTAGCCAGGAACGCTCCACCTCCTCCACCACCTCCAGCTCCTTACCCACCAGAGAGGTGACATTCCAGGTCCCAAAAGCCAGCTTCCATCACCAGGGATCAGACCACCAAGGCCCCCACCTTGGTCTGCTGCCTGATCCACACTGCACCAGACCCTTCTGGGTCCTCCTGCAGGTGGTGGGCCCATGGGGGGACTAGACCATGTATGCAGCTCGGGTTGGGCACAGCCCCACCCCATAGGCAAGGGCATGGCCACCAGGAGCTCGCCCATGGGCCACTACCCCAGGGCGGGGCCCTGGTAACCCCCAGGGCGGGGCCCTGGTAACCCCCAGGGCCAGGTACTCAGTCTCTTGGCCCTCTTCCTGTGGGTCTTATGAACCATTCTTTGTCAGGCCCTTCACCAAGAACCAGTCTGCCTTGGGAGACCCTTCCAGGGGCAAAATGCCCCCGACAGCACAGCTCCTAGGGTCATGAGGGCACTCAAACTCCTCCACCACGGTAAGGTGACGGTTCCAGGAGGAGTAGATATAAATCTATACATATAGATATATATCTATATGTATAGATATCCATATAGATAGAGAACTGTATCTGTATCTATATAGATAGACCAAAAATAAACACATTAAAATCTACAATCACAATTTAAAATAAATAAAAGTCTAAAGAAAAAACATTGTTAAAACAGAGGTGAACATCACAATTTTCAAATAAAAGAAACAAAACCCAAAGATAAAAAAAGCATGAAAAACAGGATACAATTAATGAAATAAAAACAAATAAAATCGATAAAAGCTCCCACCAACCATCTCCCTCCACCGCTCTGAGATTTATTCTGATTTCTCTCAGGTGTCCAGTGTCGTCTCTCTCTATTCATCAGGTAGATATCTTTGTACCCGTAGATCATCATCAGGTACACACACATCTCCATCATGTTCCTCAGGTATTTAGCTGGTGATCAGGTATTTGTCTAGAAAGATAATCAGCAGGTGAAGATCTAGAAAGAGACATTCAACAAGTTTACATCTGGATGTCGATATTTTTGGGACATTGGTCAACATGGTTTTTGTCCAAGTCAGCAGATATCCCATGATGCTTTTGACTGAGTGTCTCTGCCTGGAGGATTTGGCGTCACCTTTGAGACTTTAAATAAAGCTTTTAGATCCGTACCTGATGGTGGTCCACATTTCTATATAGATATTTCCCTGATGAACACATCAAAGTGTGGATGGATTTAAACTGATTCAGACTGATGAAAACCTATGGGACGGTTATTTAGCCCAAGAGTCTCTAAACAGACACAAACCTAACGCATGTCTGCAAATATCGACATGTGGAACATGAACATCGAAGCACATGTGGATTTATACCAGGTGAAGGGCCGAGGTTGGAAGAAAACCTGAGAGCAGCCAGACAGACAGTGGACGGGAGCTTTTTTCGAGGTATCAAAGTTATTTTCTCTCAAACAAACTCCCTTTCAAAAAAAAAAAACAAACAAACATCTGGATCCATTAAAACTGAGAATAAAGTTACAATTTTTGATTAAAAAAACAACAACAACAAAAAAAGGACAAAAACCATTTAAAACAAAATCAATTAGAATTTTTTTTTTTAAATTCGTAAAGCATTTAAAAAGATGAAAAGAGGCTCCAGTCGTTCTCATGGTTCACCTCAGTGGTTCAGCCTCTCAGGCTAAACTGTCCTCGGCTCCTTCCAGCAGCCTGTGCAGCCCCTGGGGCCCCGGTGAGGACTTGGGGGGCCATCATCTTCAACTTATCCCAGCCAGGTGAAGAAGAGACGCACGGATTCCAAGGCTCGCTGCTCTGCACCGTCACTTCCCCGCCACTTGAGGAAGACCTCGGTGTAAATGACATCTTCTTCAAAGAGGACGTCAAAGACCGTCAGGAGCAGCACTGCGGGGACGCAACAACACGGCAGCTTTTATCATGGACTGATTTAGGGGCTTTGGAGCCAAAGCACAAGACTCATCCCACCCTCCAGGGAGGTCAGGAGGTCAACGCTCACTTTTGGGGTGATGCATCTCTGCCATCAGCTGCTGGAGGGCCAAGAGGGCCTGAAGTTGTTTGGGTCCATCGGTCAGAAACCTCCTGAGAAGCCTGACTCTCTTAGTCAGCCGTCCTGCATCCAGACAGTTGCTGTGCTCGCCTGAAACAAGCAGATAAACCGGTGGAAAACTTCTATGAGAATTCAATTCCATGTCAGCAGGGTCACGACCCAGAACCGAATATGAGGACAGTCAAAAAACCAAACAAAACAGATGAGTCCCACGCACCGACGACGGCAGACCTGCACACAGTCGTCATCAAAGCTCTGAGGAACTCCACAGAAGCGGTCTGGCTTTCATCCAGGTTGGCCTGAAAGAGAGAAGAGGACAATCCAGGTTCACCATGATTGACCAACAGACCGATGTGGTCCCATCACCCCACAACCCGAAAACACACACCTGCACCCAGTCCCAGATCTGCTTGTTGCTGGCCTCGTCCCTCAGCAGCCTGTCCAGATGCTGCCTCATCTCTCTGGTGGTGAGGCTCTGAAAGACCATTAAAAATCAGTTTCAAAACGCTCTTCGGCAACTCGCCGATCCAACAAACCAAGTCACCAACAGAAGTAATCGGAGCATGAACCCCAGACAGCCTGCTGACCTGCGTCCTGACACACTTGGTCAGGTCCCTGGATGAAGCAGCAGGGGACAGGTGGCCACGTCCACGATTGACTGGAGGGAAAGAAAGACAATAAGGGGATGAAGTTCAGTTCCCATCATGTGAGATAGAGGCTTTAGCTGAAAGTTCCTACCTGTGACGTCGGCGCTACGACGCCCGTCCCTCCAGTTGGACTCTCGGCGGGAGGGTCGCCAGCGGCCCCACGTGTCCCCTCGGCTCCTTGAACGGTCCCCAGCAGCAGGCTAGCAAAACAACATGCGATTTCAAGTTCAGTCACCAAGACTTCAGCCAGGACGGGCGGTGAAAATGACTGGGACTTTACCGTTGGGATGCTGCGGGCGGCGTCCTCTCTCTTTTGGGGCTCCTGCCTCTCATCACGAGGTGGGCTGCGCCACCGATCTCCATTTTTGGAAGGGTGCCCCATGGCTCCTCCCCGTCTGCCTCCACCCTGCTGCTGCTGGATCTTGGAGCAGTCCCTCAAGGTCTCTCTCTCTGGACCAGTTCTCTTCAGCCCCTGGACCTCTTGAGGGGGAGTCAAGTTCACCTGCAGCACAGAGGAGGAGCAGGTTATGAACCATGTCATATCTGTCCCAGCAGCCATGTTTGTTTTTCCTTTAACTTGTCCCCCGTTAATAATTACTGCTAAACGGGTCAGCATCAACCTTTCTAGGGTGCACAACACCTCACTTAAATTATTAGAACAAACAAGAGCTGATCTACTGAGAGACGATCCCTTGA
The DNA here is from genome assembly GCF_037954235.1 of Aulostomus chinensis. Lineage (NCBI taxonomy): Eukaryota > Metazoa > Chordata > Actinopteri > Syngnathiformes > Aulostomidae > Aulostomus > Aulostomus chinensis. The sequence continues at coordinate 6,063,558 of NC_141343.1, read as the reverse complement.
TAATGATTCTTCTGGTTGTTTGGAGCTTCAGGAAACTAAGCCTTCATCAATCTCAACTTTTACCACCCAATTAAATTAACAGGATTCTCAAGACCCACAGCATCAATGCAGATGTTCACTTTCCTCAATGTTCTGCTGCTAATCTTCACAATTTACTCTCCAGGTCAAAGGACAGGAAAAACAAAAAGCAAAGAGATTCAAACATTCAGTGGTGTATTTTGTTATAAGCTATTTAACAGGTGGCGTTTATTCCAGAGTTAGCTTAGCGCAGGTTAGCATAATTGTTCACATAGGTTAGATTAGCGCAGGTTAACAATTGTTCACATAGGTTAGATTAGCGCAGGTTAACATAATTGTTCACATAGGTTAGATTAGCGCAGGTTAGCATAATTGTTCACATAGGGTAGATTAGCGCATTTTAGCATAATTGTTCACATAGGTTAGATTAGCGCATTTTAGCATAATTGTTCACATAGGTTAGATTAGCGCAGGTTAACATAATTGTTCACATAGGTTAGATTAGCGCAGGTTAACATAATTGTTCACATAGGTTAGATTAGCGCATTTTAGCATAATTGTTCACATAGGTTAGATTAGTGCAGGTTAACATAATTGTTCACATAGGTTAGATTAGCGCATTTTAGCATAATTGTTCACATAGGTTAGATTAGCGCATTTTAGCATAATTGTTCACATAGGTTAGATTAGCGCAGGTTAACAATTGTTCACATAGGTTAGATTAGCGCAGGTTAACAATTGTTCACATAGGTTAGATTTGCGCAGGTTAACAATTGTTCACATAGGTTAGATTAGCGCAGGTTAACACAATTGTTCACATAGGTTAGATTAGCGCAGGTTAGCATAATTGTTCACATAGGTTAGATTAGCGCAGGTTAACATAATTGTTCACATAGGTTAGATTAGCGCAGGTTAACATAATTGTTCACATAGGTTAGATTAGCGCAGGTTAACATAATTGTTCACATAGGTTAGATTAGTGCAGGTTAACATAATTGTTCACATAGGTTAGATTAGCGCAGGTTAACATAATTGTTCACATAGGTTAGATTAGCGCAGGTTAACAATTGTTCACATAGGTTAGATTAGCGCAGGTTAACAATTGTTCACATAGGTTAGATTAGCGCAGGTTAACATAATTGTTCACATAGGTTAGATTAGCGCAGGTTAACACAATTGTTCACATAGGTTAGATTAGCGCAGGTTAGCATAATTGTTCACATAGGTTAGATTAGCGCAGGTTAACATAATTGTTCACATAGGTTAGATTAGCGCAGGTTAACATAATTGTTCACATAGGTTAGATTAGCGCAGGTTAACATAATTGTTCACATAGGTTAGATTAGCGCAGGTTAACACAATTGTTCACATAGGTTAGATTAGCGCAGGTTAGCATAATTGTTCACATAGGTTAGATTAGCGCAGGTTAACATAATTGTTCACATAGGTTAGATTAGCGCAGGTTAACGTAATTGTTCACATAGGTTAGATTAGCGCAGGTTAACAATTGTTCACATAGGTTAGATTAGCGCAGGTTAACATAATTGTTCACATAGGTTAGATTAGCGCAGGTTAGCGTAATTGTTCACATAGGTTAGATTAGCGCATTTTAGCATAATTGTTCACATAGGTTAGATTAGCGCAGGTTAACATAATTGTTCACATAGGTTAGATTAGTGCAGGTTAACATAATTGTTCACATAGGTTAGATTAGTGCAGGTTAACATAATTGTTCACATAGGTTAGATTAGCGCAGGTTAACATAATTGTTCACATAGGTTAGATTAGCGCAGGTTAACAATTGTTCACATAGGTTAGATTTGCGCAGGTTAACAATTGTTCACATAGGTTAGATTAGCGCAGGTTAACAATTGTTCACATAGGTTAGATTAGCGCAGGTTAACATAATTGTTCACATAGGTTAGATTAGCGCAGGTTAACACAATTGTTCACATAGGTTAGATTAGCGCAGGTTAGCATAATTGTTCACATAGGTTAGATTAGCGCAGGTTAACATAATTGTTCACATAGGTTAGATTAGCGCAGGTTAACATAATTGTTCACATAGGTTAGATTAGCGCAGGTTAACATAATTGTTCACATAGGTTAGATTAGTGCAGGTTAACATAATTGTTCACATAGGTTAGATTAGCGCAGGTTAACATAATTGTTCACATAGGTTAGATTAGCGCAGGTTAACAATTGTTCACATAGGTTAGATTAGCGCAGGTTAACAATTGTTCACATAGGTTAGATTAGCGCAGGTTAACATAATTGTTCACATAGGTTAGATTAGCGCAGGTTAACACAATTGTTCACATAGGTTAGATTAGCGCAGGTTAGCATAATTGTTCACATAGGTTAGATTAGCGCAGGTTAACATAATTGTTCACATAGGTTAGATTAGCGCAGGTTAACACAATTGTTCACATAGGTTAGATTAGCGCAGGTTAGCATAATTGTTCACATAGGTTAGATTAGCGCAGGTTAACACAATTGTTCACATAGGTTAGATTAGCGCAGGTTAGCATAATTGTTCACATAGGTTAGATTAGCGCAGGTTAACATAATTGTTCACATAGGTTAGATTAGCGCAGGTTAACAATTGTTCACATAGGTTAGATTAGCGCAGGTTAACATAATTGTTCACATAGGTTAGATTAGTGCAGGTTAACATAATTGTTCACATAGGTTAGATTAGCGCAGGTTAACATAATTGTTCACATAGGTTAGATTAGCGCAGGTTAACAATTGTTCACATAGGTTAGATTAGCGCAGGTTAACAATTGTTCACATAGGTTAGATTAGCGCAGGTTAACATAATTGTTCACATAGGTTAGATTAGCGCAGGTTAACACAATTGTTCACATAGGTTAGATTAGCGCAGGTTAGCATAATTGTTCACATAGGTTAGATTAGCGCAGGTTAACATAATTGTTCACATAGGTTAGATTAGCGCAGGTTAACACAATTGTTCACATAGGTTAGATTAGCGCAGGTTAGCATAATTGTTCACATAGGTTAGATTAGCGCAGGTTAACACAATTGTTCACATAGGTTAGATTAGCGCAGGTTAGCATAATTGTTCACATAGGTTAGATTAGCGCAGGTTAACATAATTGTTCACATAGGTTAGATTAGCGCAGGTTAACAATTGTTCACATAGGTTAGATTAGCGCAGGTTAACATAATTGTTCACATAGGTTAGATTAGCGCAGGTTATCATAACTTTAACTGACTAATAATCGTATATTTCCCCCCGAAACAATGCAGCGTTTTCCTCCACCTTCATTTCATTGACAATTCTTGAACTAGAACTTGCTAGCAGTGCCATGGCTAAAGGTTGTTTGAATTGTTGCGTTCACCTTCAAAGGTACAAGCGCCTACATTTGCGGTCGACTCACCTGGACGCACTCTCCCGCCTTGTATCGGAACAGGGACACATTCTGGTTGGTCTTCAGACGGAAATCAGTGCAGGAAAAAGCCATTAATGATCCAAAATTCAGTGCAAAACGGTGCTGAGTACAGAGTTTGGTTGTCACTGCCGCCAGCAACGGCCGACTGAGGAACGCTGCGTCACTTCCAGGTCTTATACTCTCGATTTCGAACGCAGACGCATCAAAGGAACGATGAGAATTTAAACATTTGAATGATACCCGCGGAGTGGGCGGGGCTTAACATCAAGAGGCTCAGATTCTGAACAGCACCATCTGCTGGACGACTTTAAAAAGTGCAACTGAAAAGTCTGGACTCAACTCAATGTGTGGGAGATTTGAGGGCGTCCGCAAGTCAAATGTTTACTTTTATATCCTCGTTTTATTGTTTGATTATACTGATTCTACACACTGAATTTAATAGAAATGAATACAAATACATTTGAATAGACCGCACAGCACGACAGTCCTGTCCTTTTGATACCATCATCAGAGACCGGCTCATTCAGGGTTGATGTGGGTTTTCCACACCTTCAGGAACATTTTTTAATCACCAAACATTCACTGAAACGTCTGTTTATACAAGAGAATAAACCTAGAAACCTGTCTCTTGCTGCCCTCTACTGGCGAGATACCCCAGGAGAGGAAAACATCAGAAATATTTTCTCAGATTTTGTTTGCTTTGACATGATTGAGATTTATTGAACATCAATCAAAATTACTGGTTTCAACCGGATCGCTATTCAAAATCCACCCTTTTCTTCTCCCTCTGATGGCACTGATTTTTTCCCCCAATTTATTTCGATCTTGACATGAAATTTAGAGCCAAAAGAAAACTTGTCTGACTTAAAATAAAATCCTCTTTTGAGTCCAGAACCTGTAGCGTTGCGCCTCTGTCTGGCTGGTGAAACTTGGATTACTTTTTTGAAAACAAAGAACTTGAAGAGAACAATGACAGCAAGGACCCAAACTCACAATATCATCCTAAAAGGATCAAACAGTGGATCTTTTCACTGGAACCTCAGAGTTCACCAGATTGACACAGACACTTGAAAACAAGTTCAGATTCATCAAGTATTCCAGCACCAGTGTTTCATGTTTCTCTATGGTTGTCTGATGTTTGGCCTCTGACTCACTCTGAGAAAACATGCTGTCCTCCTCTGATGCAGCTGAACAGAGGCGCTATGACACTGTTCCATGGTCATCATGGAGGGACTCAGTTCAAGAGTTAGACAACCACTGGCCTGAAGGATAGAGAAGTGAACTGGTGACCAAAGGGTTGTTGGTTCAATCCTCAGGACTGGTTGGAGGGAGCAGCCACCCTGACTAACACCACTGAGATGCCCTTGAGCAAGGCTCTAAGAGTTGGTACTGACCAGCTTGTTTTATGATTGTGCTCAGCTGCTGAGTTGCTACTTGATCTCAACATTGGTCTGTTTCATCCTGAGTAGTTTGATCATAGCAGAGTCGTTGCATCAATGATCTGAACATGGATGGACAGTTAGACCCTCCACAGCAGGGGCATGTGACAGACGCTTCAGTCATTTAATGAAGTCATCATGTGACATGCAGCGTGGAGGAGTGGCTAATCGGGAAGGTTATTATATTTCCAAGGATGGGAAACTATTTTTATTTTTGTTTAATATACTGCAATAGCAATTGACCATCTATGACAATTATTCATCTCCAAACTAAATCCCGCTGTTTCCTGTCAGTTGACAGAGACGATCTTTCATTGTAACGGGAATGTGAAAGACTTCAGGTATTTGAAACTCTACAAATTATTTTTTTCCTGTTTTTTTTCCCCAACAGTCTCAATCCAAGTACTAACCAGGACCAATCAGGCTTTTGAGCCTATGGAAAGGCCTCATGCTGGTTCGGTAGGGCAGTAAGGGATAATTAGTTCTTTCAAATAGGATGTAGCTTTATCATTGAGAGCCTTATAAGTTAGCAGAAGGACTTTGAAGTCGATTCTAGATCCTACAGGAAGCCAGTGGTGAGAAGCTAAAGTGGGAGAGATGTGTTCTCTCTTCTTAACTCCCGTCAAAACCCTGGCTGCAGCGTTCTGGACCAGCTGGAGACTCTTTAGAGAGTATTTAGGACATCCTGACAGGAGAGAGTTGCAGTAGTCCAGCCTAGAAGTGATAAATGCATGCACCAGTTTCTCAGCATCACTCTGGGAAAGGATGTTCCTAATCTTAGCGATACTTCGCAGATGGAAGAAGGCGGTCCTGGTCACATGCTTTATGTGGGAGCTGAAGGAAAGGTCCTGGTCAAAAATGACCCCAAGGTTCCTTGCAGTTGTACTCGGGGTCAAGGTGATGCCATCTAGAGTAGTGATGTGGTTAGAGAGTGTGTCCCTGAGGTGTTTAGGTCCAAACACAATGACCTCAGTTTTATCTGAATTGAGCATTAAGAAGTTAGAAGACATCCAGGAATTAAAATTTTTCAGGTAGTGTTGCAGATTAGTAAGATGGCTTGTGTTGTCTGGCTCCATTGACAAGTAAAGTTCTGTGTCATCAGCATAACAGTGAAAGTTGATCGAGTGCTTCCGGATTATGTCACCGAATGGAAGCATGGAAAGAGTGAAAAAAATTGGTCCTAAAGCTGAACCCTGTGGAACACCTTATGTAACTCTGCTATACTCCAAGTGGTCAATATTAACAATATTATTAATATCTCTCAAGGAAGTTGACAAAACGCTCTCATTTGCTTGCGTCTTCTGCAGTTAGAAAAGAAAGCAATAAGCATCTAAACAGATGCTGCACGACAATTCCTCTGAAAATATGAATATTAATAATTCAAGAATTTCACAGGATTTTATGTGTCAAACGCAAACAAATAATGAACACACTCGCTGCATTTGCGACCATTGTCCATGAGGGCAAAGCCTTCTTTGCAGGCGCACTTGTATGATCCAGGGGAGCTGATGCATATATGCTGGCAGTCATGGTCCCCTGTGGCACACGGGTCCAAGGCTTCAGCCAGTGAGGAGCGAATGACAACGTCAGTTTGAAAATGGGAAAATCTACCATGGATTTTAATGACAAACTGCTGCAAGAATCAGCTGACCTATAAAAATGTTGTGGAGGAGGAGGGAATCAGGTGGATCTTTCAAACAAACAAGTGGAACTGTTTCGAAGCACACTTTACTTATAAAATACGAGTTATACATTTAACTGAATACGAGTTGTTCCTTGTCCCTTGCATTTTTTGTGGTACTGTGGTCATAAAATTGAGGACAATTGCTTTTCTTTCTGGGAGAAAAGATCTGCCAGAGCTTTTGAAGTTTTAGGTCAGCATAGTTAATTTAACAATTCATTATACATGATTTTTTTTTTAACTTTTTACATTTTTTTATGTTTTCACCATCTGTTTATCATTATTATTATTTTTTCATTTGTAACCAAAGCAGAAATGCTGGAACATGAGAGTTCATCCATGTATTTGGTACATGATTCAACTCACCTGATACAGTTCTTTCTGTCCCTCCCTGAAACAGAATTGCACACTCAAATCACCCACTTTTTCACCAAGATATTTTTAAAGTTTAAATCTATTAAATTTGTGAACCACATACTATGTGCATTTACATTATTTGACGCATTAATCCTCTAAAAATTGATGGCAATTGAGCCAAAAAAATGTATTACCAAACTTGGAAAGCAACTTTATATGTTTTGGTTCCTTAAAACTTGGCATCTGGTCATCATGCAGATCAGTAATGTATTACATCATAAGTGTTGCACTCATGAATCTTACCAAAGGAACAACACTCAAAGACACAAGTAGGATGAGGAGAACTGGAGCCATGATGGTGCTCTTTGTCAGTGCAGATGCCAAGTCTGAAAAGAAGAACAATGGTTAATGTCAGAACATAAAAATTATTTTAAAAAAAGGAGCTCAGTCTTATAGGAGAATGAGAGTTGTCACTCTAACCAGAAGTGAGTGCTAGAAGACTGTGACCTGTACTGATGCTAAACCTGTTAGCCCACGGAACAAAAACAAGAGACACCTGGGAAAAGAGCCAAGTACATCTCGCTCTCTCTCTCTCTCTCTCTCTCTCTCTCTCTCTCTCTCTCTCTCACACACACACACACACACACACACACGGTAAAGAGACACCCACAGACAGCCAAGGTCCAAGATAAGGGTCATTTTTTAATTTGGTGCCTTTTGTGTCCCCAGTACAAATCATGCTGTATTTTGTTTAAATTTGGACAAATACTGATTCCATTTGGTTTTCCATGTATGGCCAATTGTTTTTTATTATGAATATAATGATATGGGCATCAAAGTTGTTGTTATTTTTACATTTTAAAAGGTTTGGTTAAAGAGGTATGTTGGAATAGGCCATGTCCCCAGTGCTGTTCATTCAAATTTGATCTTTAAAAACAAATAGCAGGCATACATTTCCACATATTTCCTTATTATTTCATGTCCCTGGTCAAAATCCATTTAATCAAAAGCTGTTCTGATCAAAATTGCTAAATTCTGTATTAAAGTAAGAAGGTTTTATGTTCATCCCTTGTGGTCACTGTCCACCCTGAGAGCTGTGTTAGTGTCCCTTTAAGGAAAAACATATTTCTCAGTGACATCACTCTCATAAACTGACGTCCCATCAGTGGCAGGAAATTCAAATGTGGAAAGCTGGTTGATTTCTCTTCCTATCAGGTTTTGCTGTTTTTATTCATTGAGCTTGATGTGTTTGAACATAACATAAGTTTGCTGCCTCAGACAGACAAACAGGCTGGAATCAAAGAGAGAAACTAGAACAGGGGATAAGCTGCGTTATCACATCTGTTTCTGTTAGGCTGCTTCTTACTGTGAGCAGAGCTGATGAGGAGGAATCAACTCCAGATGTCCCCTGAAAACCTCCTCTTCCGTGCTGGTTCACCTCTAGAAACGAAGCTGGACTGGACGCGCGAAACAGAGGGAGGAAACCACGGCGTTTCACTGCTTTGGATGTTTAGAATCTCACGACAAGCCGGAGAAACAGTTCCTGAAGAAGTCACGTGGTCACTGCCGGCTCGCGAGCCTTCAACGACACAATGTACGTCATCAATACGCGGTAAAAAACAAATCCTGGGTTCCGTCCGAATTGCCAAGCAGCAACCTACGATCAATCGCTTCACGGCACAATTCAGACACTCTCGAAGATTGATCGAAGCGAAGTAAAATCTGGTCAACTGGACGTAAGTTTATCTTGAAGACGTTTCACCTCTCATCCGAGAGGCTTCTTCAGTTCTAGTGAAGAGTGTGGAAACTCCAGCTTATAAACCTATGTGGGAGTGGTCAGTGCTATTGTGGTGGAAACGACCCTCCCGAGACTCACCTGGCCTCTCCAAACGACAGTCGTTGTGAGGTGTCAGGGAGTTTCAGGGGTGGTCGTTAGGGAGTTTCACCGACCACTCAGATGCTAATGGGCTGTGCTGGCATCAGCCGTTCCACATGGGTCTTTCAGCTGAACTCTTTGGGGAAGCTTTGAAAGGACTTGGTTGTAAATAGGTGAAAGGAAATGTCGCAGTCCACCTCCTCTGTTCAAAGATGGTTTCTCTATCCTGACGTGGATGGCTTCTTTAACTCCTCTTTCAAACCATCTGTCCTCTCTGTCGAGAATTTGGACATGATCGTCCTGGAAGGAGTGGCTTTCCTCCTTGAGGTGGAGGAAAACCGCTGAGTCCTGTCCTCCAGAGTTGGCTCTTCTATGTTGGGCCATGCGCTTGTTGAGGGGCTGTTTGGTTTCCCCTATGTAGAGATCCATGCAGGCCTCACTGCATCTGACAGCGTATACCAGATTGCTTTTCTGGCTGTGAGGGGTGGGATCTTTGGGGTGAACCAGTCTTTGTCTCAGAGTGTTGTCTGGTTTAAAAGACACAGGGATGCGGTGCTTATTATAGATTCTCCTTAATTTCTCAGAAACCCCTGCCACATAGGGGATCACTATGTTTTTTCTCCTGCCTTCTTCATCTTCCCTCCTCCTGGAGCTCTCCTCCTTTCTGGACCTGGAAGAGGATTTTACAAAGGTCCAGTCTGGGAAGCCACAAGTTTTAAGTGCTCTTTTCAGATGCTGCTGTTCTTTTTTCCGGCCTTGGACGCTGGTGGGGATGGTCTCCGCTCGGTGTTGCAGCGTCCTGATGACACCTAACTTGTGCTCCAGAGGATGGTGAGAGTCAAAAAGCAAGTATTGGTCAGTGTGGGTGGGTTTCCTGTACACATCCACCCTCAGGCTCCTGTCCTCTTGAATGTAGACGTCGCAGTCCAAAAAGGGCAGATGGTTGTCTTTCACATCCTCTCTGGTGAACTTGATGTTGACGTCTACCGAGTTGATGTGTGCTGTAAACGGTTGTACCTCCTGAATCTTGATCTTCACCCAGGTGTCATCAACGTATCGGAACCAGTGGGTGGGGGAGGGTCCACTGAAGGAAGTCAGGGCCCTCTGTTCCACCTCTTCCATGTATAGGTTGGCCACGATAGGAGATACGGGAGAACCCATGGCACAGCCGTGTTTTTGCCTGAAAAACTTCCCTCTGTACTGGAAGTAGGTTGTGTTCAGGCAAAGGTCCAGAAGTTGGCAGATTTGGTCCGGATTGAGGTTGGTCCTGTTGCTGAGGGTGTTGTCCAGCTGTAGGCGTTTCTTCACTGTTTCCACAGCCTCCACGGTAGGGACGCAGGTGAACAAGGAGGTCACATCGTAGGACACCATGGTCTCATCTGGGTCCAGCTTGAGTTCTCTAACCTTGTTCACGAAGTCCATGGAATTCTGGACGTGGTGGGGGGTTTTCCCTACCAAGGGGGCTAAGATGGTGGCGACGTGTTTGGCGATGTTGTACGTCACGGAGTTTATGCTGCTGACAATGGGTCGGAGCGGGGCACCTTCCTTGTGGATTTTGGGGAGGCCGTAAATCCGTGGAACTGCGTCTCCGGGGTACAGGCGGTGATACTCCAAGCGGTTGATGATTTCCCCCTTTTGCAGCTTCTGTAGGTGTTCCACCACTTTCTTCTTATAGCTGCTGGTGGGGTCGCGTTTTAAGGTCTCATATGTGTGAATGTCACTGAGAAGAGAACTGATCTTGTTCTGGTAGTCAGTTGTGTCAAGGACCACCGTGCATCTTCCTTTGTCAGCCGGAAGGATGGTGATGTTCTCATCTTTGCTCAGTGCATTCAAGGCCTTCCTTTCCTGGACCGAGAGGTTGGCAGAGGGGACCTTCGCTTCGGAGAGGGCCGCTGTGACCTTGAGTCGTAGTTCATCTGCTTCTGTGGTGGAGAGGTTGTTCTTCTTGATGGCGGATTCTGTGGCAGTGATGAGGTCCACAGTCGGGAGATGTTTCGGGGTGACAGCAAAGTTCATTCCTTTGGCAAGGACGCGTTTCTCAGGACTGGTGAGCTCCCTGTTGGATAAGTTCCTTATCCACCTGTCCTGTGATTCCGCTGGGGTTGGGACTTCTGCTTCTCGTTCCCGGTCGAGGCGAGACTGGAGGCGAGCGAATTTCCTTTTTTTGCCTCTCCTTGCTCTTCTGATGTTGAGATAGTTGGGCAGTCCCAACGAAGGAGGTGACTTTGTCCAAGATGGCGGGTGGCAAAAAAGGCGTTAACTCTTGATTAAGGTGATCTAGCTTGCTCTTTAGTCCCTTGATGGTGAAATGGACCTGTCTCACTCTCTCGTTGAGAAGCTGATTTTGGGCCCGTTCCAAAATCTTGCTGGCCCTGTGGCCCCTCTCCCCCTCTCGAAGATTGGTGGTGAAGCACGACCTCTGCTGGCAGAGCACAGATACCGCAATTAGGTAGACAGCACCAATGAAAGCCCCACCTGCTGGCCTGACTGTCGTACTGCACTCCACCTTTCACTCACCCTCTATTACTAAGCACATTAACGCACCTTTAGTCATCAACAACGACAATAAATGTTGGTGCTGCATAAGAATGGGAGACTGTTGGTGGCGCAAACTTGGCTTGCGGGTCCACAAGTTTTTAGGGGACGAAGAAGAAGTCCGCGGTGCATTGTGGGCCATAGGTTGCTCCGCAGGATGCACCTGAACCCACCTACAATGTGGGCGTGTTTAGGCTGGAATTAAAGTTGTGAAGTTGGTCGCTACTCGCGCCAGTTGTGGTTTCGGACAGCCTACGACCTGAGACCTACGATCGGACCTACTTGGCAATTCGGACGCAGCACTGGACGACTCGACACATCTCTACTGCTGTAACCAGGTTAGCGAGTTCAGCGAACGTTCGCGAGTCTGGAGGCGCACAGAGTCAACAGCTTGGACTCAACTTGTTTTGAAGAAGAAGCAGAAGAAGAAATCTTTTCGTTCCCTGAAGGCTGACTGGCGCCAGTAAAGCCTCAACATGTGCGCCACGCAGCTGCTGCGGGTGTCGGTCCAGGAGCGGATCCTCGCCGCCGCTGAAGACTTCCTGCTGCAGCTGGGAGAAGGAGACTCAGCGGCTGGAGTCCCGGGGCTGAGAGCGCTGCTGACCGAGCGGCTGGCGGCGGCCGCGGAGCAGATCGTGGCTCTACTGGAGGAAACCGTGGCGGAGTTCGAGCGGGAGAACCGCCGACAGAGGTTGCTGCTCGATGCCGTGCTGAAGCACCGAGCCAGGCTCTACAGAGCAGGTGAGTCCAGCACACTGACCAGGAGAACCGGGAGGCAGTCCTCATGCTAATGCGAGCCAACAAGTGTCTCTGTTCTAGTCGTGTCCGTAATCCGGGTCCTGTGTTCCGACATTCTGTCTAAACAGGAGTGTAACAACGTAGTGTTTAAGAGTTGAAGGCTATTCGGTGTTGTTGGAGGCGTTAAGCCTCACCAGGCTCGGGACACGCTTGGCGCCTTCTTAGCTGCTTCCTGACCAACATGTAGATGGCGCCGTCGGGTTTCCGGAATGCGTCTCTGCCGCCATCTTGCTCAGGCCCTCCAGCCTGTTCACTGGATGTTTTCAACTTTCTTGTATTTTTATGGTAGAAAAACATCAAAACAAAGTAACATGGATTAAGATGAGCCCCTCCACGCCTGGCCCTGACCCCATTCAGGCCCCGGTTTAAAATCCTGTCAGGACAGGGTGGAGCTCAATTCTCTTGGGAGTGCAGGACACAAGAGGGGAGGAAGCCAACATAAAAGCTTAAGTAAATTTTCCCTCACCAGGCCTCTTTAAATTGTAGTTGAATACCCGTCCGACTGGCAGATGTGATTATGAATGGACAAAAACATACTGTGGTGGGGACCCATGACCTTTGACATGGGTGACACAGCGTTGATTGCGTTGAGGTTAGAGATGATAAACCTCACCATGGGTGAATGAATGGACAAAAGCATTCAGCAGAGGGGACCTATGACCTTTGACCTTGGTGACACAACGTTGATCCAAGCATCTGAAGCCAGCGTTTTTATTCCCAGTTTGCTGACTGGTTCTCAGTAGCAGGATGTCTCTTTTCATTTAGTTTATTTCTGTTTCTGTCTGTTGCTCCACTATTTCAGAGTCAAATGAAGAGATTTCTGATGTTGCTGTTTGTGTCCTGCAGATGTGGAGCAGCTTCTGGTGATTAAAGAAGAGGTTCCCACTGAGCTGCAGGACCAAGAGCCCCCACACATTAAAGAGGAGTCAGAGGAGCTCTGGACCAGTGAGGAGGGAGGGCAGCTTCAAGGGCAGGAGGAGGCTGATATCACCACGTTCCCCTTCACTCTGGTCCCTGTGAAGAGTGAAGAGGAAGAAGAGAAACCTCAGTTCCCACAGCTTCACCGGACTCAAACTGAGGAGAACTTGAAAGCAGAGTCTCTGACCAGCAGCCAAATTCATCATCTGAAAACAGAAGCTGTTGAAGAAGAGAGTGGAGGACCAGAACCAGTCAGCAACGTAGATCCAGATCCACTTCTACAACATGAGACTGATGACCAGATGTCAGACTCTTCTGAAGCTGAGACTGAAGTCAGTGAGGATGTTTGTGTCAGACCTGATAAAACGGCCACCTCTGAGTACAAGGAACGTTTTTGCTCAAGGAGGAATCTGCTTCAGAAATTGAACGCAGGAGAGGAAGCAACTCATTGTAGCTCAAAAGAGCAAAAAGTAAAGCCTAAAAATGAATCAGAGATCGCCTTGAATGTGACCTTTGGTCCTTCAGAATCTCAGACAGAAGTCAGTGAGGATGAGCATCCCTTTAGGTGCTCAACATGCAGTAAAGGTTTTAGTTACAGAAGAAGTTTAGATATACACATGAGAACGCACACAGGGGAGAAACCGTTCCCATGCTCCGTTTGTGGCACAAGATTTCCAGAAAAAAGACATCTGAAAAGACACATGAGAACACATACTGGAGAGAGACCATTCCCCTGTTCATTGTGTGGCACAAGATTTTCAGAAAAAGGATATCTTAAAAACCACATGAGAACGCACACTGGGGAGAAACCATTCCCCTGCTCCATTTGTGGCAAAAGCTTTTCAGTTAAAGGATGTTTGAAAACACACATGAGCACACACACTGGGGAGAAACCAGTCCCCTGCCCTGTTTGTGGCAAAAGATTCTCAGAAAAGGGTCAAGTGACAAGACACATGAGAACGCACACTGGAGAGAAACCATTCTCCTGCTCAGTTTGTGGCAAAACTTGGTCAGAAAAGGGAAATCTGAAAAAACACATGAGAACACACACTGGGGTGAAACCATTTGTTGCGACATAACTCTGTCTTTTAATAAACTTTCTGTACACTTTTAAAGTTCTCAGTGCTTTTGTTTACATGTAGAGGCTCTGCTTGTATCACCACTGATGTGTTTTACTGTTTGGAGTGTATGTTACTGTTATTATTTGTCTGTATATCTGATGCTGAGGGAGTGGTTAAGGCAGTGGTTGGGCTTATTTGCACTCTGAGAGAAGCCAATTGAGTCTTAACAATGAAATAAATGAGGAGCAAAGGCTTTTCTTTTCAGCATCTCCATTCCCACAACATTGAAGTCAGCTAAGATAATTCTTTTATCTCGATAACGGGCTGTTAATTGGTTGACCAAATGTGTACAAATCATTCAGCCATGTTTGGAGGCACAGTGAAAGTAAATGTGGGGGTAAAACTCAACTCCTTCACAGAGGCATTGAATCTGGGCGAGTCAGTTACAAATCTGACTCATTGATGAGAGTGTATTTAGCACTTGATGCAATGTTGGATGAAAACATAACTTTAGAACTACTGATAACTCCATATTCCTCCACCAGCTCCTCAGGGTCCTCACTGAGAGACAAAGCAGGTGCTCGGAGGCTGCGAGCTGTCCTTGTTTCCATGGAATCGCTCCACAAACACAACTTGTGTGTGTGTGTTTGCTCGTATCATGTTTCTCCTTGACAGCAGCAGGAAGAAACCCAGGCTCAAATTTAAACCACTACACGAATGACCCCCCAGTTCCTGCTGTACTGGCCCAACAAAATCTGGAAAAATGTTTCTGTAATGTCCAAATCTCAATTAATAATTTGGAATGTTAAAAGGAGAATATCACTACAAGTCATTTAATGATGTGCTTTTAGTCCTGGGTTCAAGCCTCATGAAATGAACCCTAGATTTAAGTCCTGGATTCAAAGGAGAAACAACTTTCTATTCACGTGTGGAAAATGGAAATTTAAAAGATTTGAAAGCCTGAGAAGAGAATAGGACTTTGAAAAGTCTGACTTTTTTGAATCCTCTTAGGTGAGCAATTATTTTTGAACACGACATCAGAAATGAAACAGACTTTAATGATCCAAGGCTGAAAATATTTTTGGCTTCCCATCAAGAAACCAGAAGAACCTCATATTGTCTGTTTTCCATCTGACCTGATTCTTGGTTGTCAGCTCACTGGCTCATTCGCTTTCTTGATGGAACAACAAAAGCAAAAATTGAAGACTTTAAATATCCAGGCCTCTGGCGTGATTCTCAGCTGTCATTGAAACTTCACATGAACTCAGTGTCCCAGCAAATATCTGGTTGGCTGAAATTACTTTTGTTGTTCTGTTGACTTTTTCCACAAGAAGTCTGGAAAAGTATTAGAACACAGTTCATATTCCCAATATTGGACTACGCTGGTCGTTTCTATGGCAACACTGGTGAAGGCCCCAGCCTGAGATTTGGAGAAAGTTCAATCATTCAGCTGCAGTTACAGTGACTTACAACACTGCAACAAAAATCACCCTCCACAAACACTCTTGTCCAACTTTTGTGCCCAAATTTTCTCCTCATGAGGCACCAAATCAAGTCAAGTCATTTTTATTTGTTTGAACCAAATGACGACAAAAGTTCTCTCATGACTCTTTACTAGTAGAGCAGGTCCAGCACCAAACTCCTTCAATGAATCTACACCCAACAATTCTCCACCAGCAAGCACATCCTGCAACAGTGGTGATGAAAACCTTCCTTTTAACAGGCAGGAACGTCGAGCAGATCCTGGATCAGTGCGGACGGCCCTCTGCTCTGACCGGTTGTATTTAAAGCTCCATCAGATTGGAACAACCTTTCTTCCTCACTTCGGTCTCTCCATTCCTTTCTCATCTTCAAATCATCAAGCATTTTCAAACATCTGCTCTTGTTTCTAATGCACCTTACCTTTACTCTCCAGGATTCACTGTCTTTGAGAGGGGGGGCTTTGGGGGAACATTGTTGACAGCATTCACATATCCAGTAGCAGGATATAACTTTATCACACCAGTGGACAAACATCAGCATTCATCACCCAGCAGCTCCTCTGATCAACAGAACAAGTTAAAGTATTCTGGAGAATGAGGGCATCGATCCCTCTTCCTCGCCCCCTGCTAAGCTAGCGCTCTACCATTTGAGCTAACTCCCCTGTTAATGAGCACAGCAGATAATGTAGCTTGACCTTCATGCATGGTTGAATGAGCGTCACCAGTTGAAGCTACTCTGGTTCAAAAAAAACCTTGGGACCAAGACAGGAATTGGACCCTGTGCAGGTCTAGACCCGTGTTTAAGTTGGTGGAGACAATTGTTTAAACCAGGGACTGAATGAAAAGACTTGCCCAGACTCCAGATCGCTCTTCTGAACCGACCCCTCATCTCTGTGGAGTTAACATCAGAGGTGGAGGGTGCAGGTTCTGCTTTGACCTCCTGACCTCCTGGGTAAAGCAGTGTAGATGTTGAGCTTGAAGGAGTTGACGGCCTCCTTCATCTTCTCATTGGTTTGCTAAACTCAGCATCATGAAATGTTGCTGAAATTCAACATGTCAGCTGAGGCCAGAGATTCCTGCGTTCCCTGAGTCCTTGTGTGTCATCTCTGTTGTTTGAAAGCACAAAGCTGTTCCTGATGGTCCAGTGTGTGACAGATTCTGGGCTCTCACAGCTGAAACTGGGGTTTGAGCTCCGTTAAGGGAATGGTTTTGTGGAGAGAACCAAGCAGAAGAATTGACAGTTTCAGCAGGAAAGGTGACCATTGCTCCACAATATCAATCCCAGGATTCATTCCTGCTTCACCCAGCATGGCCCTATGATCAACAGAAATGAACTGCCAGTGGAGGTTCTGTGCATTGATCTCCTGCTTCTGTCTTTGATCTCTGAATTCTGTGCATTGATCTCCTGCTTCAGTCTTTGATCTCTGAATTCTGTGCATTGATCTCCTGCTTCAGTCTTTGATCTCTGAATTCTGTGCATTGATCTCCTGCTTCAGTCTTTGATCTCTGCCTGATTCTAAACTAATCAAAGGATCACATCAGCATATTTGTCCAGTCTCCAGATGGTGATTTCACCAAGTGCACTACAGCAGTCCTTGTCGCTGTCTGCTGTTGTGTCACAGCAAAGTCAGGAAACAGCCTGACAGTCCTCAGGAGGAAATTCAACAACCTCCAAAGATGGAGGTGAATCTAGACCTGCTCCTGTTTGCTGTCCTTGATGAACTTGGGCGGTACTCTGGTGCTGGGATGAGGTCATGGAGATGATCTGGGAGCAGTCCTGATGTCAAATGGACAAAATGGGTCAACATGAAATAAAATTAGAAACCTATTATTTTGTGTATGGTGGACATTTTTTCATCACTAATGACTGTTTTAACTGAACCTACTGGATCCTGTGGTGCCTGATGAGGAGACAACTTGAGTACAAAGTTGAAGAAGAGGCTTTTTGGAGTTGTTTTTTTTTTGCAGTGTTGTAAATCAAAATAACTGCAACGAAATGATAGAATTTTCTCCAAATGTCCTGACGAAGACGGATTCAAACCAAATCAGCTGTCATAAGGAAAAGTCTGCATGTAAACACACACACACACAAACAGGTTTGCACAGCTATTTTAGTTAGGACATTGCATTAATTTATTTTATGTACAGCTTCACCTTCATCCTAATCCTCACCAAAGGATGTCTAATCCCTAATCTGAACCTAAACTGTAAAATACAAATTACTTTGTCTTTGGTCCCTGTGAGGATGAGGAGTCCTGATCACTTTCTGTAGAGAAATGGTCTCCAATAGAATAAAAACAGATAAGACAAGAAATGCATGAAACACACACACACACACACACACACACACACACACACACACACACACACACACACACACACACACAGTCACACAGACCAACTGACATTCCCAGGGTCTAAACCAAACCAATTCATTCTTAACCCTAACCTCCACCTAAATTCTAGATGAGACTGGTTGAACATGGAACCGTCCCACTTGGAACATTTCCACCTGCTTCACCACCACTGGAGTATCTGGTCAACACCAGAATGGTGGAGACAAGACAACATGCTACCTCTCTCTCTCTCCCTCATCATCAGCTGCTCCAGCCCTTGAAAGAGAGCCTTGAACACATGAACCAAAAGTGAGAGCAGGTGTTGTCTCCTCTACAACAGCAGTTTAACGTTGTTGGCAGGATTCGAACCTGCGCGGGGAGACCCCAATGGATTTCTAGTCCATCGCCTTAACCACTCGGCCACAACAACTACACACACACACACATTAGTAGAGGACTTACAGCAGAGTAAATTCTGTCCATATCAAGATTCTTATTCTGCTATGATTCTTAATCTCCATCTCATTTTTACTGTCGTATGTTTACTATTTTGTTGTCTTGGTTCATGTTTTGGTTGTCAAAGTTCATTCTGAATGTTTGTGGAAAGTTGGCCTGCCTTTACTTGTACTAATACTTTCTTTTGTAACAAATAAAAAAAGCTCAAGCTAAACTTCAGTCAGGACAACCAGTCTTTCTCATTCTTAGGCCTCTATTTTATGTCCATGACCTTCCTGTCTCTCCCCTTTTGTGATGGAGACATCAGTTGATGACATCAGCAACGGTCCTCCAACCCAACTGCCTCTGTGAGCTGTCATCTGTCTCAGGGGACCCTGCTGACTCCTGCTGGTCAGAGAGGATCTGGGCTGGATTGTAAAGCTTCTTAGAGGGAGATTTTCACTCTGGACTGGACTGAGAACGGAGCAGCGCTCAGCTTCCTGGAGCCTGACTTGCCTCTGTGATCTAAGGTTGTGTGGGCTGACATCACAGTAAGACGACTGAGATCATAGAGCCTTTGAGAGGACAGGCTGAGTTCCTTTTTTCTCTAAAATTAAGAAGAATAATTTAAAAAAAAGTTTTTTCCTGTATTTGCGTTTGATGGATCAGTTCAACATCAGCTCTAACAGAGGGGGTGTAGCTCAGTGGAAGAGTGCATGCTTTGCATGTATGAGGCCCTGGGTTCAATCCCTGGCATCTCCAGTTCCTTTGCAGCCTTCATCTTATCAGCTACATTGATCCCTAAATGTGACAACAGTTGATAACAAACTATCTGAAGAGAAACCAGCATGTTGTCTTTCACAGTATTTGTAGCTGGATCAGTGTGACTGTGAGCCTTCATAGCCAGCATGAAGGACTTGTTTTTATCTTTGGTGGGGAAATCCCACACACAGCTGCTCTCTGTTCCTAATGTGTGTGTCTTTTTGAAATTTTGAAGTTTTTCCCTGGTAAAAAAAATAAACAAAAACAAAATAAAAACATGATTTGACTTTTGATGTCTGAATTTTTTGGAAATTGAAAGTCCAACAAGCATGAGGGTGTTTTTGCTTTGAAACTGTGAAGCACATCACCAATAATTCTTGGTTAATTTACAAATGTTTCCTACAAAAAGATTAAAAAACGAAATAAATGCTAAATCCCCTCATAGTCATCATTGTTTTCATATATTTTCTGTCTGTTATGCCCTTTAGATGGTTCTTTTCCTTTGTATTCATGAGGAGAGCTGCTGACAGATAAAGGTATGGAACATGGAGTATGACAGAAATACAGCATTTGTTATGAAAGGGGGGGGCTGCACGGTGGTGCAGTGGTTCGCACTGTGGCCTCACAGCAGGAAGGTTCCAGGTTCCAGTCTCGGCTCGGGCACAGGACCTTTCTGTGTGGAGTCTCCATGTTCTCTCTGTTCCTGTGTGGGTGTCTTTGTTTTGTGTTGGAGGTTGGCCTGTGCTGGGTGGAGCAGGAGCTGCTTCATCCTGCACAGCTGCAACCAATCCACTGATCAGACATCTCCAGACTCACCTGCTTAAAACTCATTTCAGCTCTCCTGTCTTCACCTGATTGTCTGTGAACCTCAACAACTCATGGTTACCATGGTCGCAGCTCCTCGTAGTTTTTGGTCACTGCAAACCCACTCCACCCAGCTAGTCTTGTTTCACCACCCTCAGGTTTGTAGGTTGTTGAATTTCCTCTTTGTCATCAGGGACTGTTTGTTGAGACGCTTCTGTTGTGCCCAGAGTGTTGACTGTCAGGCTGTCTTGGTTTTTTTGTTTTGTTTTTAAATCTAGTTTGTCAGTAATCATGTTCAGCATGCTGATACTATTTTTCTAAGAGCTGTTGTCTCTCATAATGGATTAAAGTCCTCATCTCAAACAAGATTAGGGTCACAATTCACCTGCCTATAAAATGGTTTAACAGCACCAGAGAAAATATAAATTAGTTCTTTTGACTTGGTGTTCACAAAAATGACACATTAAAAAAAACATTGTAACTTTTGCAGTTGTATCAACAAGACCTGTGAAATCAAAGGTGAGTCAGATGACCTGTGAGGGGACGCATTAACAACTTCTGTCCAGAAAATGGCACCAGAGACAAAATACTGCCTTCAGCTCCACGCTGTCAAAGGAAGCTGCATCACGAATAACAGCGCTTGCACAATATTAAGATTACAGCTGCTTCAAAGAGAAGTTTGAATCTGGAACACTGACACTCAGGGAGCTGGCCTGCCACTGCTACTGTCGGACCAGGGGAGCCCAGGAGATTGAACTGCTGGACTCTTTCTGGGAACAGACTGAAACCACAGGCGTCCTCATTGACTGCTGTTGGATGGAGGAGATCTGGAGGATGCATCATCCCCTGGCCTGCATGCAGAGGAAGTGAGCCTTTACACCAGTGGTGGGGGGAGTGGTCAGACTCTTCATCTTCCACTCCACCAGTGCCATTTCATCCCAGGTGAGACAAGTCATTCACTGTGTTCAGCTTGTGTGCTCTTTGTCTCTGTCCATCTAACTACTTCTTTCCTCCTCCACATCCAGGCTTACCTGCTGGAGAGACTGGTGAGGTGGAATGATACTGGGCTAGGGCCTCAGTGCAGCCAGCAGGAGACACTGGGCTGCTACAGTACCAAGATGAGCACGGCTTCAACCAGCTCACTCAGGAGTTCCTGAGAAACCAGCCAGAGCACAGGGTCTCATATCCCCATGCTTGTAGTCGCTCAATCACTGAATGGGGAGCGAGAGATCTGGGAAGGTCCTCACTGTGCTGTAAGTTTCCTTCTCCATTGCCGGCACAAACATACGACTTTCATTTCACGCTACGGGAAAGGCTTTGCTCATCACATCATTTTGAATGCTTATGTGACTCAACGATTGTCACCTTTCCTCATAGCCCAGGGGAGCAAAATAATTCTGTTCACTATTGACGACTATCAGCTTAAATTGATCGACTCATTCTCCTTCATCCCCATCCTGCTCCAGGAATTCCCTGAAGCATCAGGGTGTAAAACAGAGCTTAAAAAAGGCTACTTTCCGCAGTTCAGATGTCTCAAGAAACGGATATAAAGGTCCCATCCCTCACCTGCAATAAATGGGGCAGATGAGAAACAGACAGGATTTTTTTAACTGGTATCACTCAGTAAAAGATAGTTCAACTATGACCGTGAGTTGGTAGCTTATTGTGAAAATGATGTCCAAATCTTAGCTGAGGGCACAATCAACTTCTGCAGTGAATTTGTAAAGACAACCGGCTGTGACCCGTTCGATAGCCTGACAATTGCATCGGCAGTACTAGCAGTTTTCGGAAGCCGATTCCTAAAACCCCAAACCGAGCACAAGGCTTTCTCACATGCCTCTATACAGTGGCTGGAGTTTGAAGCCTTCTCACACATGCCGACGTAGATGGACAGAAAATTGTCTTTGAATTCCTCGGCTGCTATTTCACGGGTGTCCTGTGTGTTTCAACCCCCACGAAGAATCTCCTCTGTCAGGCGTGTGTTTTAGCGAGCTGCACTCTGACACCATGAAAAGGACAGCGCGCTTAAAAACAGATTGTAAGGTGCGAACCGTAGTGGTCAAGTGGGAACATGATAGGAATTTTTTGAAAAGGGGGGGGGGGGGGAAACAAAAACGGATCCAGCCATTAAGTCTCCTTGAGGTATCAAGAACCACTCCCGTTCGACCCTAGAGCTGCCTTATAGGGTGGGCGTACATCTGCTATCCGTCTGCGTCACATCGTCGCCCCAGAGGAGCGTATTAATTATGTTTTCACCTCCTAGTATCCTTTTTGTAAATGTACTGCCAATGAGAAATGACAAAGGGACGTTGATTTTTACACTGTCATTCAAGTGCACTCATGAACAATCAGGCTACTGCTTGCACACAGTGTCGAAGAGAGGGCGCTTCAGGGGGTCTGGTAACGGTCGAGCTGATTGAAGCATTGAGAAAAGGAAATATTCTGGCTGAAGTTTATGAGGTGTGGCACTTTGAAGAGAAATCAGACGAGCTGTTTCAAGAATATATCTACACTTTCCTTAAACAGAAGCAAGAGGCGTCAGGCTACCCTTCAGGAGTCGAAGACCCTGCAAACGCGCTTACATCAAAGATTATAAAGACAAGCAGGGGGTTGAGCTTGACCCTCAGACAATCGTCTACAATCTGGCAAAAAAAACAGATGGCTAAATTCTCTCTGAGAGCTGGTTCAATCTTTGTGCTCGTTTTCCCCAACCAGTCTGACGAGCACCCCTGGAACATTTTTTGTTTTTTTATTTTCTCTTTTCAAGCATGTGTGACGTTTCACTTCATAAATGATGTTGCACTCGTTCAATGGCAGTGTAGTTCTAAGTGCGTCCTACCCCAGGCAACTCAAATATTTTTCTAGCCGCGTTCACAACGTCTTACGCACATCTCGAACTCTACAAGCAATTAGATTTGCTCCAAGAACGTGTTCTGTACTGCGATAACGATTCTGTGGTGTACAGCTCCAGCCCCAGTGATCGATATAAGCCTCCTCTCAGTAATTACCTGGGGGATCTGACATCACAATTAGACCAGTGATTATATTTGTAACTGGTCAGCTGCTGGTCCGAAATCATACGCCTCTTACACAGCAAGGTGACGTTACATGCTAAAGAAATTGCGCGGAATTTTGAGAACACGCGTGAAATGAACTTAGACCCTCTCACAGACCTGGTAGAGGGACATCTCAAAGACCCTGACAACCATCGCTAAATCCCTGCAGAATACGCGCTAGTAAATTACAGGCGCCCCTACAAATCCCCCCAATGACCCCCCTCCAGCCTGGTTCACGTAATAATTCACGCATCTTTGTGAAGTCATTTCATGTTATTTTATTGAATTCAGGTGAAAGACTATGCTGTTGTTGTAGCTATCAAGCAGATCCTGAAGTACATCTGTATCCCCGTGAGTGGTTTGTGCGGTGAAAAAATGACACATTCTTGATTTCAGCGTTCTATTAAAGCGTTCCACTACCGAAGCCTTCACTTCACTTCCTGTTGCTAACTGTTGAATGTTGTTTCTTCATCAGTCTTTGAAAGACACGTTTAAAAATATTCTTTTCCTGCATCCGTCTGAAGTTGCAACAGCTTTCAGTTTTAGAGGAGAGCGATACACCTGTTGCAACTTCAGACGCCGTCTTGTTTTTCAATGCTCGTGCATAAGCTTTCTTTGAAAATACATCTATTACTGTAAGCAGAAATTTAAACTGATCATTGTCTTTAGACAGAGCAGTCGTATCACATAGATCCGCTTGAAACTGATACAAAGGACGGGGTGTGAACACACGATTCCTAGCATGCGTTTTTCTTGCTGTTTTGTGAAGGGTCAGTGCCTCCTGGGCTGAGAGCCGTTCTCGCACTCGATCGCTGCTAACGGTCTGCTCTTCTACAGCCTGGTGAAGTCTTTCTACACCCCCATATGATCCAGCTCTTGCAGGGTCGTAATATAAACGTTTCAGTACACGTTCCGTCTCCCTTGAAAGTATGTCTGCTAGTAAACAGATAAGATCAGGGTACAATGTTTTTGAGTTTGAGTAATAAAGCATCTTTAGTGATCAGAATACATGTTAAGTGATTACGTATTTATATTAAAACAAGAAGACATCCATTTTCTCAATAATGGAAGCATACAGTTCATTTAGTAGCTGATCAACATCAATCCTATGTCCATTCTGAAGTTTAAATGCTGCTACATCAACTACATCGGTATGCAAGACCTACAAACGAGTAGAGTTTAAGCCATCGGTAGAAATGTGTTTGATAATTTCACGTAATGTTACTTCAAATTCATCCCTATCATTGAGCCGATATACACGAGATTCTTCCAATGCTCCAAAGGACTCTCATCTCTCACCACAGCCGAAACTCTTTCAAAACGGTCCAAGTCCTCTTTACTGACACCCGCGGGGACTACAACAGAAAAGGAGGAATATCCCCTTTGGCATTTTCACAAATTTAGCGTTAGTTCTGTCAGGCCGTGCTAGTCAAGCGCAATTGGCTTCCCGTCCATCAATCAAACTGATCAGCTGATCACAGCTGCTCAGCGTCAGCTGATCAAATCCCTTGCTTCTGATTGGCCCCTCTCAACTTAAATGTCACCCGGCCTCAACTCCCGCTCTGCTAGCTTCTGGCTGCTGCTCTGCCCACTGTCATCGCTGCTATCTGCTGCTGCTGCTATCTGCTGCTATCTGCTATCTGCTGCTACAGTGACTGCTCGCAACTTGCTACCCTCCACCTCCCCAGCTCCACCTTGTCATGTATACATGGCATAGTTCGTTCCATGTCATGTGCTGCTCTGTTCGCGGGGGTATGTTTGTTCTTCCAGTCTTAAACTGGGAGAACCTTCCCTCACGCTGCTGGTCCCCTGTTTCATGGTGCTCATGAAAAATGATCAGGGAACTCCTCTGAACAGAGCCATACTGCCAATTTGTACTATAATAAACAAATCAAGCTCATGATCATCTCTTGTGTTTCTTGACGTGAATGGACCTGACAGAAATAGAATAAAAGTTTCACAAATACATTAGTGTATTTCTCTAGTGCAAAGTTATTGTCTTCCCCAAAAGGTCTAAAATGTTTTCACATCAAAAAGTGTCCAAAAAAACAGACAATCAGTGCATAAACAGTCGCCCTACATGTTACTTTGATATGCCCTTAACTTTCCCCTTAAGTGCCGAATCGGAAGCTAACTTCAGCTAAACGTCCACCTCACAGCGACAATGTGTGCAATACGCATGCAAATCGTCTTTGCTACTTTAGCTAGCACGTGGGAAAAGGGGGCGGCTTGTTTACATTTTACACCAATGAGAAGTCAGATCATTGAGTGACATCATTTTTAGCCAATCATTTTTAACCACTCACACACCATTGGGCAATATGCTGCGTTGCGTTCATATGCAACTCCAAAAAAGATGACAAAGAAGCGTCCCGACTAACAAGGCATCTCAGTTCCGGACTGCCCTGCCTAAATCTGGACGTATGGCCACCTTACGCCTCCACACGCCTGTCCAGTCTCCTGCTGGCTCAACTTTACCTGGCCCTACTCTGTCGTGGAGACAGTGTAAATGGTAACAT
This sequence comes from Aulostomus chinensis, assembly GCF_037954235.1. Lineage (NCBI taxonomy): Eukaryota > Metazoa > Chordata > Actinopteri > Syngnathiformes > Aulostomidae > Aulostomus > Aulostomus chinensis. The sequence continues at coordinate 6,038,066 of NC_141343.1, read as the reverse complement.
TATGAAGCGCCTCCGACAGGCCTAATGGAAACTGCATTGGACATACTCAGTAACCTCTGTGAGAAGTGAAATAGTTGTTGAAAACATCACTTTGATTTGATAAGAGTGATACAGTTCATGAGTGCCTGTCAAAATTCTATCAGTCATAGATGGGGTTCTGTGCCAGAGGGGCAACGACAGCCACCAACTGTGCAGTGGGCCCTTGTGTAGGCCAGCATGACTTCAGATGACTACCCGAGTGTAAGGTTTTCTTTATTATCATATATATATATATATATATATATATATATATATATATCCACAATTGTCAATACATTTGAATACTATTCTGTTCCATAAATACCTATTCTGTTCCTTAATCTCTTTATTATTATCCCGGGACCTGAGTTCAATTTTCGTACCACCAGCATGGAAATGTGAGTGGTACGAAAATGAAGATCCTTTAATCCTTGAATCCTTGGTGTTTGATGATGGTAACAATGTTCACCATATAGTTGTGATTTCAATAAAATCCTCATGTTCCTCCTTTTATTTCACTTCTGGGATAGCTCACTTGACACTATCAAGTTCCGTTGTTGTGGTGACATCACCAACTTGAAATTTGAGGAGTTTTGTTGAATTTTTAAATTAAAATTCCAATATGTAAAACATGAGGGCATTGAGTGTGTATCTTGTCAAGTGTTTGTTCTTTGAACATTTGTCCTTGTGTTAAAAATCTAAGTGCCTCACACTGATAAAGAACTATGGAACAATAGGGTCGGCCATGTTCTCTCTCTCTCTCTCTCTCTCTCTCTCTCCTCTCTCTCTCCTCTCTCCTCTCTCCTCTCTCTCCTCTCTCTCTCTCTCCCTCATGAGGGTATCTGAAGCCATAGAGATACATTGAGGGGAAGTGGGGGGAGGGGCAGCGAGTCGTGGCTGCCTGTCGGGAAGTGCGACAGCAGAGATTACCCATCATTCCTTGCAGCAGTCCGATTACGTTTGAAAGACTCAAAGAGAGAATTTTTAACCACTTAAAGATAAATTATAATAACCAAACACCTCAAATCTCTATGAGCTATATCTCTAATGTCTATATATTCATTTCAGTAGATTTTGCAGTTAGTGAGAACGTCACCTTGACTTAAATTGGTAGTGAAGGTGTGGCGTATATATGTGGTTGTGGGACATCGGTATAAATGTGTTACTACGGTCGCACATATATCAAAATTGGAACGATACAGAGAAGATTAGCATGGCCCCTGGCGCAAGGATGACACGCACAATCGTGAAGCGTTCCTCCTTTTGCCCTTTGTCTGAGGCGCCATCTTGTGCTTAAATGAAAGCACAATACTTCTCTGTAGAGTACAGTCGTCTTCTCTGATTTCTAAAGCTCATTTTGTTTGTATTTAATACCAGGTTGTTGTTTTTTACGATTTGTAAAAATATTGCATCTTACAAACAATACATCTTTCCTACATCAAGGCCTCATCTCATTCAGTCCAGAGTTGTTTGCTTTGCTTGAGGCGCCATCTTGTGGTAAAATAAAAGCACAACAATCCTGCAAAAAACAACAATACAAACAAAATACTCCAAATTCAATAATTATGATTTGAATCACAATGCATCAAAGCTAAATGACAAACCAGCTCTTAGAAATTTTTAACAGCATCCTGAATATAATTGCTGACTAAGACTAGATATGTAGGTCTAGGGTTTTTTGTATTGGATCTTGTACTTCTTTTAACTTTGTTCTGACGTTTTTACTTCCTGCTGTTCTAACTTTGCAAAAGCCAATCGGAGGCTTCCCTCTGACCATGAATAATTTTATTGGTCTGCAAGATTTAAAAAGGGCGGCGCGGTGGTGCAGTGGTTAGCACTGTCACCTCACAGCAAGAACGTCCCGGCCCGCACACGTGTGGAATTTGCACGTTCTCATGACATTGAGGTAAACGTTGTGCTGCCACTTGCACACAGGCGTGGACCCACCATTAAGGCAAAGTAGGTGACTGCCTTAGCCCCCCAAGTAGCAGGGGGCCCCAAACCGTTGCGACCGCACCAACAGATTCACGTTGCTGGCTCGAGGCTATGAAGCGGAGCTATCAAAGTGGGTCGGAGTAACGGAAAAAAAAGAGAAGACACAAAAAATAATACATCGCGACACCAACAAATGTGTCACAATTTTTTACGTTCTCGGTGACAAAACAGCATGAAAAAATGTCAACGAGCAGCCGCAGCCTAAGGAGCCAGAGCTTATTACAGCAGAGTGGGCAGACCCGGAGCCGAGTTCCAGCGGGCTGGCTCAACAAGTTGCCGCCGAACCAAGTGTCGTGAGCCCAGTGGTGGAGGAGCAAAGCGGTGATGCTCAAAATGAAAATTTGGTGAGTCCGCGGCCAGACAGCCCTCCATCTCACCCAAGTATGAATGAATTAGGACCGGATGATGACCCAGCACTGTGGCCAAAAAATATCAGTGACAGCGAGCGATGCGCGATAATTATGAGAGGACCTGTTCAAGTCAAAACTGAGTTCCCTAAAAATGCAGACAGTCGGAGGTGCACATGTAGTAACTAGTACATATTCATGAAGAATGGAGAGAAGATCCATAGGTCCTGGCTTGTTTACAGCAAAGGTCTTAGTTCTGTGCTTCTGTTGCCGGTTGTTTGGAGAAGGGAGCATGCCTACACAGCTGAGTTCCAGTGGTTTTAATAAATGGAAAAATCTCCAGGCTCACCTCAAGGCACATGAAAGGTCCCCTGAACACATTCAATGCATGGAAGGCTGGCACACACAGAGAAATCATCTAAAGTCTGGCACAGCAATTGACCATGCAGGACAGCATCTCATTAATGCTGGAATTGTTAGGTGGAAGGAAATTCTGCACAGATTACTTGCTATCGTCAACTACCTACCTGAACGAACCTTGCATTTCGAGGCCGCAGAGAAAAATTATAGAAGCATGGCAATGGCAATTTCTTGGGTCAAGTGGAGCTTATGGCCAAATTTGAGCCAATGATGAAGGAACGCCTGAGGAGGATTGAGGAGGAAGAGCTGGCTGAGACATACCTAAGTAGGACTATACAGAACAAATGAATTGGCCTTGTGGAAAAGTGCACCACTAAAGACATGGTGGACAGAGTGAGGAGGGCCAAGCACTACGCAGTCATTAGGACTGCACTCCTGATGTCAGCCACAATGAGCAGCTGTCAGTAGTTCTAAGAATTGTCAACTGTGAGCTGACAAAGGAAGTGTCCATTCATGAGCACTTTGTGGGATTCCTTGTTGCTGAGGACACCACTGGCAGAATTAAGACTTTTTGGAGAGTGGTTGTAAATGTACTCCCCCAAACAATATTGCAATGTGAAAGGTGAGGATAGATTAGACTAGAAAAAAGAGTAACTAGACACTGCTTAGTAACAAGGTGCCTAACTTTCCTTATTATACCAGTAGATTTGTATGTTTTCTTACTCACACAAAAAATCTGTTCTCTCCAAGTCAAACTCTCTTCAATAATTATTCCTAGGAGTCTTGTGGATGATACTTGGGGCATCTCTGTAGACTCAATTGTAATTTTAGATAAACCGTTATTGTATGATTTTTTTCCCACTGAAAATAATAAAGTTAGATTTTTTTACATTCAGAGATAATTTTTTCATTTTGAACCATGTGACAAAGGCAATTAAGCCATCATTCACATCCCTTATTAAAGAATTCAAGTTTGAGTTTGAGAAAACCAGTGTTGTGTCATCTGCAAACATGATTGGGGAAAAGATGTTTGAGATGTTACACAAATCATTTATAGAGATAAGGAATAATAGAGGACCAAGGATGGATCCTTGTGGAACTCTGAGGTTTGGAGCCAGACACAAGCTGGTTAAAGACTCTTTGAAACGTTTCAGGAACAAATCACTCACAAACAGCATCAGATGGTTGCTGATCACTGGGAAACCTGAGTGAGCGACCATGACCTCATCCACTCTGAGCTGATAAGCTGATGGTATCCAGACACGTTGATCTCAAAGCATTTCAGAGACGGGTGGATTTTGTTAAATCAATCTGGACTCATTGGACTGCTGATTATCACTGAGGTGAATGAACCTTCATCCCAGCTGGAATCTCTTGCTTCATTTTCTCAGCTATCATGTGGAAACAGGACTCGTGGGTCCAGTTGTCCTGAAGGAATGGGAAGTTGAGAACACCCACATGAGCAGGACCGTAGGACATCTGCAGTCTCATTAGAGCTCGTCTTGATTGGTGCCCCAACTCCTGGTAGAGTACAGATGAATGTGAACAATATGGCAGTCATCACCAATAACCTGGAGTATTACTACTAATAACACCTACATATTATATTCTGAATAAGGAGCTGTAGTTTTGAGTATCTCTCCCAACAAATTTATACTTTCAAAATCTTTTAAAGGCGTATTCTGCCCAAGTAGAACACATTATTTGTTTATCTGGCTGAAATAAAAATGGATGAAAATGTGAAGAATTTCCCTCCTAAATCTGATTTCTTCAACTGAAATAACTCTGTAACATTTGATAGATTCATTCCCTCCCAGTAATGTCTTATTTCCAGCTCTGCTCTCCCTCAACTACTGTTTGGTGTCATATTTATTTTGCTGACTACTTCATTGACAGGTGGTAAAAATGTCTTGTCTTTCCTGAAATTAACTGAGTGCTGCTCAGTAAAGTTGACATGACTTGAGATTCTATTCCTGCTTGGTCCATTTCAACATTCTTATCCTTCCTATCATTGGAGATAAAGTATCAGTCAGGGCTGTACTTGATTAGTACTGCATATAGTACACATCAGTCACTGACACTACACAGTGGAATGAATAGACACAGAAGCTCAAGCTGCTGTTGAGGAGGCCCTGATCCTATAGTGGTCAGTCCTCTGTGTTGTGGCTGCAGCAGCCCTGGTTTGAATCCTGGTCACAGCAGCAACATGAATACTGACTAGTATTTGTTGTTCAACTGGACAGTTTGTCTGGTGAAGCTCTCTACGTTGATCTGGTTGGGCACTGGTATTTTTTCTTGCTGCAGCTCATTTCCAGCTCTTAACAAGAACTCAGGAGTGATTCAGGAGAAGAGTTTCAGAACAGCCAAGGTTGGGGACTGGAATTTTAAAGTTTCACCTGGAACCAAACAACCTCGGGAGGTAAAACCTCAAATCATAGCCACTCAGATGCAGCAGCAGGAAGAAGCTGTCATCCACCCTGACAGTCAGAGCATCAAGTCAAGAAAACATCAACTATCTTGTAGTCTTGTATGTGGAGTCTGGATTCTTTTCTAGAATGTGACGGCAATGACAGTCCTGCCAAGTGACATCACTGGCTGCGTCATCCAATCATGTGACTGGATGACAGTGTAGATGCCAATGTAGAGGTTGGGGAAATAGTCTCTGAGAATCCAGCTTGAACCAACGCCCTCCTTGTTTTTCAAAAACCCAAACAGCGACCATCAGTCGCCCTCAAATCCTGTACTTGGGTTCAATGTTGCTGTTCCATTTTGCAGCAGTAGGGGTCGCTGTGATACCAGGTTCAGTTCAAGATTCCCAAATCCAGCTCATGTTGGTGACCTCAGTGGCAGGGCTTATACAAAAAGAGTCAACACGTTCATTTGTATAAAAGAAAAATGAAATGATTTGGTGGCATTTTCTTTTTTGTGCCGTCTGATTTTCTAAATATCAGGTTTAGATCCTCAAATTAACACTGGGACACCAAAAGAGAACACAGTAATTCTCCAGTGCTCTTGTGTTGTTGTGTTCTTCTCAGCTCCGTCATGAAGACGTGCTGGCAGTGGGCGCTGGTGCAAGTTTGCAGCACTCACTGGAAAGCCCTGAGGCTCGTCCCATTCTGAAGCAGGCAGTTGCTCCAAGCCAGCCCACACTTTCACTCTATTGTGTAGGAGTGAAGAACAAAATCAGAATAAAGAATCATCACTCTTTCATTGGGGCTCCTTTCTCCTTGTTCTGATACAGAAATCAGCGCCCTTCTTCCTTCTTCTTCCACCAGCGCCCACTGCCAGCACGTCTTCATGACGGAGCTGAGAAGAACACAACAACACAAGAGCACTGGAGAGGAGCACAACACTTCTTTGCTTCCTTGCCACTCTCATATCTGTCTGTCCATCTGGAGCTGCGGGGAGGAGCTTTACATGTTTTTTCTTTTTTTTAAAAGGGAATGACGTGACTTACTCTGTATATTAGTATATGAACTACTAAAAATGTTCATCCCCAGTTTAAAGCTAGAATTGAATTGTAAACACAAAAATCTTGCCCTCTTCAATCCTGTCACTAAGTGTTGTAAACTGTTTCAAACAAATTCTCCTGTTCAACAGTTCAAGTGTTTCTAATGAAGCTGAATGTTCTCCTCTACTTTCCTCAATTGTGTTTCTTTCATGTCCTCCTGAGATCAAAGACAGAATTCTAGGTACAAATAAAGACACGATCAAAGCCCCCTGATGACATCATCATCAATTCTGACTTTGATCGGAGGCTCTCGCTTTAATCTTGGCTTTGATCTGACGAATGTTTTCTGACAGGTTGCTGTTTCCACTCCAGAGCAACTTCACAAGTAGAACAGGTCCAGTACTAAACTCCTGAAATGAATTTACACCCAACAATTCTTCATGAGTAAGCACATCCTAGCTTAGGCCCAACTTTTCTTGGCGCTCTCCCAGATGCTTCGGAGCTGCTGGGGGAGTGCTAGTTGGGCCTAAGCTAGGAGCTAAGCTAAGGTGGTCTGCACCAGCTAATGAGGGCTGGCTAGCTCTCGCAGCTTTTGGTGCAGAGCCGCTGCAGATCCAATTCAACATCACTAAGCCTCACCTCCAAGGCTACAAAAAAACTACTTTGAACACACTTATCAGTATCACTAAAGGAGGCAGAGGAGGAACAAAACATGTGGCACCCTGAGCAGGACAGAGGAGAACAAGAGGGAGAAGCCATCGTTAGCTTAGAGTGGAGAATTTACAAGGCAGAAAGACTGTTGCTACAAGAATGATGGTCTTTTAAACTTTGGCCAAATAAAGCAATTAGGTATTTATTTTTGGTGGTTAATTAGTCAACGAAATAAGGAATTAGCAGGGAGGATCACACTTTAGCTAGCACAATGAAGCAAGGCTCTACGTTCAGCAACACACAGAAAAAGGAGTTGAGGTCACAGGCTTCCTGCAACCAAGGTCAAAAATCCAGGACGGACGAAGGGGAGGACAACAAAGACAATGACACAAGAAACAGAGATAATAACCATAAACTCCATAACAACCATAACAAATATAACCATACAGAACATATCTAACAAATATAACAAGAAAAGCATTAAAAAAACGTCACCTCTGGTCAAATACCCTGATTTGCATTTGTGTCTCTCAGCATTTTCATTTTCATGTTAAAGCCTCCAGAATGAGGGGAGGGGTCATGGGCAGTTTTCTGTGTTGTCTGCAAACTGCCGTGAATTACAGGAAACCTGAACTTCCACTGTCAATGTAACCAACTGATGAATTTATTTGATTTATACATAGATAACTCGTAGTTATTGCCCACACACACACATTCTCACATTTTGTGAAACAACTCAGGAGTCATCAGGTGTTTTACTCAGAGGGATTCATTCATGATAAATGAGCATGGAGGAGACCCAGTAATCATCAACACAAGCGTCACATGAGCAGGTCACCACCCACTTTTATTGATTGGTTCTTGTAAGAATCACTCCTAACGCCATCAGGATGTCATGTTTTGTCCTGCCCTGTCTCAACTGTTGGAGCACAACTACAGCCTGAACTCTGCCACTACCTTATCCCTCCCTAACAACCTCATACAGACCCACTACCTGGACTAGCCTGACCCCCCTGACCCTCATCAGTCACTCCTAGTGCCTCACACTGGAGGGAATAGGAGCATCTGTGAGCTCTGACTGTTGGGATGCACATCCATGTGATGGAAGAGCTGTTTTAAACAGGGAATCATTTGACCTCTTGACCTGTGTGGGCAGGTACAGAGGGACGACTCCATCATGAACACTAATATTACTCAACAAATGGGTCTTTAGCTTCTTTCTAAAGGTGTCCACAGCGTCCTCATGTCCAGTGGGAGAGCGTTCCAGAGTCTAGGAGCTGCAACCTGGAAGGTTCACTCTCCTTCACTGAGGCTGAATACCTGTGGTCAGTGAGGATAAGGGACCCACAGGTGTCACTAAAGTGCTTTAAACTGCAAAGCACACAGCTGATCAAGCTGGGATCAACTGCTTTGGTGATCAAGGTATCATCATATATAACAAACAAAGAAAACAAAGTTGAGGAAAAGCACACAAAGAAAAAACTATGAACATAAAGAGAGCATCTTCTACACCAGATGTCACACGGCTCAGTAGACCTCTGGTTTGACCCGTAGCAGGTCCAGTCTCCAGGGTGCCCCCATCATTCTGCTTTTTAGTTGCAGGACATGCAGCAGAACCCCGTCGCTCCTCTGCAGAAGGAGATATGAGAGTGTCTGCTTGCTCTTCTCTGGCTGGACGTAGGGGAGAGTCTGTTTGCTCTTCAGAAGTTTGCTGGACCTTCACTTGAAGGTCATGATTTTCCTCTTTCAAACAGCTTTTTAAATCATGAAGATTTCCCAGGATTTCCCTCTGAGCACTGTTCCTTTTCTTCTTTTGTGTTCTCACTGCACATAGAAGACTCTGGACTTCACCGTTCAGACTGTCAGTCTTTGTGGGGTCCTGGTCCTTCCTTGATTCTAGGTGGGCCAACTCAGCAGTGAAGGTCTCTGTCTCCTGAGATGCAGTAGAAACTGGTCTCCTCAAACATCCATTTCCTGCCTCTGTCTCCTCACTCTGGGATCTCAGCTGTTCAAGAGTCGTCTTCTTCTCAGTGAGTTCCTCTCTCATTTTGTTCATCTCTGCCTGGATGGAGTTGAGCTCACACTTGAGGTCACACTTCTCCTTGCAAACAATCTTCACCTCAAGCTGAAGATTGTGGACTTGTGTGTTCAGGTCTCTGATCTGAGTCTGGTTCTCCTCCTTCTCTTGTCCAAGAGTAGAAACCTGTCCCCACAAATTCTGATTTTCTGTCCATGTCTTGTCACACAGAGACTGAAGCTGATCAAGTGCACTTTTCTTCTCTGTCAGGTCTTCCTCAAGACATTTCATCTCCACCTGTTCACTCTCCCTCAGAGACTGAACCTGGGTCAGCTCTTTTCTGAGCTCATTGTTCTCTCCATCAACCTTCCTCCCCTCACGCTGAAGACTGTGGACTGTTGTGTTCAGATCTTCTATCTGAGTCTGGTTCTTGTCCTGGACCGTTTTGAGGTTGGCCACCACAGCAGTGAGGTTCTGTAGCTCCTGGATTGCTCTTTTATTCTCACATTCAAGAGTAGAAACTTGTTCCCTCAAATTCTGGTTTTCTGCCTGTGTTTTGTCACACAGAGACTGAAGCTGCTCAAGTGCAGCTTTCTTCTCAGTCAGGTCCTCCTGCTCTGTCAGCCTAAGAGATGGAGGAGCAGGATCACATTGACCAGGATCATTCAGTGGATAAATACAGCTCCTACTGAGATCCACCAGATCTCTGAATGCTCCAACGATACAATCCAATGGAGTCATAGCCTTCTGTCCTGTGTTGATCTGAAGATCTTGAGCCAGACTAAATCTCCTGGAACTGTCAAGTGTTTAAAGACCAAAACTGTCCCATAAATGTGGAGTCTGGGTTCTTTTCTAGAATTTGATGGCAATGACAGTCCTGCAGTGACATCACTGACATGACTGGATAACTTCAGTCATGTGACTGGATGACTTCAGCCACATGACTGGGTCATCCAATCATGTGACTGGATGACAGTGTAGATGCCAATGTAGAGGTTGGGGAAATAGTCTCTGAGAATCCAACCTGAACCCACGCCCTCCTTGTTTTTCAAAAACCCAAACATGGACCATCAGTCTCCCTAAAATCCTGTACTTGGGTTCAATGTTACTGTTCCATTTTTCAGCCGTAGGGGTCGCTGTGATATCAGGTTCAGCTAAGGATTCCCAACTCCAGCTCAGGTTGGTGACCTCAGTGGCAGGGTGAAATTGCGCTTCAGTGGATCTTGTGGATCAACTCATGTCTGTCCTCACTGCTCCACAGGTCTGTCAAATGTTCTGTAAAATAGTTTGACCCACAGCAGAGATGCTAGATTAGGAGTTGATGGGAGTTGTTGCAGATACCAGGGTCCAAAGTCAAGGCTTGAACCTGGTTTGTGCAGTTCTTTGTCAAGCTAGCAGAGATTCCTTTCACTGCCAAGCTAAAGTGACTTCTGTCAACAAAAGGTAAACATACAAAAGGATATTTCTACTGTCAGTTCAAGATTTTGATCAAACTCCTTTTTCATAGCTTCAACCTTCCTCTTGTGTTAGCTTTCTGTTCCCATCTCTGATGTTAACAGGTTGGTTTGGACCCACGTCTTCAATCAGCTGGAAAATAAACTAAAAACAATTTTCTATCATCCAAGTTGTTTCCCATCTCTTGGTTTCCTTGTTAGGCTTCCTTATCCATGAAAATATTGGTTTGAATATTTTTATTGTGGGCCTCTGGACCTTTTTTTTGGTCAGTAAACCCTCGATTTCAATTAAAAAAATGGTAAAATGAACCTCAAGAAAATCCTATAAATAAACAAAAGGTTGTTGTGTTTCCTGACCGTTACTGAGGGTGTTAGAACACATCTCTGACATGTATTGGTTTATTTATTGTTTCATTTTAATATTATTAACTATTGTAACATCTATGGTGTTGTGGGTCAGTTTTGACCCTCATAAATTTACTTCAGGAAAAAGGAAGATTTTGATCAAACTCCTTTTTCATAGCTTCAACCTTCCTCTTGTGTCAGCTTTCTGTTCCCATCTCTGATGTCATCTATGGTGTTATGGGTCAGTTTTGACTCTCATAAATTTACTTCAAGAAAAAGGCAAAAAAGTATTTTTTCAGCAGTAGAACTTTAATAAAGACACAAAATGAAAAGCAGAACAAGCCAGAACCCAAAATATAGATTTGCAAGGTCAAACAAACAACAACCAGTCAAGCAAATCAAACCAACAGAAACCAGTTACTGGTTCCAAACCAGTAAAAACAAAAACAGAGTAAAAGTCTCTGTGTGCAAGAACATGCATGTGTGTGTGTTTGTTTCTGTGTATGTTTAGAAGCATGTGTGACACTTCTGTGTTCTTTGCAGAGATGTTCCTGCAGTTGAAGCACAATCCATTTGTCCTGACTGCTTGGGCAGACGTGACACCTCTTTCTTCTGGAATCAGGTGGCCTGAGTGGGGTTGTGGCTGTGGCTGTTCTGGTAGGTGTTGAGGCAGGGCTGCTAAGGAGGATGCTGGCGTGGATGCTCTCTGTGTTGCTGATGGCATGGATGGAGTGCTGGGTGAGCTCTGCAGCTGTCTGAGCAAGGCTGCAGCGTCTGGGTCTCGGGGCATCCGTTCCCTTCCCTCAATGTGTGGCTTGACCAGGGAATTTCCCAGCTCCTCCAGAAACATTCTCCTCTTGCTCTTCTTGGTTGAGCTCCACTCTTGGTGGATGTGGGTCCACAACACAAATGCATTCTATGCAGACTCATCAAGGATGCTGCAAAACACAGCCATTGGCCATCTCCTGGTCATCTGCTGGCAAGTGAAGGTGGCAGTCAGCTTGTCCAGGTTGTCCACTCCTCCTTTGTTTTTGTTATAGTCGAGGATAATTGTAGGCTTTTTGTCACTTCCTGATGACACAGTTGCATCTTTATGAAGAGTAGACATAAGTATCACACTCGTTTATTTATTTATTTTTGACAACATGAGCCAACAGTGGTGGTGTCTGTAAAGAGGTGGAGCTCTGTCCTTCACCTGCAAGATTTCAGCAGGCAGCTCAGATTTATTTTTCTTCTCTGTGCCACCATGATAAGTTTCCTCCTGAGAAGTTCTTGTCCAAGGTCATAGCTGATAAAATCATTGTCACAAGTGATATTGTGACCCTGCAGTCCAGTCCTCATATCCAGGACCACTGGACCTGCCGTCTTTGTTTGTTGTGTTGTTGTGCAGGTCGATGGGAAAACAAGGCAAAATGAGAATCCCTGAAGCTCCCATGACTGGGAGAGGAGCTGCTGTCAGGGTGTTGCTGACAGTGCTCTTAGGACTTCAGGTTTGGCTCTAATTGTTGCTTTATCATCTTATTTTGAGAACTGGGATGAAACTGACCCTTACTATTTTATAATTTACTGAAATTTTTTTTTTTAATTTTATTTTGTTGAACTCGAGGTGGGCTGCACGGTGGTGCAGTGGTCAGCACTGTGGCCTCACAGCAAGAAGGTTCCGGGTTTCGAGTCCCGGCTCGGGCACGGGATCTTTCTGTGTGGAGTTTGCATGTTCTCCCCGTGCCTGCGTGGGTTCTCTCAGGGTTCTCCGGCTTCCTCCCACAGTCCAAAAACATGCAATTGGGGACGAGGCTGATTGATACTCTAAATTGACCGTAGGTGTGACTGTGAGTGTGAATGGTTGTTCGTCTCTCTATGTTGGCCCTGCGATGGACTGGCGACCTGTCCAGGGTGAACCCCGCCTCTCGCCCGTTGACGCTGGGATAGGCTCCAGCCCCCCCACGACCCTTAATGTGTAGGAATAAGTGGAAGATGACGATGGATGGATGGATGGATGAACTCGAGGTTCCTGACAAAGTCAAAAAGCCTTGATGCAGTCAACAAATTCATGTGGTTCTTTGATGCATTTAAAACCTAAAAACAGGTCACACAGGAGGAAGGTTAAATCATGTGAACATCATTATCACAGCTGTTGACCTTGTTTGAACTATGTGATGGTGCTAAATATTGCCAGCTTGCTAACATTAACTAGCTAACATTGCCAGCTAACTAATATTGCTCTCTAACTTCAGGCCTAAATTTGGGATTTATTGTTAAAATTGTTCACCTCATCTTTGTAAGCACAAGGTTTTGTCTTGATGATGTCATCGTTATTGCCTTTTTGATTTTAAAATCTAAATGCATCCAAGAATAAAAATGTAAAACTTCCCCTCCATGGAAATATCATATTTAACATATTGCAGTATATTTTTCCAGTATACTCCACTATATTTAGTTTCCTAAGAGAGACTTTCATGTCTGTCTTTGCTCTCTAAACTCTGACTCTCCTGTTCTTGGTGCTGACTGAATTCTACCACCTGACAGACTGAAGGCTCATATTGGTGATGGATCCATAAATGTAGGAAGGTCTTGTTTCAATGGCAGGAACCAATCAGACCAGCCTCCTCCTGGTAAAACAGCTCTACTCATCAAGCCCCTGACCCCAGACTCTTCTTGGTGAACTGATCAGAGATCAGATTAGTAGAGAAGCAGTGACACAAAGGGAAACGTCCTCATTCCCTGAACGCAGCTTCATCAAACAGAGCAGTTGCTAACTGTTCACCTGCAGTAGTGAAGTCTTCAGGACAGGAAGTTGATCAAACATGGGAAGTTTGACTCTGATCAACCAGGCAGGGAGGAGTTATCAGAGTGATTGTTGTGATGAATCATCAAACTCTCCATCACGCCGTGGTCTCAGCGTTTGACCTGAAGTCCCAGGCTTCAAGGGTTCTCACCAAACTCAGGGTGGGTCTGACCACATCTTAAGGAAGTAATTCCACCAGTATTAAACTCAACGCCATGTCTCACTACTACAGAGACCCCTTATTCTGAGGTGAGTCATTTGGAGGTTGATCTCATAGTAGATAAAACTGCAGGTTCACTACCACCAACTCCAGACTCCACTGCTCCTTTAAAAAGATAGTTCAACAACAGAGAACAGCTTTGTGGTGTGATTCCATCACCAGGCAACTAAAGCAAGAGGCAGAATCGTCTTCAAATGGATAAGAAGGTCCTCAGTAAAGACAGAGACGCCTATTATTCATCACTAACAGAGGAAAATAAAAAGAGTCCAGGTTTCTTTTCAGCACCGAGCTAAACTGACAGAGTCCTGACTCTGTAGACCCTGGATTCCTTCAGCTCTCAGTAGAGACGACTTTAGGAGTTTCTTTGATGACAAAATATGAACTATTAGGATCAAATTAATCAGCTCCTGCCCTCAACAGATGCTAATTTACCTGTAAACTCAGTAAACATAGAAACTGCTGTAAAACCGGATATTTATTTGAACCTCTTTCATCAATATGAAAATACTGAATTCAATTCAATGATTACCTCATCAAAACCTTCAACGTGTCTGTTAGATTCAAGACCTTGTAGGCTGCTGAATGAAGTCTTTCCCTCAGTGAGCAGCTCTCTATTAAATCTGATTAATCTGTCTTTATTAACAGGATATGAACCACAGTCCTTCCTTTACAGAGACTTGAACTCTCAATTGGCATTAAGCAAACAACATTAAACTGGTTTAAATCTTATTCGTCAGATCAATTACAGTTTGTACTCATCAATGATAAATCTTTGACGCAAACAAAAGTTAAACACGGTGTTCCCCAAGGTTCAGTGCTGCTTGGGCCAATACTCTTCACTTTATTTAAGCTTCCTTTAGGTCATGTTATTCAAAACCACTCCATAAATTTCCATGTTTACAGAGATGATACCCAATTTATTCATCAATAAAGCTGGATGAAGGCCAACAATTAACCAAACTACAAGCATGCATTCCAGACATAAAGGCCTGGATGACTTATAACTTGTTACTGTTCAACTCTGATAAGACAGAAGTTCCTGTGCTTGGCCCTAAACCCATAAAGACACATTATCTAGTGATATCACTGCTCTATTGTAACTCTTTATTATCAGGCTGTACTAACAAGTGGTTTAAGACTCTGCAGCTGGTCCACAATGCCGCTGCGCGTGTATTGAGAGGAACTAAGAAGCAAGACCATATCACCCAAGTCTTAGCTTCACTGCACTGGCCTCCAGTAAAATTCACAGTAGTGTTTAAAATCCTCCTCCCTTTAAAGCTCTTAAAGGACAATTCCAATGCAAAAAAACCAAATGTGTGTTCTTGTTTTATTAACTGTTTTGAAGAATTGCAGGGATATATTATAACAGCACCCAAAAGTAACCCAGTTTGGAAATTAGCACCCAACACAGGTTAAACTGAAAAGTCACGCGGAATCTTGTGTCTTTCATGATGTTTTTTCTTGTGTTGCAGCAGGTATCTGGAGGATGGGGAGCTGTGAATTCCCCCTCGTTGGAAGCACCTGGGCCCTTTTTTGATTTATTGTTTTTTTTTTTAGTTAAATACATTCATTATTTGGCTTTCAACCTGCGTTTCCCACTCTTTTGTCTCAGCTTCAGTGTCATGTTTGAACAAATTCTTTCTCCCCAGTGTGAGTTTTCATGTGTCTTTTCAGACGTCCCTGTTCTGAGAATATTTTGCCACAAACTGAGCAGGGAAACAGTTTCTCTCCAGTGTGAGTTTTCATGTGTTTTTTCAGATGTCCCTGTTCTGAGAATATTTTGCCACAAACTGAGCAGGTGAACGGTTTCTCGCCAGTGTGCGTTCTCATGTGTTTTTTTAGATTTCCCTTGTCGGACCATCTTTTGCCACAAATTGAACAGGGGAATGGTTTCTCCCCAGTGTGAGTTCTCGTGTGTCTTTTCAGATGTCCCTGTTCTAAGAATCTTTTGCCACAAACTGAGCAGGGGAAATGTTTCACTCCAGTGTGTGTTCTCATGTGTTTATCCAAACTCCTTCTGTTACTAAAACCTTTATTGCATGTTGAGCACATAAAGGGATGCCCCTCCTCACTGCCTTTTGTCTGAAATTCAGAAGGACCAAAGGTCACGTTCCTGACCATTTCTGATCCCCTTTCAGTCTTTATTTTTTGCTCTTTTGAGCTGCAATGAGTCACTTCCTGTCCTGGGCTTGATTTCTGAAGCAAATTCTTACCTGAGCAAAAGTGTTCCTTGTGCCCAGAGGTGGCCGTGTTATCAGGTGTGACACAATCATCCTCACTGACTTCAGTCTCATCTTCAGAAGAGTCTGACATCTGGTCGTCAGTCTCAGGTTGTACAAGTGGATCTGGATCAATGTTGCAGGCTGGTTCTGGTTCTGGTCCTCCACTCTCTTCTTCAACAGCTTCTGTTTTCAGATGATGAATTGGGCTGCTGGTCAGAGACTCTTCTTTCAAGTTCTCCTCAGTTAGACTCCGGTGAAGCTGTGGGAACTGAGGTTTCTCTTCTTCCTCTTCACTCTTCACAGGGACCAGAGTGAAGGGGAACGTGGTGATAGCAGCCTCCTCCTGCCCTTGAAGCTGCCCTCCCTCCTCACTGGTCCAGAGCTCCTCTGACTCCTCTTTAATGTGTGGGGGCTCTGGCTCCTGCAGCTCAGTGGGAACCTCTTCTTTCATCACCAGCAGCTGTTCCACATCTGCAGGACACAAACAGCAACATCAGAAATCTCTTCATTTGACTCTGAAACAGTGGAGCAACAGACAGAAACAGAAATAAACTAAATGAAAAGAGACATCCTGCTACTGAGAACCAGTCAGCAAACTGGGAATAGAAACGCTGGCTTCAGATGCTTGCATCAACGCTGTGTCACCAAGGTCAAAGGTCATTGTTCTCCTACGCTGAATATTTTTGTCCATTCATCATCATATCTGCTAGTTGATTAATTAGTTAATTTCTATGATCCTGCAGGAGAATGAGAGTTAAGTCACTCTAACCAGAGTTGAGTGCTGGATCACTGAGACCTGTACTGATGCTAAACATGTCAGCCCACCCAGGAAAAAACAGGAGACATCTGGGAAAAGAGCACAGACAGACAGACAGACAGAGAGACAGACAGACACACACACACCCTGTTGTGTGTGCTTGGTTTAACAGCTCTAACAACACCAAATCACCATCAACCATTAAACACTTCTATGTTGTTACATTCCTGCTCAGGTGGAACACAATGACCCGAATTATGGACACAACAAGACCTGAGACATTCACTGGCTAGCATTAGCATGAGTGCCGCCTCGCAGTTTCCTGGTCAGTGTGTGGGGTCCAGGGACGTCCTGGCCACTGGGAAAGTGGGACAATTCTCAAATGGCTGGTCCAGCCCAGGCCAGCCAGGCAGCGAACAAAAATATTTTTTTAATAGGCCTGCATAATTTACATTATAGGCAGCACGGTGGTGCAGTGGTTCACCCTGTCACCTCACAGCAACAAGGTTCTGGGTTTGAGCCCTGGCTCAGGTACAGGATCTTTCTGTGTTGAGTCTGCATGTTCTCACTGTGCCTGCGTGGGTTCCCTCCAGGTTTTCTGGCTTTGCATTTGTATTCTACATGTAGCTGAGTCAATGCCTATGATATCATTTCTTACTCTTAATTTGGTAAACTTTTTAAAACCTATAACACTGTAATATTGTAATAGTAACAGTGTGATAGCCTTTAGTTTGGAAGTGGAAACTCTTCTGCATTGTTCTATACTGTTGATGAATGGTTGATGGTCCTCAAGGTTCCTGTTCCTGGTTGTAGCACTGGGGGTCTGAACCAGTGAGACACTCAAAGAACTGCATGAGTGACGTCAGTTCAAGCCAGCAAAACGACTCCAGCTACGGTCCTGCTGAGTGTTGTGATGCTCCGTGTTTAGCTGTCAAGCTAGCAGCTCAAGACTCACTGATCTGGACTGAAACTGCATTGAAATGAAACAACAAAGCTTCATTTGTGTCTGCAGGAGGTTTGCCTTTGTATTTTGTCCCCTAAAGCGACTGAAACATTGGTTAATTCTGATGGGACTCATTTGCATATCATGTGACTTGCTGCAGGAGACAGAGAGACTGCTGACACGTGTGTGTGTCTGTGTGTGTGTGTGTGTGTGTGTATCTTCTCAGGATGTGCAGCACACACGCGTGCACACACACCCCTCCAACACCACAGCCCTCCATCAACATCCAATCACTGATTGGATGCAAACGACCCAGGACGTAGCCTGTCAGGTTCCAGCAGGGACACAGACTTTTGCAGCGTTCGGTTGCACTCAGATTTTGACGTTTCTCTTTCTCTCCCTTAAGAAAATAACAGATGACCCACAAACTGAATATGGACAAGATTCACTGCAGGAGCTGAAAAATCCACTGGAAAAGGCACCAAGGAGATGATAGGTTCCACCTCTCCTCCTCTCTTTCCCTCCTGAGTCTGTGCCCTGTAATTGATGCGTCTCAGCATCTTGTGAGAGTTCCTTCTCTACTTTGTCATGGATCCCAACCCCCTATCATCACACCATGATCCATAAAGGAAAGAGGAATTTGGTGATCTTGGCCCATGAGAAGTCCAGAACAAAAGACTTGGATATGGAGGTTTGTTAGAGTTTTGCAAAGGGAAACAGGAGGCTGTTGTTGAGGAGTGGATTGATGAGAAAGGAGAGTGGAGCTGTTCAGGTGCAAACACAGAGTTCAGGGGCTCCCAAACAAACGAGCTTGAAACGAGACGCAAAGACAAAAAAGAGATTTAATACAATAACGACCCTTTTTAGTTTGTAAATATCGGCTATATTGAGAGGTCTTATTTGATTCTTACTTTACTTTGAAAATGTATCTAAGAATTAGACCATCCACTTAAGATCAGTTTTATGTTGTTGGTTGTCAAGATCTGGATGGGTGTTCTGTTTTATGTATTTATTTATTTTCTATTGATCAGTTTTGTTTTTCAAGACTTGGTGAAGGGATTTTTCTTTAATTACTTGGCCGACCCTTTTAGTTTTGTTAATATTGGCAACAGTGACAAGCGTTCTTGTTGGGTTTGAATATATTTGATTCAGGCCATCCACTGAAGGTAAATGTCAAGATTTAGTTGTTGACATCTGATGAGAAATGGTTTTTCTTTTCTTTTTTCATTTTGCCCCGAGGGACTGCCACCTCCTCCTGGTCAGGGGTTTGCAGGCCTCAGGGACCCTCAGAGTTCCACCACCAGAAGCTTAAGCCCTGTTCAAACTACGCTACTTTTTTGTTCGCGACACGCCCTGCTGTTCACACCATCCAACGCTCGATTGGGCAGCTATTCACACGACAAGATTTGTTGGCAGACGGGAGTGTTCAGAGGACACGATTTTCCCCGTCAGGAGGCGTGGCCAACTGTGCAGCTGGCCAGGAAACTCTTGGACGCAGCGAACGCCGCTTTCATTGTAAACATGGATGCGGAGCAGAACGCAGCCCTCAGGTCGTTTGAGCGCTGCTGTGTCATGAAAAATCCTGTGTCCAAGGATATGGTGAACCCTTCATAGAATCCATGCCCCTCATCATTTTTTTGTTGTTGTTCGTTATGCGTCACTCCCCCACTGCCAGAGGTCCCATGTCTGCTTTCATTGGCTGCAGCTCCGTTTACGTCACTGCAACAACTCCTGGATATCTAGCAGTGCTGGGTGTCCTTTTTTTGGCCCATTATCGCATGCGACCTCCCAGTCTGTTGTCTTGGATCTGTTCACACTTCATTACTTTTGTCGCAGTGGTCGTCAGTGCCTCAGCTCGATTTGGGGGAGGGAAGTCGCGGACACTTAAAATCTTGGAGTGTGAACTGGGCTCTAGCCTTCATGTGGGACCAAGTTGGACCGAGTAAAGGTCTGAAAAAGTGTAATCCAATAACATGACAAAAACAATTATCCAGAGAAACCCCCCCCCCCCCAACACCATCACACCCTTTCCCACCTCCGTCCCCCCTTCACATTTCAGTCTGCCCCCTTATCAATGCCTGTCGAGAACCGGCCCTGCTGCCTCTCCACTTCCTGGACTGAATTCGGGGCCCAGCAGGTCCCTGCGGGGACTCACCTGCTCTGTAGAGCCTGACTCGGGGCTTCAGCACGGCATCGAGCAGCAACCTCTGCCGGCGGTTCTCCCGCTCGAACTCCGCCACGGTTTCCTCCAGCAGAGCCACGATCTGCTCCGCGGCCGCCGCCAGCCGCTCGGTGAGCAGCGCTCTCAGCCCCGGGACTCCAGCCGCTGAGTCTCCTTCTCCCAGCTGCAGCAGGAAGTCTTCAGCGGCGGCGAGGATCCGCTCCTGGACCGACACCCGCAGCAGCTGCGTGGCGCACATGTTGAGGCTCTACTGGCGCAAATCAACCTTCAGGAAACAAAGACGGAGGCCGGGGGTTCACGGACTTCTCCTTCTTTCCTCGTTGTTTGAAAATGTCCCGCTTTCTTCTTTTTCTTCTTCTTCTTCTCCTTCTTCTTCTTCTTCTTCTTCTTCTTCGGTTACCATCCAGCTTATTGGCGCATTACCGCCACCTTCTGTTCCGGAGTGTGGACCACACAGTAACTTCCAGTCTTCCTGTCCTAACCAGATCTACTACAATATTCTACCATCATGTCTATCATTAAACTCCTTATCCCACTCCTGTGTCCCCTACTGCCACCCTGTTCTTCAACCCCCCCCCCCCCCCCCATCAATTCAGTTCTCTCATGACCACCAGTCTCCCTCCAGAAAGCTCTCAGCACCCTAACCTGGGCTCTCCCCCAGACTCAGGAATCTTTTTGGTGTAAACTCCTGCACCCCTGAGTCCTTCAGCTTCTTCCTCCTGACTCTCTGCTTCTCATCCCTCCTCCACCTCAGAAATTCCATCTCCACCGACTCCTCCTCCTGACATCCCTCACACAAGCCTGTCTGGTGCTTCCCTATCAGTTTCAGTGGTTTATTTTGTGCTCTGACAAGTCAAGACTAAGGAGATGTTTGTGGACACGAGGAAGGAGAGGAGACCTCAGGGGCCACTGTTCATCCAGGAGCTTGAAGTTGAGAGGGTGAGCAGCTTCAAGTACCTGGGCGTCCACATCAGCGAGGACCTCACCTGGACACTAAACTCCACACAGCAGGTGAAGAAGGCACAACAGCGGCTGGACTTCCTGAGGAGGCTGAGGAAATCTGGCATGTCGCCTAAGAGCCTCATTAACTTCTCCAGCTGCATCGTTGAGAGCATCTGAGCAGCTGCATCACAGTGTGGTACGGCAGTGCTGCTGCTATGGACCACAAACGCCTGCAGAGAGTGGTGGAGACTGCTGAGGAGACCACCAGGACTCCACTGCCCCCCCTGCAGAGAGTGGTGGAGACTGCTGAGGAGACCACCAGGACTCCACTGCCCCCCCTGCAGAGAGTGGTGGAGACTGCTGAGGAGACCACCAGGACTCCACTGCCCCCCCTGCAGAGCATTGACCACCGCAGTCCACAGCAGAGCTGCCTGTTAACATTTCCATGTTTCCCACATTTTGTGTTATAAACTGTTTTCTTGTCTGTAACAACATCTACTGCACGTCTGTCCCTCCTGGTGAGGGATCCCTCCTCTGTTGCTCACCCTGAGGTTTCTCAGATTTTTCCCTGTTAAAAGGGTTTTCTTTGGAGTTTCTCCTCAGTCGATGTGAGGGTCTAAGGACAGAGGATGTTGTTATGATGCCATGTGAAGCCCTTTGAGACAAACTGGTGGTGAAAACGGGCTCTACAAACAAAATTGCCTTGCCTTGCCTCCATCTTGAAGGACCCCACCCACCCCAACACGTCTGTTCACACTTCTACCCTCAGGCTGGAGGGACAGAAGTGTGAAATGTAGAACCACAGGACTAAAGAACTCTTTCCCTCTGCAATCAGACTCCTGAACTCCTAACAAAACTACCTCAGGACCCTACTTGACCTCTGCCTGCATCAACAATTCTTGTTTTTGCAATACTCAAATATTTTGCACAGCACTGTTTAATTGCACTGTTTCCTCACTTCTCTACTGTCACTG
Organism: Aulostomus chinensis; assembly: GCF_037954235.1. Classification (NCBI taxonomy): domain Eukaryota; kingdom Metazoa; phylum Chordata; class Actinopteri; order Syngnathiformes; family Aulostomidae; genus Aulostomus; species Aulostomus chinensis. The sequence continues at coordinate 6,016,403 of NC_141343.1, read as the reverse complement.
TTTATTGTAAATTTAAATTTATTTTTATATTCCTGATGTTAGGCATTCTGTGCGCAGCAAAGTAAGAATTTCATTGTACAGGGAAACATGTTTCTATACTGTACACATGACAACAAACACTTTGAATCTTGAATCTTTGAATCTTGAGTTTGGTGTTTGATCTTAGAATTCTTTCTTTGATCTCACCTTGATTTCTCAATGCATTTCTTTGTGGACACAAATTGTCTTTGATGTCTCAATGAGACAAAGACACAGAAGCTCAAGCTGCTGTTGAGGAGGCCCTGATCCTATAGTGGTCAGTCCTCTGTGTTGTGGCTGCAGCAGCCCTGGTTTGAATCCTGGTCACAGCAGCAACATGAATACTGACTAGTATTTGTTGTTCAACTGGACAGTTTGTCTGGTGAAGCTCTCTCAGACACTCCTTTCTTCATCCTCCCTTCAGGCTCAGCAGCATCACAGTCAATGTGTCTGACTAGGATCAGAACCCTCAACCTGGAGGGCTGTGGTGCAATGAGAACACATCTGACAACGGATCAGAGGAGCGTTTGTTTGACTCCTGAAAACTCCATTTAAAGCTGAGAGGAACTTGTTCTTCATCACCAAACTCCCTCCCTGCACGTTGTCTCTCCAAAAAGCATTCAAATCCAAGTGTGAACCTTTGACTAAAAGCTCCAGTAGGTGATGCAGGCTCCACCTCTCTCTTGGTTCTGGAACCTCACCAGTTGAAGCTTTCTCAGCACCTGGATCTCATGTTCCTGACATCTCTGAGCTTGTTTCCTATCCACCTGTCTCATGTTGATGAGGTCATCCAGCCTGATGATCTCTATGGTTCTCCTTTGAGTGGTTCCCTCTGGGAGAGTTCTCTCTCTTGAACTTGTGTGTGTGTTTGCTCGTATCATGTTTCTCCTTGACAGCACTTTAGTGTTTTTACCACTGGTGTCTTATCTGTGATTCACCATTGATGTTATGTTTTTGTCAAAGGTGAAGGTGTGTTTGTTGTCATTTCTCAATCATGTGATCGCTCATGTGACTGTGGTCACTTGTGTTTAAGATGGCGCTGTTCTTTTCTTTCTCAGTCTGATGAAGAGCTCGTGTGCAGCAAACGTCTCTCCCTCTGATCACTTCATGCTGTAGAACATGGAGGACCCACAATTCCTCCATTCATGAATATTGCAGTGTATCACTGACACTGAAATCTAACAAAGAACCAACCTCCCCTCTCACTGCTGTCCAGTTTCCTTCATCAACACTGATTTGAAAATGATCACCAAAGCCTTCAGCACTAGAACTGAAACAGCCCCCACCATCTTAACCCTCCCAGACCAAAGAGGCTTCATCAGACACAGACACACCTCCTAGAACATCCAGAGATGATTCAGTCTGATTAATAGAACATGGCAAACAATCAAGAACATGTTATTGTTTGATCAGAAGCTGAAACAATGTTTCTATGTTTGTCTGTTCTGGTCTGAATGAATGAGGAGATTTTCTTTGTCATGTGACGTGGATGAGAGTTCAACTAGAATTTCCTGATTCAACAGGATTTGAGTTTGTTGGGATTTTGTCAAAGCCATCAATCAAACCTCTGAGTGGTGCAGATGTCTGCTGCCTCCTCAGAGCAGACTGGAGCGCTCAGCGTCACACTCAGCTGTGGGAGCTACAGCAGAGCCACTGTGTGTTATGGAGTTTCAGTTTAGGCTCCAAGGTCCTGGATTGAATTGGTGTTTTGTGGATTTTTAGGCCTCCTGGCACCGATGAATGAATGAACCATTGTTCCATGAGGTAGCTGGTGTCAGGTCACTCCCTGTTTCTACAAGACCTCCTGCTTCAGAGCCACACTGGGAAACATCCATCCATTTTCTTCCACTTATCCTGTTTAGGGTTGTTTGTGTGTGTGTGTGTGTGTGTGTGTGTGTGTGTGTGTGTGTGTGTGTGTGTGTGTGTGTGTGTGTGTGTGTGTCAAGTCAAGTCAATTTTATTTATATAGTGCCAAATCACTCCAAAAGTTCTCTCATGACTCTTTACGAGTAGAGCAGGTCCAGCACCAAACTCCTTCAATGAATCTACACCCAACAATTCTCCACCAACAAGCACATCCTGCAACAGTGGTGATGAAAACCTTCCTTTGAACAGGCAGGAACATCGAGCAGATCCAGGATCAGTGCGGACGGCCTTCTGCGTTGGGGGGAAAGAGAGCAGGAGAGCAGGGCAGAGACAAAGACGGATAATGCTCTCCTAAATCAAGGACTGTTCAGTCAATGGTAGAGCAGAGTGGCGCAGCGGAAGCGTGCTGGGCCCAGAACCCAGAGGTCGATAGATCAAAACCCTCCTCTGCTAAAAGAAAAAAATGAGCCTGCTTCTTTAGAAATGTGTGTCTGTTAAAAAGAGGTTCATGAGGATGTTTTTCTTCCTCCACAATCACCAACCATTGTGAGAGTTAACAACAGTCGACTTTCTGACTGAAGCAAAAGTAGACTTCAAAAGGTTTTTCTGATTCAACATAGAAGCTAAATTTCCATTTCTATACTGATTATCTGATAAGGTTTGTGGGGGGTGGAGCCTATCCCAGCTGACATTGGTCGAGGGGCGGGGTTCATCCTGGACAGGTCACCAGTCCATCACAGGGCCAACACATAGAGACAGACAACCATTCACACTCACAGTCACACCTACAGTCAATTTAGAGTATCAATCAGCCTCGTCCCCTCTTGATGTCTTTGGACTGTGGGAGGAAGCTGGAGTACCAGAGAGAACCCACCCAGGAACAGGGAGAACATGCAGACTCACACAGAAAGATCCCGTGCTGGAGCCGAGGCTGGAACCCCGGAACCTTCTTGCTGTGAGGCAACAGTGTGAACCACTGCACCACTGTGCTGGATTTTCTGTAAAATCAAGTACATCTGAACTGGCACTTGACAGTGACAGCAGGAACACCAAAAATCCCAGTGTGTCATCAACATTTCCTGTCAAATCAATGATAGAAGCTGTTGAATTTCTGTATCAGAACAAGGAGAAAGGAGCCCCAATGAAAGAGTGGTGATTCTTTATTCTGATGTTGTTCTTCACTCCTACACAAGAGAGTGAAAGTGTGGGCTGGCTTGGAGCAACTGCCTGCTTCAGAATGGGACGAGACTCAGGACTTTCCAGTGAGTGCTGCAAACTTGCACCAGCGCCCACTGCCAGCACGTCTTCATGACGGAGCTGAGAAGAACACAACAACACAAGAGCACTGGAGAGGAGCACAACACTTCTTTGCTTCCTTGCCACTCTCATATCTGTCTGTCCATCTGGAGCTGGGGGGAGGAGCTTCACATGTTTTTTCTTTTTTTTAAAAAAGGGAATGACATGACTTACTCTGTATATTAGTATATGAACTACTAAAAATGTTCATCCCCAGTTTAAAGCTAGAATTGAATTGTAAACACAAAAATCTTCCCTCTTCAATCCTGTCACTAAGAGTTGTAAACTGTTTCAAACAAATTCTCCTGTTAAACAGTTCAAGTGTTTCTAATGAAGCTGAATGTTCTCCTCTACTTTCCTCAATTGTGTTTCTTTCATGTCCTCCTGAGATCAAAGACAGAATTCTAGGTACAAATAAAGACACTATCAAAGCCTCCTGATGACATCATCATCAATACTGACTTTGATCTGGAGGGTCTTGCTTTAATCTTGGCTTTGATCTGACTCATGTTTTCTGACAGGTTGCTGTTTCCACTCAAGAGCAACCAGCGGTTGATCCTGTCAGACCAGTCTGATGAAGGAAGCTTTTCACTGTCAGTGGAATCACTGGGAAAAGAAACTCCTCCTGTCAGACGTCCTCTAATATTTTACAAATCAACTGCTGCTCACCCTGGGAGGTAAAGATGTTCTTGCACTTCCTTACCTGATGTGTGTTGCTGTGTTGTTGTGTAACAAAGTGTACCACTCTCTGCTCCCTTAATTGCACCCCACAGGAAGAAATAGTTTTCTGAATATGAAGATTTTTCGTCTTCTTTTTTGGTTTCCAACTCAAATCAGTTGTCACAAGGGAAAGTCTACACGTAAACACACACACACACACACACACACACACACACACACACACACACACACACACACACACACTCCCAGTGACTAACCCATATTTGTCATTACTTAAACCACCACTGGAGTATTGAAAGAGATTCCACATGTTGGTCAACCAGAGAAGCTTCAAGTGGTGACGCTCATTCAACCATGCATGAAGGTCAAGATTCATTATCTGCTGTGCTCATTAGCAGGGGAATTAGCTCAAAATGGTAGCGCGCTAGCTTAGCATGTGAGAGGTACAGGGATCCATGCCCTCAGTCTCCAGAATACTTTAACTTGTTCTGTTGATCAGAGGAGCTGCTGGGTGATGAATGCTGATGTTTGTCCACTGGTGTGATAAAGTGTCACCCTGTTACTGACATGTGAATGAACACCTGCTCTGTTCAAAGCTGGAATGAAACCAGGGACTTAAACAACACTCACAGTGAAGGAGACACCTCTTCCATCCTCAATAACACCTGTCCTGACTGGCAATCACTCTGGGCTGCAGCGGTGAATGCTGTCAAAAATGTTCCCCAAAGCCCCCCCATCACTCACCATCCAGTATTCTACAAAGTATGATCAGAGATCCCACTGCAAAATAGGAGTGGGCCTGTGTTCACATACACATACATTTCAACACCCAGCTAAATAAATACTGCTTACATGCACCATTAAAGTACACAATGCATATTCATACACAAATATCCACATATTTACAGTACAGAGAAAAAAAAGAGCAAGTAGAGAGTGAATCCTGGAGAGAAAAGGTGAGGTGCATCAGAAACAAGAGCAGATGTTTGAAAATGCTTGATGATTTGAAGATGTGAAAGGAAGGGAGAGACCGAAGTGAGGAAGAAAGGTTGTTCCAATCTGATGGAGCTTTAAATACAACCGGTCAGAGCAGAGGGCCGTCCGCACTGATCCTGGATCTGCTCGACGTTCCTGCCTGTTCAAAGGAAGGTTTTCATCACCACTGTTGCAGGATGTGCTTGCTGGTGGAGAATTGTTGGGTGTAGATTCATTGAAGGAGTTTGGTGCTGGACCTGCTCTACTTGTAAAGAGTCATGAGAGAACTTTTGGAGTGATTTGGTTCTCAACAAGTAAAAATGACTTGACTTGATTTGGTGCCTCATGAGGAGAAAATTTGGACACAAAAGTTGGACAAGAGTGTTTGTGGAGGGTGATTTTTTTTTGTTGCAGTGTTGTAAGTCACTGTAACTGCAGCTGAATGATTGAACTTTCTCCAAATCTCCTCAAGATGGTTTCCAAATGATAAAACTGACTTGACTCAAATATGAATGTGCGATGACCAGTTTCTTTGCTGATTCTAGGCAGATACAGAAACAAATGATCTCTACACTCTAGGTTGGATTGTGAGCTGAAAGGAATTAAAAGTTGTTTCAAGTATGAAGGGAAATTAAAGTGGACACATTTGAAAATAAATCCTGACCAATGGAGTTCCTTTGGGACTCCTACATTCAATAATGATGGGCTCTGTCCAAACACCTGAGCACAAATCTACAAAGACAATTATATCAGACATTAAGAGGACAAAGATTGATGTCTGAATGTGTTACGAGCGGCTCAGACGTGCAGCAAAACCTAGTAGCAGCAAATCACCATTTATTAAAGTCAATCATCAACCATGTGAGGTGTGGAAGTCAGTGTCAGCAGTGGAGGTGAGTGTGTGGATGTGCTGGTCAATGTGTGCTGCATGTTGTTAGTGTGAAACAAGGACAAACTAAAGGACAACAACAGCACGCTGGCTGAGCGCAAAAGGGAGACAGATGTCTGGGAAGGTGGGGTTAAACAGGCCTAACTGGGAACACTGGCCTGGTGCTCCCAGTCAGCCTCATGACCAGGCTTCTTCAGACCTGCAAAGACACAAACACACCCACCAACAGGACCCTGCACACAGAACTCTGCATAGGACCCAGGCTGGGGCCTTCACCAGTGTTCCCATAGAAACGACCAGCGTAGTCCAATATTGGGAATATGAACTGTGTTCCAATACTTTTCCAGACTTCTTGTGGAAAAAGTCAACAGAACAACAAAAGTAATTTCAGCCAACCAGATATTTGCTGGGACACTGAGTTCATGTGAAGTTTCAATGACAGCTGAGAATCACGCCAGAGGCCTGGATATTTAAAGTCTTCAACTTTTGCTTTTGTTGTTCCATCAAGAAAGCGAATGAGCCAGTGAGCTGACAACCAAGAATCAGGTCAGATGGAAAACAACAGACAATATGAGGTTCTTCTGGTTTCTTGATGGGAAGCCAAAAATATTTTCAGCCTTGGATCATTAAAGTCTGTTTCATTTCTGATGTCGTGTTCAAAAATAATTGCTCACCTAAGAGGATTCTAAAAAGTCAGACTTTTCAAAGTCCTATTCTCTTCTCAGGCTTTCAAATCTTTTAAATTTCCATTTTCCACAAGTGAATAGAAAGTTGTTTCTCCTTTGAATCCAGGACTTAAATCTAGGGTTCATTTCATGAGGCTTGAACCCAGGACTAAAAGCACATCATTAAATGACTTGTAGTGATATTCTCCTGTTAACATTCCAAATTATTCATTGAGATTTGGACATTACAGAAACATTTTTCCAGATTTTGTTGGGCCAGTACAGCAGGAACTGGGGGGTCATTCATGTAGTGGTTTAAATTTGAGCCTGGGTTTCTTCCCCTGCAAGATAAATCTGGAAAGCATTTTGTTCAATTCAGAAAAGGTTTGAAGGGAATTTCTCCAGTTGGTCCTGAAAATAGAAAGAGATCTTGTGGTAGGACATTTAGTTTTCCTCCATCAATCCTGTGACTCAGACTCAGACAGGAAATGGAGTTCCATCTTCTTCTATCATCTTCAAGGAGTTCTGGCTCCAATCCAGGTGGAGGTTCTCCTCCATGTCTTCTGGAGGTCAATGATTGAAGGTCAGAACCTGTGTTTTTGAATGTAGAATTTATATCCAGCAGAGCTTCCCAGTGTTTCAAAGAGTTTCATTCATTCAGGTCCTGTGTTAGGGGCTCACTTCAATATGTTAAAACATCATCAGCGTCCAGCGCCACCTTGTGTTCGTCTCCATTTATGTGGACACCTTTGATATTTGTGGTCTCTGAACCACTGTAGGAGGGGCTAAAGGGCTGTATAAAGAGCTGGAAGCAGCAGGGAGGGGTGTCATGTCTCATAGTTGGTCTTTTATTTTGATATCACATTTGTGTCCTGCGCTTCCTGTTTTAGTTTGATGTTGAACCTCTCCTCTCATTTTCAGGTTACTTCACTTCCCCTCATCTTCTGTCTGCTTGAGTCTCTGTGTGTGTCTGAAATGCCGAAATTAACTGCATTAATTCAGATGCACAACTCAGACTACACACAGCAGTTCCTGCTTCCTGCTGCTGAGTTGTTGCCATGGTGACCATTCCTGTCACCACAGCAGCAGCACCGCTCTGTGTGCCCGTCCAAAAAAAAAGCCTTTCTCCTGAACTGTATCGTTTTCTTGTAGCTGTTCAACTTCTCACAATAACGAGAAACAGAAGAAGACTTCATAGACGTCAGGACTCTGACAGGGAACGACCTCAGCAGAGACTCCTCTACTGAGAGGAAAGGAGAGCTGAGAGGACACTTTTTGACATCATTCAACATCCTGAGGGACGATCGTTTACAAAGTTCTATTTATATACAACACATAAAATCACAGTGTGAAGCAGGCTAATGAACAATAAATCAAATATAAAAATGCTTTATGTTAAGATCTAGAATATCTTGTGAATATCTGGAGCTTCATTCCAGCAGCAGACCTCCTCAGGTGATGGAATTTATATTTGACATGTTTCCCATTAAATGAGACTCATTGTCAGTCCATTGAAATCTACTTGTGTTCCTGGTGAGTTTCTTTAACAACATGAGCTGACAGAATCTACGTTCAGGGAGGAACCACCATATCCAGGTGTCAGGACCTTTGAGCAGGCAGAGCCGTCCACAGTAGCAGACAAAGCATTAGCATTGAGAAGAAACTGATCCCTGAGCCTACTTTTGGTCTGGTCAAGTGGGAACAAAATAATATGACATCATGGTCAGACTGACGCCTGCTCAGCACTCACCAAACACCGCCCTATTGTATTGTGGGAAATTTCTGCATGGCTTGTGTCCATCAATACACACAAGAAATTTGTCTCATGCTGCCGTGACCAGGATTCAAACCAGGGTTGCTGCAGCCACAACACAGAGGACTGACCACTATAGGATCAGGGCCTCCTCAACAGCAGCTTGAGATTCTATGTCTTTGTCTCAGGTGACATTAAAGAAAGGATTCTAAGATCAAACACAAAACTCTGAGATCAAAGGTTGAAGTTCCCCAAGGTTCAGTTTTAGCTCAGACCCTCTTCAAGGTGGAACCAGTAGAGGAGCTCAGTAGAGACAACTGGACAGCAGCAGGACAGAACAGAGGTTCTCCACAATGGCAGGAGACAGGAAACAGGTTTGGACCATCTGGGCTTCTGTCCACTTTGATGTTTTTTCAAACATTGAAGGAAATTGTAAAACTCAACATTGTGGGAAACGTTGGTTTGCCAGTGTGTTTACATCATGATTTATATTTGAGTGTGTTTGCTCATCTGTTCCAGAAGCTTCTTCTAGAGTTGAGCCTGGATGAGTGGAGGGACCTTTTTGACCGTCAGGACTGGTTTTTGATGGCCTGATGATGCATCGGGGTCATCATGGTCCTCCACCATCTGCAGGGGTTCCAGGACTGTTGTGGTGTTTGTGGGAACTGCAGGGAGAAGCCCTCAGACCTGGAGAGGAAGTCCTGGACACCAGCAGACCTCTCAACACCTGCAGCATTTTTCCAGCTCCACCAAACCCACCATTCACTGCCTCCTCATCATCTGGGCATCAAAAGCAGCTCAGACCTGCTGCAGCTCAGAGACCTCAGCTATTTTTAGAATGTCTCAATTATTCTCCTTCACAGGATTTTCATTCACAAACAATAGAATTGTCAAATCCCACAACAGTCCAAAACCTGCTCACCTCTCTGGGGGTCAAGTGTGTCTGCACCGTCTGACCAAACTGCATCGGTGGCGCTCCCTCCATGACAGTCAAATGTGTGAGTGTGATTTCCTCAAATCGACTCTGGGCAGTGTTGATTAAAAGAAGAAAAAAAAAGTGGACAAAAAAATGGAGTCTTTGCCAGAAGTTCCTTCTGGCTCAGGCCCTAAAAAGTGCTGTCAAGTAACGTTAGAACCAGGCTCTGACCAAAGTCTGGTGCTTTTCAAGTTTCAGTCAGTGAGTAATGTTCTATTCATTTATGTAACTCCATCTCACATTGATACAGAGAGTTGTTTTTAATCTTTTAAATCATGTGACCATCATTATAACAGCTGCTGACCCTGTTTGAACTGTTTGATGGAGCTAAATATTGCAAGCTTGCTAACATTAACTAGCTAACGTTAACTAGCTAGCTAATATTTTCTAACATCAGGCCTTAAATTTGGGATTGATTGTTAAAATTGTTCACCTCACCTTTGTAAGCTCAAGGTTTTGTATTGATGATGTCATCGTAATTGCCTTTCTGATTCTTTGCATAAATAAAATTAAAATACAAACGTTAGCCAGCCTGCTCTTGCAGTTTGTACCCTCAGCTGCAGGTTTGACCACAGGTAGCTTAGCAAACTGCTAACCACTTAATGTTTAATTGTGTGAGTTTTTCCTTAGTAGCGGTAGAAGAAGACAGCACTTGACCCCAGGATCAGATGGTGGATGAACGCTCTGATGATGAAATCACTTGTAGGCACTGAAAAACATTTAAAGTCATCACATTTGATCGATGACATCACCACTGACCACCACAGACATGTTGATGGTTGAAGATTCTTGATGGAAGGCTGCATGTTAAGGAACACGCTAACTTTTAGGAGAAGTCTCTGATTGTCCATCATCCCCAGGGCCAGACTAGAAGATGGAGACCCTTCTCTAGGAGCTGAGACTCATGCTAGTTAGCTTAGCACAATGCATGATGTGTTTAACATAAAACAGTCACCCCCTCTTTTTTATTTTTAAGATATCACGTTCAGAGCTGGCGGCACGGAGGTTCCGGGTTCGAGTCCTGGCTCCAGCACAGGATCTTTCTGTGTGAGTCTCCATGTTCTCTCTGTTCCTGTGTGGGTTCTCTCTGGTACTCCAGCTTCCTCCCACAGTCCAAAGACATCAAGAGAGGACGAGGCTGATTGATACTCTAAATTGACCGTAGGCGTGACTGTGAGCGTGAATGGTTGTCTGTCTCTATGTGTTGGTCCTGTGATGGACTGGTGACCTGTCCAGGGTGAACCCCGCCTCTCACCTGAAGGCTGCTGGGATAGGCTCCACCCCCCCCCCCCCACACACACACACACACACAAACCTTATCAGATAATCAGTATAGAAATGGAAATTCAGCTTCTATGTTGAATCATAAAAACCTTTTGAAGTCTACTTTTGCTTCAGTCAGCAAGTGGACTGTTGTTAACTCTCACAATGATTGGTGATTGTGGAGGAGGGCCCATTTCCTTTCCACCTGTTTTTAATTGATACACATTTTGAGACAATTAATTGCTCTTCTTTTAGCATATCGAAGCGAAGTAAAATCTGGTCAACTGGACGTAAGTTTTATCTACGATGACCTGGATGAATGAGAACCTACACAGACTTCTTTTAGCAGAGGAGGGTTTTGATCCATCGACCTCTGGGTTCTGGGCCCAGCACTCTTCCTCTGCTCCACTCTGCTCTACCATTGACTGAACAGTCCTTGATTTAGGAGAGCAGGATTGTGAAAAGAACAGGAAGCTGAATTTTTAATGTTTCCCAATTTGGCTCTGAAGCAGGAGGTCTTGTAGAAACAGGAAGTGACCCTAGCGAGCATCGAGGGTTAAAACTGCAACATGTGTGTCCCCTCTGCTCCGTTCCTCAGGTTCTTTTGTTTTCCTACTAGTCGGCTCTGACGGACTGCTGCTGATTCCTGGGGCTCAGGAGGAGGAGAATTACCTGCTGCCATCTCTGAGACCCTGGTTTGCTGATCTCAGGCAAACTCTCACTCAGGTTCTGTTCATGAGTTCACTTCAGCAGAACAATGAGTTCTTTGTCTGAACAGAACTCAGTTCCTATTGATTGTGTGTTGCATTTAAAAGCTCAAAGTTAAAACCTGAACTCAGAGAGTTTATTATTGTGTGGTGGTTAATGGAAGTGTCATTTTTTTTCAGTGTTTCAACACAGAAAAATCGTGAATAAATCTGGACTGATAGTGAACTGCTATCAGGACTCTGACTGAATTCTGCTTTCTGGTTCCAGTTGCACATTTTCTTCTTGTGGTTTCTCATTTTCAGCAGCGTCTTGCTTTGTCTTTTATTCTAATCAGACAGGTCGGCTTTCCAGCTGCAGTGCAACCGTCTGTCTCCTGATCTCTTCCTGCTTGGACTTTTCATCACAACAAAAAGTCCAGTGTCTAAAAAAACTCCCACAGAGTTCATTTCAACACTTTTTCAGGGTTTCTAGAGCTCCACACTCCCCAGAGTTGAACTGACACTTTTAAAAGAGCGAAACATTGAGCACTAAGCTGGAGTTCCTTCTTGAACTCATCCAGCAGAGTTAAAGCAACACTGAGGGATCAGACCTGTAGCACTGCTCTGAATCCCCTTTGTTTACGAGCTGAGTGGTCATTTCACTCCCTCAGGTGTCAGGCTGTCTGCACTGAAAGATGTTACAGTAGAAAAATGTATGACAAGAAACAAAATCATTTATAAAGAATATTGATTGACCTTTTCAGCCTTGCAGTCACACGGTTGAACTACAGGTTGTAAATAAAGGGTTCATGTATAAATCTGCATCTGAAACACTGAATGAGCTTTGCATGTCAAACGCTTCATGAAATCCAGGCTCAGACATTCTTCTCCTCCTCCTTCCTTCAGTTCTCAGTCCTCTGAACGCTCGATGGAGTCATCAAACTTCTCTGTGTGGAGCTGTTGGTCAGTAAGAAAACCTCCCCCTCAACCAAAAGTCCATCACTGATTTGACCAAAGCCTGGCAGGTCTTCCTCCATTTTCCTGCCAGTAACAAGTCCAGCTCTGGACTCCACACTTCAACTTTGACCCAACGAGTGGAGACAACTTCTTCAGATGAGATCATTTCAAGCATTTCATTGATGACAACATTCTCATCTCTGAAATTCAAAGATTTTATTGGCTGTGTTCATTTTGTTGGTTTCCCAGTGATCAGCAACCATCTGATGCTGTTTGTGAGTGATTTGTTCCTGAAACGTTTCAAAGAGTCTTTAACCAGCTTGTGTCTGGCTCCAAACCTCAGAGGTCACATGGAGAACAAGGAGCCCAATCTCCTTCTACAAGATGGTGATGATCATGAAGCGATGCTCAGGTAGCAGGTTTTGATCTGATACAAGTGCCTCTAGAAGTCCTGAACCACTGCTCTCAGAGGACAAACTAGTCTGAGGACTCAACTGGTGGTCCAGAGCAGAGCTGGAGATGAAGCTGCAGCTGCTCCACTGGAGGAACACACAGAACATGAAGGTGGAGCAGTTTGCTGAACATTGCCATGAACGCTATGAAGGTGCTTCTGAAAACCTGCACACGTTAGGAACCGATGCCTCCAGCCTTGCTGGCAACAGAACAATCAGAACTTGGGTCCAGGACAGGAACCAGGTTCAACTCTGTGACTGCTGGATGGAGTTTCTGACACATGAAACAGCTCAGCCTGGTTGTGCCTCCCAGGGTGAGAGTGCTGCTGGCTGCTTCAGGAGTCTGGCTCTCAAGTCTCTCCCTCTGGGGACTCCTTCATTTTCCCCGCGTCAATTTTCTAATCTGTTGTCTGAAGAAATGAGTAAAAATTCACTAACGCAGCATCACGAGACAAATGACACACAGAATGGGCTTTGAAAAGTGGGTCAAACGCAGCGAGGGAGTGGTCTTCCTGAGATGGGAGGAGCTTCTTATCCACGGAGACGTAGAAGCAGTTGATCCTGCTCTTCTGACGCCAGAAGGAAGAGAGTGAGGTGAGCTGCCTCATGCTGTCATGGCAACATGGAAACATTCCACTCTATCAGCGGTGCCCCCATCAGATGCACTTGTCTTAACGGAGATAGAAGTGAAGACAAAATAATAAAATAAAACAATAAAGTCTGCACGAATGGAGAGATTAAATGATCACATGACATCAGCTGAATGTACGATGTCATGCTGCTTCTGTTGTGAGTTCACTGCCCTGAGAGAGAACAAACGACTGATGAGATGGAGACTGACACACATTAAACGTGAAATGATGTCACATTAGGCTGGAAGATATTTGAGTATTTTAGAAGTCACAATTTCCAGAAATAAAAAAGGGCTGTAGAGCTGTTTTACCAGGAGGGGGCTGGTCTGATTGGTTCCTGCCATTGAAACAAGACCTTCCTACATTTATGGATCCATCACCAATATGAGCCTTCAGTCTGTCAGGTGGTAGAATTCAGTCAGCACCAAGAACAGGAGAGTCAGAGTTTAGAGAGCAAAGACAGACATGAAAGTCTCTCTTAGGAAACTAAATATAGTGGAGTATACTGGAAAAATATACTGAGAAGAAGCTAGCTAACGTCTGGAGCGATACGAACGGAGGATAAGCAGACCATGGCGACGGGAGGAAAAATCCAATGGCCCACATTCGACGGGCGGGCAGAAGAATACGAACTATGGGGGGAGAGAATGTTGTGTTGTGTGCACAGAGCGGGTCTGAAAGAAACCATCTTAGGGGAACCGGCTGGACCCCTGACAGCAGAGCAAGCCCAGGACGACAAGTTAAACGCCGATGCGTATTGCGCGCTGGCACCGCTCCTCGACATCACTAGTCTCGGACTGATTTTCAGAGACACTGAAGAGAAAGGCCGTGAGAGTCTGAAAGTTCAGCAGGAGCATTACATCGGTAAGGGCAGACCACGCATTGTTTCCCTGTACACTTCTCTGACAGCGCTTAAGAAAGCGGATTCTGAGACTGACTGAATATATTATCAGAGCGGAACATCTGATGACAGCTCTGAGAAATGCAGGTGAAGCTCCAAGCGAGGGGCTGATGATTGCTATGATCATGCGGGGGCTGCCAGAGAAATACAAGCCGTTCTCTCTGATGGTGACACACGGCTCGGCGGACATGAAACTGGGGGGATTTAAGGCGAAATTGCGGAACTTTGAGGCTGCGGAGGACACTGACACAGCCATCGATGAGGCAGAAGAGCGGGTGTTGAAGGCCCGGGCTAGGCCAAAGAGGGAGGCGACGAGCGTGCCGAACACGGAGTTGGCGGTTCGGTGGAAGAGGGCATCGAAAATTCCAATGCCAGGAGAAAACGGTGTGGTTCCTGCAGAAGTTCGGAGCATGCAGACCAGGCGTGCAACAGGAGGCGCGGACAGAGTGCTCGGTACGCGTGGGCGGAAAATGGCGCGCACGACAGCAGCGACGACCACGAGGGTCATCGAGATGACGCCCGGAGAGCGACGGGGAAGGATGACTTCGCGTTCAGAGCAACGACGGAGGCTAGCAGGCGATCGGCGCAACAGGATCGACGAGAAGGACTGATTGTGGACACTGGTGCTAGCTCGCACATAGTCAATGACAGGACACGGTTCAGGAACTTCGATAGCAAATTCAAGCCGGAGAGACACAGCATGGAGCTGGCAGACGGGAAGAGGACCTTCGGGTTGGCTCACGGTCGGGGAGATGCAGAGGTATGCCTCGTTGACAGCGAGGGGCGCCGATGCACAGTGACGTTGAGAAATGCCCTCTACATCCCCTCCTTCCCACAGGAACTGTTCTCTGTAAAATGTGCGACTGCTAATGGTGCGGAAGTGTTCTTTAAAGAGGGTAAGAATGTTCTGATTTCCCCTGGAGGAACAAGATTCAACATCCATGTTACTGACCATTTACTGATCGGGCCTGCTGACCCGATACCGGTGAGCGTGTTACGTCATTTCCTGCCTGTAATATTGTCGCTGTGTTGTTCACTCTCTCAATCCTCCCTCAGGTGCACTGCTAACTTAATCGCTTTAAGCACCACTGTATACTAGGTTTTGGTGTAATACAGAGGTTTCTGTCACTTAACTCTTTAGCAGGACTTTGCTCTGAAATTCCTCGTTCTATTTGTTGTATTTGCCACAGGTCCGCTAGCTCACCTTAGCATACTTGCTATGGCCGCTCTCTCTCTTTCCGCCTCTCCCCCCACCTCTCCCTCCCTCTCCTGCTCCATGTGCCAGATGTTTAGCTACTCCTCTGCCTCCTTTAGTGATAATGGTACGTGTAATAAGTGTAGTTTGTTTGTAGTCCTGGAGGCGAGGCTTAGTGAGTTAGAGACTCGGCTCCGCACCATGGAGGCTAGCGCTAGTCCTTTACCTTCAGGAGCTGCTCAGTCCACCTTAGCGGGTGCGGAGCCACCTAGCCTAGCCACCGCTAGCAGCTCCCGAGCAGCCGGGAACTAGCCAGTCCCGCTGGGTGACATCACGAGGGAAACCTAGACGCAGTAAGCCCGTGTTTGCCCACCAACCCCTTCATGTTTCCAACCGCTTTTCCCCACTCAGTGACACACCCGCTGAGAGTGAAACTCTTCATGTCGGCTCTGTTGCTCGCAGCCCCGCTGTGAAGCCGACATTCGTCATTGGCAGTTCTGTTCTCCGCAACGTGAAGGTGGAGACTCCAGCGAGCATAAAGTGCATCCCAGGGGCCAGAGCGGGCGACGTTGAGGCAAATCTAAAGCTGCTGGCAAAACGTAAGGTTAAATACAGTAAGATTGTGATACATGTCGGCGCTAATGACACCCGGCTTCGCCAGTCGGAATTAACTAAAGTTAACATGGCTTCGGTGTGCAACTACGCTAAAACAATGTCGGACTACGTAATTTTCTCTGGCCCGCTGCCCAATTTAGCGAGTGACGGCATGTTTAGCCGCATGCGTTCATTCCATCGCTGGATGTCCAGGTGGTGCTGAGGTAACAACGTGGCTTACATAGACAATTGGAGCTCCTTCTGGGGAAAGCCTGGTCTGATTCGGAGAGATGGCGTCCATCCTACTTTGGATGGTGCATCTCTCTTATCTAGGAACAGAGGCCAGTTTATTAGCAATACTAATCCCTGACAAGCACCCAGAGTTCAGACCAGCAGGCAGAGCTGCAGTTTAACACGCCCCTCTGCTGGTTCCTTCGTGTTGTCACCCACCCAGCCTATAGAAACTGTGTCTGCCCCGAGGCTGTATAAGCCTGCACCCAAATCTGGAGGAGTAACTTATAGCAACTTAGTTAAAATTAAAACCACTGCTCCAGCAAATCAACCCAGTAAAACCATTAAATGTGGTTTGCTTAATATTCAATCTCTTGCATCCAAGTCTCTCCTCGTGAACGATTTAATTACTAATTATCAGATTGGTGTACTAGCACTCACTGAAACCTGGGTGCAGCAAGATGAGTGTGTTAGTTTAAATGAATCTTCCCCTCCTGGTTACATTAACTACCATGTACCTCGCACCACTGGCAGAGGAGGAGGAGGAGCTGCAATCTATCAGTCAAATTTGGTGCTTAACCCTCGACCTAACAGTTCATTTAACGCATTTGAGAGCCTGACTGTCAGCTTCTCCCACCCAGACTGGAAAGCAGAGAAACCACTCTTACTTGCTGTGGTGTACCGTCCTCCTGCACCTTATTCTGAGTTCTTAGAAGAATTCCCTGACTTTCTGTCTAACTTGGCATTGAACTCAGACAAAGTCATTCTAGTGGGTGACTTTAACATCCATGTGGACGTCAATGATGATCGTCTGGCCACTGCGTTTAAGTCGCTTCTTGATTCTGTTGGCTTCTGTCAGAGGGTAAACAAACCCACTCACACTTTTAATCACATCCTTGATTTAGTGCTCACTTATGGAATAGAAGCTGACCGCATCATAGTTCTTCCTCAGAACCCCGTCTTGTCTGATCACTCCTTAATTACATTTGAATTTACTTTAACAAATTATATCCTACCTGGGAAAAAGTCCCGCTTCAGTAGATGTCTATCTGACACTGCTGTTTCTAGATTTAAGGAGCTTATTCCAGCAGAGCTTGCTGCCACATCTTGTAGTGATATGTTGGGCAGTTATGCTGATTCCACCCCCAAGCAGGTAGACTATCTTGTGGACAGCACTGCAGCAGCACTCCTTGGGACACTTGATGCCATAGCTCCCCTGAAGAAGAAGGTTATCAACCAGAAAAGAATAGTTCCCTGGTACAGCCTAGAGCTGCGTGCCTTAAAACAGAAGACCAGACAACTGGAAAGGAAGACACATTCCAGCCAGCACGAGGAAGTCCACCAAGCCTGGAAGGAGAGTTTATTAATATATCAAAAAGAACTCCGTAATGCCAGAAGCGCTTACTACTCGTCCCTGATAGAAAAGAATAAGAACAACCCCAGGTTCCTCTTCAGCACCGTGGGCAGGCTCACCAAGAACCATAGTGCTGTTGAGCCATGCATCCCCCCAACTCTCAGCAGTAACGACTTCCTTTCTTTCTTTACTGAAAAGATTGTGAATATTAGAACGAAGATTGCCAGTAATGGAGGACAGACTACAGTCCCCATAGAAGCACCTCCCAGACTTGGTGCTCACTTGGACAGCTTCTCCCCCATTGACCTGTCAGAATTAACTTCTGCAGTCACTTCCTCCAAGTCAGCCACTTGTCTGCTGGATCCCATCCCAACAAGCCTCCTTAAGGATGCCTTCCCTCTAGTCAACACTTCTATATTAAATCAAATTAATCTTTCCTTAGTCACAGGTTATGTGCCACAGGCCTTTAAGGTGGCTGTCATCAACCCTTTACTTAAAAACCCTTCTCTTGAACCAGATGTATTAGCCAACTATAGGCCGATATCCAACCTCCCCTACATCTCCAAGATCCTTGAGAAGGTTGTCCTGGAGCAGCTACATGAACATCTGCACAGCAACGAGCTCTTTGAAGCCTTCCAGTCTGGATTCAGGGAACACCATAGCACTGAAACAGCACTGGTCAGAGTCTCTACTGATCTTCTCATAGCTTCAGACAGAGGTCTTGTCTCTGTGCTTGTCCTTTTGGACCTCAGTGCTGCATTTGACACCATCGACCACAGCATCCTGCTACAGAGACTAGACCATGACATTGGGATTAAAGGAACTGCCCTAAAATGGTTTAAGTCCTACTTATCTGACAGGTTTCAGTTTGTTAATGTTAATAATGACCATTCTGAGTATAGCAGAGTTACATATGGTGTACCACAGGGTTCAGTTTTAGGACCGATTCTCTTCACTCTTTACATGCTCCCATTAGGTGACATAATCCGGAAGCACTCGATCAACTTCCACTGTGATGAGGACGACACACAACTTTACTTGTCGATGGAGCCAGACGACACAAGCCAGTTTACTCATCTGCAAGACTGCCTGAAAGACATTAAATCCTGGATGTCTTCTAACTTCTTAATGCTCAATTCAGATAAAACTGAGGTCATCATGTTTGGACCTAAACACCACAGGGACACACTCTTGAATCGGACCTCTACTCTAGATGGCATCACCCTAACTTCGAGTACAACTGCAAGGAACCTTGGGGTCATTTTTGACCAGGACCTTTCCTTCAGCTCCCACATAAAGCATGTGACTAGGACCGCCTTCTTCCATCTGCGAAGTATCGTTAAGATTAGGAATATCCTTTCCCAGAGTGATGCTGAAAAACTGGTGCATGCATTTATCACTTCTCAGCTGGACTACTGCAACTCTCTCCTGTCAGGATGTCCCAAATACTCTCTAAAGAGTCTCCAGCTGGTCCAGAACGCTGCAGCGAGGGTTTTGACGGGAGTTAAGAAGAGAGAACACATCTCTCCCATTTTAGCTTCTCTCCACTGGCTTCCTGTAGGATCTAGAATCGACTTCAAAGTCCTTCTGCTAACTTATAAGGCTCTCAATGATAAAGCTACATCCTATTTGAAAGAGCTCATTAGTCCCTACTGTCAGACCAGAGCACTCCGCTCCCAGAATGCAGGTCTTTTAGTGATTCCCAGTATCAATAAAACCAGACTGGGAGGTAGAGCCTTTAGTTACCGGGCTCCTCTACTGTGGAACCAGCATCTCTCCATGGGTCAGAGAGGCAGACACTTTAACTACGTTTAAGTCCAGGCTTAAGACCTTCCTCTATGACAGAGCCTTCAGTTAGGACTGGTTCAGGTAGCTCTGAACCATTGATAGCTATGCTGCTACAGGCTTAGACTGCTGGGGGACACATCAGGTTACATGGAGCCCTTCCCTCCTCTTCTCTCCTCTCCTCTCCTCTCCTCTCCTCCTCTCTCCTCCTCTCCTCCCTGCACATTTTTGGAACTGTCATTACCACTACTTGTTGCACTTTGTAGTTTGGCCTTGGTGTCTCGCAGTCTCTCTGTGTTTCCACAGATCCACCAGAGCCCCAACCTCCGCCTGCATCGCCCCCCCCCCCCCTTATTCCCTACTGTTACACCGGCCTGCGCTCCCCTTCCATGAACCAGTCTGCCATCCAGTCCCCCATCAAGCTGGCTTGCTCTCCCTGCCTCCCCTTCCATGAACCAGTCTACCATCCAGTCCCCCATCAAGCTGGCTTGCTCTCCCTGCCTCCCCTACCAGAAGCTTCCTTCTTCAACTGTTATTAACATTTCCATGTTTCCTACATTCTGCATTGTAAACTGTTTTCTTGTCTGTAGCAACATCTACTGCACGTCTGTCCGTCCTGGGTGAGGGATCCCTCCTCTGTTGCTCACCCTGAGGTTTCTCAGATTTTTCCCTGTTAAAAGGGTTTTCTATGGAGTTTCTCCTCAGTCGATGTGAGGGTCTAAGGGCAGAGGATGTTGTTATGATGCCATGAAGCCTGGAGACAAACTGGTGGTGAAAACGGGCTCTACAAAGAAAATTGCCTTGCCTTGCCTGACAAAATGTATTACTTAGAAACAGAGCATAATGAGTATGATGTGTGCAATGTTAGCCACGATATCCAGACATGGCATGAGATCATGGGTCACTGCAACTATGAAGATATATTGAAACTGCAGGATGTTACAGTAGGCGTGCACATTAAAGGTACTCAGCGTAGGCCTGAAAAGGAATGTGATGTCTGTATACAGGGAAAGCTAACACAAACGAGAAACAGAGAACCAGTTGAGAAAGTGAAAGCACCTCTTGAGATGGTTAACACAGACCTTGCAGGTCCAGTTCCAAACGAGTCTATTGCAGGTTTTGAATACATGCAGTCCTTCACAGATGTGTGTACCGGAGCAGCATTTGTCTACTTTCTAAAGGCAAGAAGTGATGCACTCCAAGCTACTGAGAAGTTTTTAGCGGATGTAGCGCCGTATGGCAGGGTAAAATGCATCCGTTCCGACAATGGGACAGAGTACACCAACCGTGAGTTCCAGGAACTACTGAGAAAGAACAGGATCAAGCACGAGACATCCTGTCCCTATTCCCCGCACCAGAACGGGATAGCTGAGAGGGAAGGACGTACACTGTTTGAGATGGCTAGGTGTACGCTTATCGACAGTAACTTACCAAAGAGCTTGTGGCACCATGCTGACCAAGAAGCAGCCTTCACAAGGAGCAGGTGCTTTCGTAAGCACACGGGGACTACTCCCTACACAGCAATGACAGGCAAAAAGAGGGACTTATCTAAAATACACAAGTTTGGAGCGGTGTGCTACGTCTTGTTAAGTTCGTCACCCAGACAACGTGTGACAGTGGTACGCAGACACTGGAGGGTGAATTAGACCGTAGAGCGGGGGATGAGGAGAGAAACACACCTAGTCTTAGCAGGGAGGCAGGTGAGCAGACTGACGGCATTCAGCTAATAGAGGGTGGTGGCGAGGAGCATCCTAGGGTGACATCACACGCCTCAGACAGTGGGAGCAGTGGGAGATACCCCACCCGGGAGCGTAAGCCGCCGGGCTATCTCAGAGATTACATCCAGGAGGAAGGGAGTGAGGAAGAAGACAGTTGTCTAACTACAGTAGATTACTGCTATAGAGCAGTGAGTGGTGTGGCAGTTACATTTAGAGAAGCTGTGACATCACCAGAGGCAGGAAAGTGGCAGGAGGCAATGAACGAGGAGATGAAGTCCTTAGAGGACAATCAGACATTCACTTTGACCAGGCTACCAGAGGGCAGGAAGACAGTGGGAGGAAAATGGGTGTACTCCATCAAAGAGGATAGTGAGGGACGGGAGCAATACAAGGCTCGGTTGGTGGCAAAGGGTTATAGTCAGCGGGCGGGGATAGATTATGCTGAGACATTCTCAGCTACAGCTAATCTAACCAGTGTACGAGTAGTGATGCAGAAAGCAGCTGAAGACAACTTGATCCTCCACCAGATGGATGCGAAGACAGCCTATCTGCACGCGCCAATATACATGGAGCAACCTGAGGGTTATCATAGGGGAGGAGAAAAACTAGTTCGTAAACTAGAGAAGTCCATTTATGGCCTAAAACAGTCTGGGCGTAACTGGAATGAGATGCTACACACCAGTCTGATAGGAGACAGCTTTACACAAAACCCAGCAGACCATTGTGTCTACACAAAGGAGTCTAAGAAGACAGGGAAGGTGATAATCGTAGTGTGGGTGGATGATATTATCATCGCAGCGAGTAACACACAGAGCCTAGAACAAGTGAAGAACATGCTTTCCACCAGGTTTAAAATGAAGGACCTGGGCAGACTAAAGCATTTCCTTGGCGTAGACTTCCACCAGACTGAGGGGTGTGTAAAAATGTCACAAAAGAGATATGTGGAAAAGATACTGAGTCGCTATGACATGCAAGAGTGTAGGACTAGGGAGACACCATGTGAACAAAAACTAGACTGCAATGAACAGGCACCTAAAATGACAGACGTGAGAACGTCCAGAGAGGCAGTGGGGAGCCTCATTTACCTGAGCATGCGTACCCGTCCCGACACATGTTCTGTGGTAAGCAGGTTATCCCAGCATTTTGCTGACCCCACAGATGAGCACTGGGTTACTGTTAAGCATGTGTTACGCTATTTGAGAGGTACAGCAGACAAGGAGCTCTGCTTCAGAAAAAGCAGTGAGGGTCTAGGTCTTCAGGCCCGTAGTGATGCGGACTGGGCGGCCGGCACCACAGACAGACGCAGTACCACAGGGTATCGTGTGAGCATGTGTGAAGGTAGCCCACTAGTCTCATGGGAGACTAAGAAACAGCCCACAGTGGCGCTGTCAACGTGTGAAGCCGAATACATGGCGCTAGCCTCAACAATACAGGAGTGCATTTATCGAGAGCAACTACTAAAAGGCATGGGTACCTATGAGTACTTGGAAACAGTTGCGTATGAGGACAACCAAGGTACTATTGCGCCTGTAAAGAATCCTGTGTGTAGGCAGAGGTGTAAACACGTGGACATTAAGTACCACTTTATCAGGTCCATTATCAAAGATGAAAGAATGACGCTCCTTTACTGTCCCACAGAGGACATGGTCGCAGATGCTTTGACCAAGCCTGTCTCCAAGTTGAGCTTAAAGAAATTTGCAGGGGTCATGTTTGGTGCGGAATTGTTTTTTTTTTTTTTTTTTTTTATGTTCGTTGTGAAACTAACTGCCCGTTTTTGTTCACTTATTTTATGAGGGTTAAACAGTTAACAGTGCATTCGTAAGTGGGAGTGTTGAGTATCGTGGTATGATTGACTGTAACTGTGCTACTGCTCATGTCACTGTCACTGATGTGTGACGTCACTGTTCTGCATGTAGGGGGCACGCACGTGCCAAGTTCTCTCTCTCTCTCTCTCTCTCTCTCCCCTTCTGCCTCGAGCTGGATGATCACGGGTGACGGCTCCGTTCAAATAAATGTGCCACAAGAGGCTGCAAGGATATTTCTTTTATTAGCAAGCGTTGCTTATTAGGTAAACATGCAAAGTTTAACAGTGGCTCTGAAAGTGGGCGGAGACAGCGAGAAACTCAAGGTTCATTGACAAAAACCTGGTCCCGACCAGGTGAGTTTCATAGCGTCTGTTACTGCGGTAACTGACCGAGAGTTTAAGTTACCGCTGTCTGTGAAACAGGCTAGAGTGAACCCTCTTTCTCTGGTTTGAGTGACCTCCCTTTGTGAAACGGAAAACTAATAAGTTTTCCTTATTTCAGGGTTGGTAGACCCCGAGTTTTCACTAAACCTGCTTTGTGAAACGGACCCCAGGTTTGTGTATGATTGCTTGCATACGAATTGATACCTCAGTTGTTGACTTTCACACTTGTTGGTTCCGCCCTTGTTGCTAAGTTGCCGGTGCCCCTGTGGTTTTATGAATGTGGAGCTGATGAGGAGGAATCAACTCCAGATGTTCCCTGAAAACCTCCTCTTCCGTGCTGGTTCACCTCTAGAAACGAAGCTGGAATGGACGCGCGAAACAGAGGGAGGAAACCACGGCGTTTCACTGCTTTGGATGTTTAGAATCTCACGACAAGCCGGAGAAACAGTTCCTGAAGAAGTCACGTGGTCACTGCCGGCTCGCGAGGCTTCAAACGTCATCAATACGCGCTTATAAACAAATCCTGGACGACTCGACACATCACTTCAGGTGCCAGAGACGGTGCAGCATGTTCTTATTTCGTGTAGATGTTACATCCGGGAGAGGCAGGTACTGATCAAACAGCTGCGTGAAGTGGGGCTTAGGAAGGTGACAGTTGCAGCCATCCTGGAGGAGGGGGGGTGTTTGAGTTTTTAACAGCCACAGGACTGCAACAGTGAGTGTAGTGGGAGTAGTGATGTGAAGATCCAGCAGGAGGCAGCAATGCAACTCAAGCTGCCGTTAGACAGCAAAGAAGAAGGAGAAGGAAGAGGCCACATCACTACTGCT
Source organism: Aulostomus chinensis (assembly GCF_037954235.1). NCBI lineage: Eukaryota > Metazoa > Chordata > Actinopteri > Syngnathiformes > Aulostomidae > Aulostomus > Aulostomus chinensis. The sequence goes on along the minus strand of NC_141343.1, from coordinate 5,992,500 downwards.
GTTACCAGGTTAGCGAGTTCAGCGAACGTTCGCGAGTCTGGAGCAGCACAGAGTCAACAGCTTGGACTCAACTTGTTTTGAAGAAGAAGCAGAAGAAGAAATCTCTGTTCTCCTGAAGGTTGATTTGCGCCAGTAGAGCCTCAACATGTGCGCCACGCAGCTGCTGCGGGTGTCGGTCCAGGAGCGGATCCTCGCCGCCGCTGAAGACTTCCTGCTGCAGCTGGGAGAAGGAGACTCAGCGGCTGGAGTCCCGGGGCTGAGAGCGCTGCTGACCGAGCGGCTGGCGGCGGCCGCGGAGCAGATCGTGGCTCTGCTGGAGGAAACCGTGGCGGAGTTCGAGCGGGAGATCCGCCGACAGAGGTTGCTGCTCGATGCCGTGCTGAAGCACCGAGTTACGCTGGACAGAACAGGTGAGTCCCCGCCAGGAGAACCGGGAGGCGGCGCTCACGGGAATGCTAGCTAACAAGTGTCTCTGGTCAAGCTGTGTCCACAATCCGGGTCACTGTTCCGACCGTCTGAGCCGGAGTGGAACAACGTAGAATTGTTTAATAGTTGAAGGCCATTCGGTGTTGTTGGAGGCGTTAAGCCTCACCAGGCTCGGGACACGCTTAGCGCCATCTTGGCTGCTGCCTGACCAACATGTAGATGGCGCCGTCGGGTTTTTGGAATGCGTCTCTGCCGGCATTTGCTCAGGCCCTCCAGCCCGTTCACTGAATTTTTACGACTTTCTGGTATTTTTATGGTAGAAAAACATCCAAAAGAAGTGACACGCAATAAGATTAATATTTTCAATTTGCGTGTTCGCGCCATTGAGAATCTGAATTTATTTGCCTGTCCACATTGACCTGTAATCCCAATGCATGAAATATTTGTATCCAGGTTGGTGTGAACACAGCATCAGCCAGTATCTTTGTCTTTGGTCACGCTTGACTCCACATAACCACTGCTGGCAGGTTTCTTCTCAATGAATGTAATCAAAGCTCAACATCGTCCCAGGCTCACTAATGAGCCCCTCCACGCGTGTGTGAGCCTGGCCCTGACTCCATTCAGGTCCAGGGTTAAAATCCTGTCAGGACAAGTTGGAGCTCACATTCTCTCACTGAGCAAAAAAGTGGGGGTGCGGGACACAAGAGGGGAGGAAGCCAACATAAGAGCTTCTGAACTTTTGCTTCAGTAAATTTTCCCTCACCAGGCCTCTTTAAATTGTAGTTGAATACCCGTCCTGCAGGATCACATGATAGAAATTAACATTTTGACAAGCAGATATGATGATGAATGGACAAAAGCATTCACCTTTGAATTGACCTATGACCTTTGACCTTGGTGACACAACGTTGATGCAAGCATCTGAAGCCAGCGTTTCTATTCCCAGTTTGCTGACTGGTTCTCAGTAGCAGGATGTCTCTTTTCATTTAGTTTATTTCTGTTTCTGTCTGTTGCTCCACTGTTTCAGAGTCAAATGAAGAGATTTCTGATGTTGCTGTTTGTGTCCTGCAGATGTGGAGCAGCTGCTGGTGATTAAAGAAGAGGTTCCCCCTGAGCTGCAGGACCAAGAGCCCCCACACATTAAAGAGGAGTCAGAGGAGCTCTGGACCAGTGAGGAGGGAGGGCAGCTTCAAGGGCAGGAGGAGGCTGATATCACCACGTTCCCCTTCACTCTGGTCCCTGTGAAGAGTGAAGAGGAAGAAGAGAAACCTCAGTTCCCACAGCTTCATCAGAGTCAAACTGAGGAGAACTTGAAAGAAGAGTCTCTGACCAGCAGCCAAATTCATCATCTGAAAACAGAAGCTGCTGAAGAAGAGTGTGGAGAACCAGAACCAGAACCAGCCAGCAACGGAGGTCCAGATCCACTTGTACAACTTGAGACTGACCACCGGATGTCAGACTCTTCTGATGCTGAGACTGAAGTCAGTCAGGATGATTGGGTCACACCTGATAACACGGCCACCTCCGAGCAAAGGGAACACTTCTGCTCAAAGAGGAATCTGCTTCAGAAATCAAGCCCAGGACAGGAAGCAGCTCATTGCAGCTCAAAAGAGCAAAAAGTGAAGACTGAAAGAGAATCAGAGATCGCCAGGAACATGACCTTTGGTCCTGCTGAATCTCAGAGAGAAGTCAGTGAGGAGGGGCATCCCTTTAGGTGCTTAATATGCAGTAAAGGTTTTAGTTACAGAAGGAGTTTAGATATACACATGAGAACGCACACAGGGGAGAAACCATTCCCATGTTCCGTTTGTGGCACAAGATTTACAGAAAAAAGACATCTGAAAAGACACATGAGAACGCACACTGGGGAGAAACCATTCCCCTGTTCAGTTTGTGGCACAAGGTTTTCAGAAAAAGGATATCTTAAAAACCACATGAGAACGCACACTGGGGAGAAACCATTCCCCTGCTCCTTTTGTGGCAAAAGCTTCTCAGTCAAGGGATCTTTGAAAGCGCACATGAGCACACACACTGGGGAGAAACCAGTCCCCTGCCCTGTTTGTGGCAAAGGATTCTCAGAAAAGGGTCAACTGACTAGACACATGAGAACGCACACTGGAGAGAAACCATTCTCCTGCTCAGTTTGTGGCAAAAGGTGGTCAGAAAAGGGAAATCTGAAAAAACACATGAGAACACACACTGGGGAGAAACCATAACTCTTAAGCACGATAAAAGAGTGGGAGATGCATGTTGAGGGCAAAAAAATACAACAGTGAACCAAAACTGAACTAAAAGAGCAATGTGAAGGGATTTGCAGTAGAGTCAGTGGTGTGTGTGTGTGTGTGTGTGTGTGTGTGTGTGAGAGAGAGCATGAGGGAGGTGTAAGGAAGAGATGTCGGCTGCTGAAAATCCTTCTGGCTCAGAAAGGACGCTGTGCTGCTGGGCGCCGCTTTAACAAATACACAGTGGCTGTGTGACAGCTCGGTTGGCTCTCTGGTGTATCAGGGCCAGGACAGAAGTTGGTCCCTGACCCTCCAGGAGGGGGGGCTGTGGTGTAGGCTGAATTTTCACAGTGAAGGTCTTCTTCTTCTTTTACAGCTGAATTAAAATGTAATCAGCTGTCCACACACCTTTGAACTGTCCTCATAAACTTGTTTTTTAATAAACTTTCTGTACACTTTTAAAGTTCTCAGTGCTTTTGCTTACATGTAGAGGCTCTGCTTGAATCACCACTGATGTGCTTTACTACTTGTTATGTGTATGTTACTGTCATTATTTGTCTGTTTATCCACTGCTGAGGGAGTGGTTAAGGCAGTGGGTGGGCTCGTTTACACTCTGAGAGAAGCCAATTGAATCTAACAATGAAATGAATGAGGAGCAAAGGCTTTCAACTCATTCACAGAGGCATTGAATCTTGGCGAGTCAATTACAAATCTGACTCATTGATGAGAGTGTACTTAGCACTCGATTCAATCTTTGATGAAAACATCACTTTAGAACTCCTGATAACTCCGTATTCCTCCACCAGCTCCTCAGGGTCCTCACTGAGAGACAAAGCAGGTGCTCGGAGGCTGCGAGCTGTCCTTGTTTTCATGGAATCGTTCCTCAAACACAACAGGAAATAAACTGTATGAACGAGTCAGTGAGATTCAGAAGATGGAGGAATTCCAGGAAGTTACACAGGTATCAGCTGATCAACCCGTCTACATGCGGAGGTCACTCACACATTCATAAAACCACAGGTAACTACAGGGGCACCGGCCACTTAGCAACAAGGGCGGAACAAAAAAAGTGTGAAAGCCAACAGTTGGAGACTGAGTGGGATGAGAGCTGTGTTACTGTTGGGCAGAGCCGGGGTGGGACTCCAAATCTGACTGGGAGGAATTAATACCAGAACGCGCCGCATAGCGCGCCACTGCCAAAATAGCGTGAAATGGTGGCGTCTGTCTGACAGACTATCATACCTCAAGAGGTGGTCAAACTTTTCAGGCTAATTTTGGCCAGATCCACCAACTATTTTGTGCAGTAAAATTAGCAATAAATTCTCATTACTATGTGAAAACAGAGGTGTAATAATTACTTCATTAATTTCTCTATTGTTATTGGTCAGTGGTCAGGTTATCACTGACTCAACAGTATTCCCCTTTACAGTCTTCAAACACACTGACATAGAAAATGAAAAAGACAAGGCAGGTCCAAATCACACAAAACACTGCCTTAAAAAAGTCAGCAGGTGGCAGTGGCACATTTTAGTTGTTTCTTTTATGTAAATTAAAATACAAAAAACTGCAAACCACACAATTTCTCGTGAGATATGAAACAATAAAACAGAACAGTAATTCACACAATCACAGCTTCAATAACACACAAAATAAGACAAAATAAAGTGCACAACTTGCACAGATATGTATCCTTGCACCTGGCCCCCTGCCTTAAAGGTCACTAGGTTGCAGCGGCACCACAAAACCACAGAAATGCAAATAATAATGAAGAAAACAATACAGATCTGTTTCTTGTATGTAAACTAAAATACAAAATAATCTAAACCACCCAAACTTTAATGAGATTTTAAACAATAAAACAGAACAACACAGAACACACGATCACAGCCTCAATAACACAAAATAAGACAAAATAAAGCGCACAACTTGCACAACTTCAAGTATTTATTATTGCACCTGGACCTTGCTGTGATCCAAATATGGGACCCACGATTTGAAAACAAAACAAAATAAAAAAATAAACACTGCCTTAAAAGTCAGTAGGCGCCAGTGGCACATTTTAGTTAAATTACACAATGTTGTCGCTGGTATGTCTCTGATTTGTGGGTTGGGACCCAAAAAATAAAGTGCTGCGACTTGCATGCATGTGTCAACAAATCATTATGGCAACTGGCCATTTACTGTGAACCACTTACGTATGGGTTTGGAGTGGTGGGACCCACAGTTTTGAAACCACTGCCTTAGAAGGTCAGCTGGCGGCGCATCAGGATTGATGCGCCGCCAGGTTGCAGTGTCAGGTTGCAGTGTCCAGTGGATACTGGACACTGCAACCTTGTCTATAATGCTGTCAGTGTCAAGGCTCCATCTGATTTGACATCAACAAAAATGCCTCGAGGCGGTCCTGGGTCATGGAGCTGCTCAGTCTGTTCTTCACAAATTTCAAAGTGGAAAAGGTCCTTTCACAGGCCACTTGTGTAACAGACAGGGTCAACAAAAACTTGTACGCTAGACCAATGGTATGGTAGGTGTGGCTTAGCAGGTTGTAGCGGGACAGGATCAGATAGCGGCACATGGGGCCGTTCCTACAAGAGGAACAGTTGGGCTGGGCCGAGGCAACAATTCCTCCTTCAACACTTTACTGTGTTGTGCACAACCTGTTTCTTTTTCAAGTTGGTTGATATTAAGTGTTTTTCTGTTGTCTTATATGTTATCTTTGAATAATACTTTGAACAAATGTATACTTGTAAGTCAAGCATACATGTGATATAGGTTTACGTGGAGCTAAAGACAAATATTCTTGGCATGTGCTTCCATACAATCCTGATCATATGTGAGTCTCTCTTTGTTGTGGAAATGGCCCCAATTAGTCTGATTACTCAGGAAGAGCTGTGAGGCCCCCTTGTAAAACACCTTTAACTACATTCTGAGGTTCAGGAGTTTAAATAAGGTTACATGCAGCAATGCCATTGATTTACCTGGGATGCATGAGCAGGAGATCCTGGTGCCGCTACAAACATTAAAGAAGTGCATTGATTAACAAACGTTAATGTTGTTGGTCCGTTTTCTCCTTCTTTGGGAACTGCCACAGAAACATCTTAACAACATGGGTGAAGACAGAATTGAGAATTCCATGATTCACATTTGTGTTGTCTGCAATAAATGCTGTCATTTGATCAAATGAGAATCCAAATGTGTCAAGTGACTGCTCTATGAGAGCTCCAATCCCAGCAGTGGACTCATCCACATTCTGGAGGAAACCCAGCATTTTGTTGGTGACCCCAGATTCTGAACAGCAAGAGGAAACATCTTCCTGTTGCCTTTATTTGATGCATCTGTCTGAATGAGAATGGGAGGGGTTTATCTGCTGAGAGGCTCTTGAGAACATCACCCACTGCCTTTGGAGGGAGGACATCTTGAACCACTGCCTTTGGAGGGAGGACATCTTGAACCACTGCCTTTGGAGGGAGGACATCTTGAACCACTGCCTTTGGAGGGAGGACATCTTGAACCACTGCCTTTGGAGGGAGGACATCTTGAACCACTGCCTTTGGAGGGAGGACATCTTGAACCACTGCCTTCGGAGGGAGGACATCTTGAACCACTGCCTTCGGAGGGAGGACATCTTGAACCACTGCCTTCGGAGGGAGGACATCTTGAACCACTGCCTTTGGAGGGAGGACATCTTGAACCACTGCCTCTGCCTTTGCTGATGGTTCAGAATGAAAAGATGGAGAAACTGTCAGATGGAGAGGCTTTGAAGATTGGAGCCACCACAAACCCAGTTTTCCCAGAGGCTGATTCCTGAAACCATCAATAAAACTCAGCATCCACTTTTTCTGAATGTTCAATGATGTTTTGATTCATTCTTCTAGAATCATCTGAACAAACCTCCCTCAACACAGTGAAGCTAAAATGATTTGGCCTTCATCTGACAGGAGGAGTTTCTTTTCCCAGTGATTCCATTGATAGTGAAAAGCTTTGCAGCACTCACTGGAAAGTCCTGAGGCTCGTCCCATTCTGAAGCAGGCAGTTGCTCCAAGCCAGCCCACACTTTCACTCTCTTGTGTAGGAGTGAAGAACATCAGAATGAAGAATCATCACTCTTTCATTGGGGCTCCTTTCTCCTTGTTCTGATACAGAAATTCAACAGCTTCTATCTTTGATTTGACAGGAAATGTTGATGACACACTGGGATTTTTTGGTGTTCCTGCTGTCACTGTCAAGTGCCAGCTTAACATGTGAGAGGTAGCAGGATCATCCATGTGTTCATGTTTACAGCAGACAAGGAGGAAACCTGGGAGGATTTCAGTGACTTTCATCAACAGTTCACACTTCATCTTCTAAGTGTAAAGTTTAAAATGAGATGGCCAGGAGTTGAACCTAGAACCTTCAAATTCATAGTCAGACATGTTATCCATTGCGCCACCAGGCCTGCAAAGAGGTAACTATGTTCATGTGTACTTGATTTTACAGAACATCTAAACACTGGTGGCATTTTATGGTGACACAATGGTGCAGTAGTTAGCACTCGAGCCCCAGCTGTGTGAGTCTCCATGTTCTCCCTGTTCCTGTGTGGGTTCTCTCTGGTACTCCAGCTTCCTCCCACAGTCCAAAGACATCAAGAGGGGACGAGGCTGATTGATACTCTAAATTGACCGTAGGTATGAATGTGAGTGTGAATGGTTGTCTGTCTCTATGTGTTGGTCCTGTGATGGACTGGTGACCTGTCCAGGGTGAACCCCGCCCCTTGACCAATGTCAGCTGGGATAGGCTCCACCCCCCACAAACCTTATCAGATAATCAGTATAGAAATGGAAATTCAGCTTCTATGTTGAATCAGAAAAACCTTTTGAAGTCTACTTTTGCTTCAGTCAGAAAGTGGACTATTGTTAACTCTCACAATGGTTGGTGATTCTGCAGGAATCTTTTCCACCCCTTTGTAACAGAAACACATCTCTAAAAAAAAAAGGGCTTTTTTTTTTGTTCTTTTCTTTTAGCAGAGGAGGGTTTTGATCCATCGACCTCTGGGTTCTGGGCCCAGCACACTTCCTCTGCTCCACTCTGCTCTACCATTGAATGAACAGTCCTTGATTTAGGAGAGCAGGATTGTGAAAAGAACAGGAAGCTGAATTTTGAATGTTTCCCAATTTGGCTCTGAAGCAGGAGGTCTTGTAGAAACAGGAAGTGACCCTAGCGAGCATCGAGGGTTAAAACTGCAACATGTGTGTCCCCTCTGCTCCGTTCCTCAGGTTCTTTTGTTTTCCTACTAGTCGGCTCTGAGGGACTGCTGCTGATTCCTGGGGCTCAGGAGGAGGAGAATTACCTGCTGCCATCTCTGAGACCCTGGTTTGCTGATCTCAGGCAAACTCTCACTCAGGTTCTGTTCATGAGTTCACTTCAGCAGAACAATGAGTTCTTTGTCTGAACAGAACTCAGTTCCTATTGATTGTGTGTTGCATTTGAAAGCTCAGAGGGCAAACCTGTACCTGGATGACGAACTCAAATTGGTCAAGATTTTGAATATGCGACTGTGAACACTCACCTGTTGATAAAAATGGTGGCGGGCAGCTGTGGTGAGAGTCGATCAACACTGACTTGTCTAGAGTCGTCTTTACATTTAATAACGGGGACAAGTTTGAAATTCTGTGTGGACACGGGTTTGAAAAGATAAAGTGACTTGTCACCAAAATGTTTTGCTAAATAGATCACACGAATAAAGTCTACTGACTGCTGCAATCGTTAGCCAATAGAAGGAGGACATCGCGTTGTCAGCGCCAATTGTGGTGTAACAATGCATGATGACCGTTCATTTTACTGTTTTACTGCTTCACAAATACAAACAAGGGCAGGCAAAAGGTGGCAGTAATTAGCTGATGCTAATGATCAGCGCAGAATAAGAAGTCAACACGTCATCAGTTCCGGTGAGTGCACCGCGTGGCAGAATGTGATTTGGGACAGCACTGCACCCTCTAAACTGGTGCACTGCGCCATTGAGTACATAGTCTGATTAGTATACTCAGTTTGAAAATTCTAAGTCAGCAGTATGGAAGTATGCGATGAGGGACACAGCAACAGACTCTCATCTGTCCTTCTTCCTCCCTCATGTGTGCAGTGTAGACCTCACACACTGAATTTAACCTGAAAACTTGATGATGATGAATGGTACCTCATTAAGAGATCTGTCACATGCATCTGCTGTGGAGGGTCTATCCGTCCATCCATATTAAGATCAAGTAGCAACTCAGCAGCTGATCAACAGAGTCCTAAGCACCAGAAAAGCCTGTTCATCGTCCCTGGGTGGCTCCAACCACCAGCCTCTCTGTTAATCACTTCTAGGCTGGACTACTGCAACTCTCTCCTGTCAGGATGTCCCAACAACTTTCTAAAGAGTCTCCAGCTGGTCCAGAACGCTGCAGCGAGGGTTTTGATGGGAGTTAAGAAGAGAGAACACATCCCTCCACTATAGCTTCTCACCACTGGCTTCCTGTAGGATCTAGAATCGACTTCAAAGTCCTTCTGCTGACTCATCAGGCTCTCAATGATAAAGCTACATCCTATTTGAAAGAACTCATTAGTCCCTACTGTCCGACCAGAGCACTCCGCTCCCAGAATGCAGGTCTGTTAGTGACTCCCGGTATCTCTAAAAACAGACTGGGAGGTAGAGCCTTCAGGTACCGGTTCCTCTACTATGGAACCAGCTCTCTCCATGGGTCAGAGAGGCAGTCACTTTAACTGCTTTTAAGTCCAGGCTTAAGACTTTCCTGTATGACAGAGCCTTCAGTTAGGACTGGTTCAGGTAGCTCTGAACCATTGATAGCTATGCTGCTACAGGCTTAGACTGCTGGGGGACACATCAGGTTACATGGAGCCCTTCCCTCCTCTTCTCTCCTCTCCTCTCCTCTCCTCTCCCCCTCTCTCCTCCTCTCCTCCCTGCACATTTTTGGAACTGTCACTACCACTACTTGTTGCCCTTTGTAGTTTGGCCTTGGTGTCTCGCAGTCTCTCTGTGTTTCCACAGATCCACCAGAGCCCCAACCGCCGCCTGCATCGCCCCCCCCCTCTTATTCCCTACTGTTACACCGGCCTGCACTCCCCTTCCATGAACCAGTCTACCATCCAGTCCCCCATCAAGCTGGCTTGCTCTCCCTGCCTCCCCTTCCATGAACCAGTCTGCCATCCAGTCCCCCATCAAGCTGGCTTGCTCTCCCTGCCTCCCCTTCCATGAACCAGTCTACCATCCAGTCCCCCATCAAGCTGGCTTGCTCTCCCTGCCTCCCCTTCCATGAACCAGTCTACCATCCAGTCCCCCATCAAGCTGGCTTGCTCTCCCTGCCTCCCCTACCAGAAGCTTCCTTCTTCAGCTGTTATTAACATTTCCATGTTTCCCACATTTTGTATTGTAAACTGTTTTCTTGTCTGTAACAACATCTACTGCACGTCTGTCCCTCCTGGTGAGGGATCCTCCTCTGTTGCTCACCCTGAGGTTTCTCAGATTTTTCCCTGTTAAAAGGGTTTTCTATGGAGTTTTTCCTCAGTCGATGTGAGGGTCTAAGGGCAGAGGATGTTGTTATGATGCCATGTGAAGCCCTGGAGACAAACTGTTTGTGAAAACGGGCTCTACAAACAAAATTGCCTTGCCTTGCCTTAACAGCCAAGTGCGCTGACCGATTGAGCCACAGAGACTCAGAGTCACATGCTGCACTGCCATGCTACCCCAATGTAAAACTGGATTTCCATTTATGGATACTTAACATTTAATACATTGCTCTATATTTTCCAATATATGACAGTATATTTTTTGCATTATAGGAGCGATTTTAATGTCTGTCTTTGCTCTCTAAACTCTGACTCTCCTGTTCTTGGTGCTGACTGAATTCTACCACCTGACAGACTGAAGGCTCATATTGGTGATGGATCCATAAATGTAGGAAGGTCTTGTTTCAATGGCAGGAACCAATCAGACCAGCCTCCTCCTGGTAAAACAGCTCTACTCATCAAGCCCCTGACCCCAGACTCTTCTTGGTGAACTGATCAGAGATCAGATTAGTAGAGAAGCAGTGACACAAAGGGAAACGTCCTCATTCCCTGAACGCAGCTTCATCAAACAGAGCAGTTGCTAACTGTTCACCTGCAGTAGTGAAGTCTTCAGGACAGGAAGTTGACCAAACATGGGAAGTTTGACTCTGATCAACCAGGCAGGGAGGAGTTATCAGAGTGATTGTTGTGATGAATCATCAAACTCTCCATCACGCCGTGGTCTCAGCGTTTGACCTGAAGTCCCAGGCTTCAAGGGTTCTCACCAAACTCAGGGTGGGTCTGACCACATCTTAAGGAAGTAATTCCACCAGTATTAAACTCAACGCCATGTCTCACTACTACAGAGACCCCTGATTCTGAGGTGAGTCATTTGGAGGTTGATCTCATAGTAGATAAAACTGCAGGTTCACTACCACCAACTCCAGACTCCATTGCTCCTTTAAAAAGATAGTTCAACAACAGAGAACAGCTGTGTGGTGTGATTCCATCACCAGGCAACTAAAGCAAGAGGCAGAATCGTCTTCAAATGGATAAGAAGGTCCTCAGTAAAGACAGAGACGCCTATTATTCATCACTAACAGAGGAAAATAAAAAGAGTCCAGGTTTCTTTTCAGCACCGAGCTAAACTGACAGAGTCCTGACTCTGTAGACCCTGGATTCCTTCAGCTCTCAGTAGAGACGACTTTAGGAGTTTCTTTGATGACAAAATATGAACTATTAGGATCAAATTAATCAGCTCCTGCCCTTGTAGATAAATTCATTCATATATTTGCTTTAACTGTAGATTAATCCATACATATATATTTGCTTAAACTGTAGTTAAATTTATACATGTATTTACTTAAAATAGAGTGCAGGAAACACAAGGCAGTGAAGCACAGACCAGATTGTACAAGAGTGGACACAGGTGAAAAGGTCACAACAGGGAATAGCAGGAGTGTAGCTCATGGCTAGCATCACTCCCTCAAGCTAAACAGGTCAGAACAGAGTCCACAGAATTTCTACGGTAGGATGAAGTGGTGGGAGTCAGAGGTAGATAAGAGCAAGGTCATGGATCAGGGAAAGAGAGGTTTTGATCTTCACAGATGCAACAAGAAGTCTACGATGGGAACGGATGGTGCTGGCACGAGGTCAGACAGAAGATTCTGCAAAATAACACGAAGATCAAAAATACGCACTTGCACGTAGACGCGATCACGTCAGCACCTCCCCTGTAACACATAAAACTGGAGAGAGAGTGAGATTGTTGGACTTCTTGCCCCAACGCCAGGGACGACGCATCTGCGTGTGCTGACTCCAGCATAGGGGAAGACGATCTCCAGAGCTCTGGATTCGTTCCTGTTAATCTGAATAAATTCTTTTGAACCAACTAGAAGGTGTCCTCTCCAGATTTTGAACAGCGCAATATAGACTCTGTGGGTCCTTCTGATTGATTAATAATGACTTGTTGAAAAAGTCCTACACCCTGAATAGATGCTAATTTACCTGTAAACTCAGTAAACATAGAAACTGCTGTTAAACCGGATAATTATTTAGATCACTTTTATCAAATTAACAATCCAGAACTTAAGTCTAGGGCTGGACTGGGACCAAAAAATGGCCCTGGCATTTTTGATCCCTGGCAGCCCACCATGGTTATTTACACGATATGTGCAAGCACACGCCATACCAGAGGATGTATGTGCACATTTTGAAGTTTCAAAAATTAAAATAAAGTGCAGTATTCTACACGGAAGAGAGCAACCATGTTAAAAGAGTGATACTCTTTCACTACTCACAGAGACCTTCTTCTTCCACTACACGTTCCAACACCTGATGTCTCTTCTCAACCTGCTCACGGTGTCCTGTCAGCTGTCTTCCCTCAAGGAGGTGGCCAATCTTGCTCTGGAGCAGTTTAAAAAACATGCCTCAGCACACTGCCTCTGTGCCATGCCTCTCTCATGCTCCTCTACTCTTTGGTGCACATGCCTCCAGTCTGTCAGGCCTCTAATGAAGACGCTTGGATCATTGGGCTTGCTAAAAGCAGCAAACAAAACAAAACAAAGCATGACGTTGACCACAATAAGTCAGCCATTTCCAGGTCATGCCGTCCGTTCTAACGAAGAGCCTCAGGACGACAGGGTTTATGGAATCTTGTTGAGGATGAAACTTAAAAAAATCATTCCTCTGTGTGGAAGAAGGGCGACTAAAATAGTCTCCAACTGTCTGATCTGACTCCTCCACTTCCATTGCAACAGCATGGCTTGACTAAGAGAAAGAGAGAGAGGCAGGGATGTTAGTGTCACTAGTGTTTCCTCTCTGTTTACCAATGATTAATCATCCATTTTCAGCAAATCAATATTTCTCTAATATTATGTGATAATAAAAACTGTAAGCTGCAACACCTGCAAACTCAAACTATAACTTTATGGCAAGCTTAAATAACACTGGAAGTTGGACACCAAATCTACTCAAAGCATGATTTGACAACAAAGGCTATAAAGGCAGTTCACACACACACACACACACACACACACACACACACACACACACAGAGAACAAGGTTGTGCACAAACCCTATAAGCTGCTATTATTATGTATGTTTTAAGTCTGACTGAATAAAATTAGTAATGTATAATTATTTCCTAGGTTGAGCATTTGGATATAAGCCTACAATATCCCCAGATACTGTTTAATGTACACCAGGGCCGGCCCAGGACTGTCAATCACAGTCCTGGGCCGGCCCTGGTGTACAACCGCAGAGCTTGTGGTAGCTGCAAACATGTCCGTGATTTTGGCACATTTTGCTGTGTCATCTTTCAGTATTTTTTTTTTTCCCTGAGCTTTTCTGCTCCCCCCTTTCGTTTTTGTTTTTTTTTTCCGTCCATTTAGTACACAGCCACCGCGCTCCCTTCACTTCTGGCCAGGACAAACGATCAGGAGGGAGGGGAGGGGCGGCGAAGGGGCAGCGAAGGGGCAGCCGGCGGGCCAACGAGAGCTGAGAGATTTCATTGGACTAGCCCAATGTCCTTCAAGAAAATCAACCAATGGGCCGCATTTCGGGTCTCCGATACCGTTACGGTCGATTAAAAACTATACACTCTACACAAAAATTATGACAGTTATGGGCCGGCCCAAAGACGTGCATCGGCCCACCGGGCATTGCCCGGTATGCCAGATGGCCAGTCCAGCCCTGCTTAAGTCAATGATAACCTCATTCAAACCTTCTTCCTGTCTCTTAGATTGATTCCTACTTGGCTGCTTAAGGAAGTCTTTCCCTCAGTGAGCACCTCTTTATTAAATCTGATGAATCTGTCTTCAGTGACAGGACATGAGCCACAGTCCTTTAAGGTCGCTATAATGAAACCACTGCTGAAGAAGCCTCCTCGAGACCCTGAGGTTCTAGCCAACTACAGACCGACATCTAACCTCCCCTTTCTCTCTAAAATCCTGGAGAAAGCAGTTGCTAATCAGCTGTGTGACTTCCTACATAACAATCGTTTATTTGAGGGTTTCAGTCCGGTTTTAGAGTCCATCACAAGACAGCACTGGTAGAAACTACTGGCTATATAAATATATATTATAGATAAATACAGGCCTCCTCATCAGTGGCTAAGAAATACATTCAGTCAGTAATGTCAGCAGCATATCAGTCCTCTGAAGCTGTAACGTGAGCCCACGACTACCGACTAGAGGAGAGGTGAAATTACGCCTCTGATCTGAGGTTTGTCCCACAAAAAGAAACGCGATATATGAAAAGTTTTGGATCCATAATGATTCTATCAACAAACACGTTTAATTTGACATTCTGGAGTTTTACTTCATAACCTGGAATGTGCTGTGGAGTGAGTAAGATGGTATTTAAATGGCAGGCTAATGGGATCCTACCCACTCGCGCTAGCACTAGCATTGCAGATAGAGTCAGCAGAAGGACCAGACCAAATGGGTCAAAAACTGTCTCCAGTTGCTGGTAGCACCCTGGGTGAGCTGGGTATAAGGCCAAATGTCCAAAAAAGTGAACCTCCCCTTTGAAGACTGCAGCTGGTCCAGAATGCCGCTGCACATGCATGGACAGGAACTAGGAGGAGAGACCACTAGGGCTGTAATCTCCCAGTCGACTTGTCAATTTTCTAGTCAATACGTTCCACCTCGACAAAAATTGGATTTTTTGCCACGTTAATTTCATCAGGAGGAAAGTACCGAAAGCACCCGTTTCACAGATAACAATCTGTCTTTGAACACCCCCCTTGTTTTTGCTATTTTGGACGAGCCCGCCCCGCTAGAGACAGACAGACTGAAGAATACTCAGGCCAACGTCTGGTGGTTTGATGAATGTATATTTAATTTTGACGGTTTCATTTAAGTCAGTCCTCGTCCACCATGTCAAAGACATCTGCAGTGTGGCAGCATTTCATGAAAATAGACAAATGAAAAAAAGTTGAATGCGAAGTTTGCGAACAACAGTTTTCATGTCACAGCGCCACTACAAACACGGCAAATCACCTCAAAACAGTGAGCTAACGTGTCCACCTTAGGTTTGGCTTGTCAGTTTCGAGTAAATGAACACATCAGAATTGACATTTCAATGTTTTAATCTAATAATTGCTTTTGTTTTAATTGTAAAAATTCTTATGGTGGACTTGCCTTTTGTGTTTAAGAGTAAAGTTTTAAGTTAAAAGTCTATTTGTGTCTCAGCCGCGATGCTGAGCTCCTCTGTTCAGTCTGGCTCTGTGCACAGGACCAATGATAGTGTCGGTCAATTATGATAATGTGACAAAAACAATTGTCTAAATATTCCTCAACAGGTTTTGTGCTGATATTTGACACAGTATATTTTTCACATATAAAATTAGTTGATTTTTAGTCGAAATTTGAGAGCTTTTGTCGACCAAGAATTTCTTTGTTTGATTGCCCGAGAGACCACATCACCAATCCAGAATAGAGTCTAAAATCCTTCTCCTCACTTTTAAAGCTCATAAAGGAACATTCTTGCTTAAAAGGAACCTAAGGTGTGTTCTTGTATTTTTCTGATTATTTCGAACAATTCCAAATGTAACTCGATTTTGGAGCATCCTACTCATTAGCTCCCAACACAGGTTGTGGGGGCAGCAGATAAACAGACAAATCATAACAATAACATAAACTCAAAAAAGCAGAGCGCCTCGTGGTGATACAAGTAGAGCCTCTACATATAAACAAAGGCATCGAGAACCTTACAAGTGTACAGAAAGTTTATTACATGACAGAGGACAGTTATAAGGTGTGTGGACAGCTGTTTACACTTTAATTCACCTGTAGAAGAAGAAGACCTTCACTGCGAAAATTAATCTTGTGTGTTACTCCTGGATGGTCAGGGACCAACTTCAGTCCTGGTCCTGATACATCAGTCATCCAACCAATCCATCACATAGCAACTGCATATTTGTTTCACTAGTGCCCAGCACAGTGTCCTGCCTGACCACTGTGTGTGTGGGTGCCAGTATTGAGCATACACTGCGTGTGTACTACTACTAAAAGGTACTTCACCAGAGGCTCGTGCAGTGTCATTTTCAGCGGGAATCCTCCCACAGCCCAAAGACATGCTAGAGGGGACTAGGCTATCTGGATACTCTTGATCAGCTTCAGAGACAGGGCGGGACAAATAGTTTCTCCCCATTGTGTGTTCTCATGTGTATTTTGAGATTTCCCTTTTGTGAACATTTTTTGCTGCAAATTGAGCAGGAGAATGGTTTCTCCCCAGTGTGTGTTCTCATATGAGATACTAGATTACCCTTTTGTGAACATCTTTTTCCACAAACTGAGCAGGAAAATCGTCCCTCACCAGTGTGCGTTCTCAAGTGTCTTTCAAGTTGTCCCTTCTCTGAGAATCTTTTGCCACATACTGAGCATGGGAGTGGTTTCTCCACAGTGTGCATGCTCATGTGTGTTTTCAGATGTCCCTTGACTGAAAATGCTTTCCCACAAACTGAGCAGGGGAATGGTTTCTCTCCAGTGTGTGTTCTCATGTGTACTTCCAGATGTTCCCTATCTAAGAAACTTTTGCTACAAACTGAGCAAGGGAATGGTTTTTCTCCAGTATGTGTTCTTGTGTGTCTTTTCAGTTGTCCCTTCTCTGAGAATCTTTTGCCGCAAACTGAGCAAGGGAACGGTTTCTCCCCAGTGTGTGTTCTCATGTGGGATTCCAGATGTCCCTTTGAGTAGAATCTTTTGCCACAAAGTGAGCAGGGGAATGGTTTTTCCCCTGTGTGTGTTCTCATGTGTAATTTCAGATGTCCTTTTACGTAGAATCTTTTGCCACAAACTGAGCAGGGGAATGGTTTTTCCCCTGTGTGTGTTCTCATGTGTAATTTCAGATGTCCCTTTACTGAGAATCTTTTGCTACAAACTGAGCAGGGGAATGGTTTCTCCCCAGTATGTGTCCTCATGTGCGTTTTCAGTTGTCCCTTTACTGAGAATCTTTTCCCACAACCTGAGCAAGGGAACGGTTTCTCCCCAGTGTGTGTTCTTGTGTGTATATCCAGACTACTTCTGTAACTAAAACCTTTACTGCATGTTGAGCACCTAAAGGGACGCTCATCCTCACTGACTTCTGTCTCTTCAGAAGGACCGAAGGTCACGTTACTGACAATTTCTGATTCTCTTTCACTCTCTACTTTTTGTGTTTTTGCTCTATCAGGTCTGACACAAACATCCACACTGATTTCAGTCTCAGCTTCAGAAGAGTCTGACATCTGATCGTCAGTCTCAGGTTGTACGAGTGTATCTGGATCAACGTTGCTGGCTGGTTCTGGTTCTCCACTCTCTTCTTCATCAGCTTCTGTTTTCAGATGATGAATTGGGCTACTGGTCAGAGACTCTTCTTTCAAGTTCTCCTCAGTTAGACTCTGGTGAAGCTGCGGGAACTGAGGTTTCTTCTCTTCCTCTTCACTCTTCACAGGGACCAGAGTGAAGGGGAACGTGGTGATATCAGCCTCCTCCTGCCCTTGAAGCTGCCCTCCCTCCTCACCGGTCCAGAGCTCCTCTGACTCCTCTTTAATGTGTGGGGGTTCTAGCTCCTGCAGCTCAGGGGGAACCTCTTCTTTAATCACCAGCAGCTGTTCCACATCTGCAGGACACAAACAGCAACATCAGAAATCTCTTCATTTGACTCTGAAATAGTGGAGCAACAGACAGAAACAGAAAGAAACTACCGTCAATTCCGGACGATAGAGCGCACCGTTATGTAAGCCGCAGATGCTTATTTTAGGGAAAAAATCAACTTTGTACACGTATAAGCCGCACCGGTAAATAAGCCGTGGTGCACGGTGGAAACACCTCGGCCGCCCGTTCTCTGCGTGTTGACCCAGTCTTCCAGAGCGTTTTCAAGTTCGGGCCATCTGCTATTATGACCTCTGAAAGCTTTTGTCGTCTTTTTGCATTGGGTCAGTTCGTCATCTTGCCACCTCCAGCGTCTCACCATCGATTAGTTTATGTCAAACTTACTTGCTGCAGCTCTATTTCCATCTTAAAGGCAATCAATCTGGCGGTTAAACTTGAAAGCTGCATCATAAGCATTCCTTCTTCTGTTCTCCATCTTGAGGGTGAGTACAAATGACTGAAAATATCGTGTGATGCTCTTTTTCCACTGCACCGCGGCATGGACTGGACGCTCCAAGTACAGTACTTAGAGAAATTACCATAACATTTGGCTAGGAATTTCCCTAAGTACGGTACTTGGAGCTACCATCAAGAACAATAGGGAATTACTGCCCGCTGCCACTGCCCGCCACACCCCAGGGTGAAGGTAAAATCCTCGTACAAGACGCACTGGAGTATAAGCCGCGGGGCATGGAGCGTCGAAAAAAAGTCGTGGCTTATAGTCCAGAATTTACGGTAAATGAAAAGAGACATCCTGCTACTGACGACCAGTCAGCAAAGTGGGAATAGAAACGCTGGCTTCAGATGCTTGCATCAACGTTGTGTCACCCATGTCAAAGGTCATAGGTCCCCTCTGCTGAATGTTTTTATCCATTCATCATCACATCTGCTAATTGATTAATGAGTTAATTTCTATGATCCTGCAGGAGAATGAGAGTTAAATCACTCTAACCAGAGGTGAGCGCTGGATCACTGAGACCTGTACTGATGCTAAACATGTCAGCCCACCCAGGAAAAAACAGGAGACATCTGGGAAATGAGCACAGACACTAAGACACAAACACACACACACACACATACATGCGTACCTTACCAACAGTGGCTTCTCAGCCATGACTGACTAAGAGGGGACACCTATTTCTGGTCATTTTAATAAAACAAAAAACATTACAGAAAATTTTCTCTTTAGGTCTTTTACCATGATGTTACTTGAAATGTGACTTTTAATGTTTTTTAAAGAAATTGCCAAGAGGGGACCTGGATTCTTGAGTGAGGTCTACCTGGGTAACAGGGGACCTCATATAAGGCAGTGGAGCTGTCTGACCCATTCACACTGCTGATGAGAGCTTGTTCACCACAACGACCGTCTCTGTGGCTTTAAAAGTGGCTGATTTAACCTACATGTGATCATTATTTAAACATTTCTCTCTGAGAAAATATTTAGAAAATAAATGGGCTAAAAGTGCCCCATTCATTCTGTGGATTACATTTTCTTTCATAGCTGCTCTTAATAATAATTATTTGGTATCAGGAGAAAAAATATTTCTCAGACTTTTGGCAGATTTTTTTTTTAAATTTAATTTATTTTAGTTTAGTTCAGTTCAGTTCATTGTCCATTTAGACAGGATAGTGTACATTCATGGACATGTTCACAATACAGAGTACCGGTACTCTAAAAATGTACATCTACTGGTGTTAGAGTGCAGCTAAAATACATCCGTAGTCCTCAATAAATAATAATAACACTAAGGTGTTGACCACCTGACCACAATGACCACGCCCACCGCCCCTGTACAGAGCTACCCCCCCCCCAACCCTCCATCCCCATCCCCTCCACCCATCCCCTGTTCTCCCCCTCCCCCCAGAGCAGGCGGGCTTCAGGCAATAGGGCACCACCAGCCAGCCAGGCAGCCAGGACCTCCCACTCCCCCGAGAGGCCCAGCCCGCCTGCCAGGGTGAGCCGAAGGCACGCACGTCCGGGACCTACACCCCCGGACAAAACAATCATACCCTCATCTTCCTCCATACAGGGGCTGAGTACTCCATAGATGCTGATACGGTCAAGAGCACCTCAGACCTAGTAAAACCGCCAGCAAGTGCTCCACCGCACAATATCAAGGCCTGCGACCAACCCCAGCCCAACCACCATGTGGGAGACCGCCCCCAAGAGCATCGGCCAGGCCCCCAGGCCTGCAATGGTGCAGTTAGCAAAGGAGGCAGCACTGGACCCACTCCCCGCCCCAGCTGCCCCCCCCCCCCCATGTTGTGCGTGGGAGTGTAGATGTGATGATGTGGATGACTAGAATGTAGTTAAAATTGGGGGAGGCCCCAAGGGCATGACAGCCCCGCCAGTTGCAGACGGCAGAGTCTCCCAGTACATCCTCATGCACTCCTCCAAGCCCTAAATGTCTACAATGTGATTAAAATTGGGGGGTCCAGCCCCTCAAGGCCTAGTGTCACATGAGATGTGATGTGATGGGACAGAGAGATGAGAGGGGCTGAGGAATGTGCCAGACCCGCAGGGCTCATTCAAGCTTCCAGCAGACCCGAGTCTGAGCTCCCGCTGCGTGCCTGTGTTTTTTTCTCTTGTACGTCATTACGCTGACAACGTCATCATTACACAAAAGAGTGCAACGTGTCTCAAAATGCTGGTGATGTTCCTATAAATCGCCACATCCCGTACAGTTCAGATCTGCCACCGGATCTCCTCTACACCCTGGACGATGAGAAGCTCGTGACTTCACCATCTTGACTCTGCGCTGCCATGATCTATAAAAAGATGTGCAAGATGGTCGTTTATAAACACGGTCGCGCCTGCTCAGTTCACGCTGGGGTTCCCGGTTGGTGGGAGTTCCCAAGCAGCGATTAATTCACGTAAGATCAAATACATGTAAAGTGTTAGAAAAAAAGAAGTGAAGTGGCATCTCAGGACATCAACAGAAGACTGATCTCATGACAGAGGCCAAAACAGTATTGAGAAAACAAACATAGCATGACAGAGGTTCCCTGTTGGCTGGGAACTAATGACAGAAGTTCCCTCTTAGATGGCGTGGAGCGACTGCAGCACTGGTGAAATCCATGCCATGATTTTATCTTCGACTTGTTTAGTGTTTTAGGAGTTCTTTGGGAGCTCGTGAGAAATTAAATATTGAAGTTTTTTTTATTTATAATGATATTCTGGGGCACTAAAGACTCTGGCAAAATATTTTAAACCCTCTATTACGCTCACACATATAGGGCTCCATTTTCAAACCCGCCCCCTGCGTGGCACAGAGTTCCCACCCCGCGCAGTGGTTATTTTGAGCAGTGCAGCCTGGCACACAGCCACCTTATCTGGTTTTTAGATGTGCACAATTATGCCAAGATGGGCATAGTAGGAGGAGGAGTCAGCAGAATCTGCCTGCAGATCCATTCTTTCGGTCTCCGCCGCCGATGGCGCAACAGTGCGCCGAGAGATTGCCAGATCGGACCTGGTTGAATCAGTTGCGCAAAGCTGGGCAACTGGATTTTTGTGAACCGGCCTCGCTGTTTCTCTGGCTTGTCGCTGAGCGACACTCATTAGACTGACTAACTTACATTTCATTACTATGGTGAAGGGTTTCCCTACACCTTCTGAAACGAGACTCCTCACTCGAGCTTAGCTGAAGTGAATTTACCTGCTACTTGCACATATTTTTCTTTCTGGTGAAAGTTGTGCATCACTGTGAAAAAGGTGTGTTTGCAGGGTTCCTGCAGGATCAACATATTAAATTTAAGACTCTGTAAGACAACACTGTTAGGTAGCAACTTTACAGTTGTCACTGGTTTCGCTATACAACAATAAATGGCAATATCCCTTAAATGATGTTTGGGTGAAAAACTTATTGTCAGTTACTGTAGGTTAGAAAACTGAAATTAAAATGTGTCCTTAGGAAATAAAGTGCATAAAGCAAATGAACAAATTAACTGATAAACTTATTAAGAACAGATCAAACACTCAATAGGTGTTCCTTTGTGTCCCTGCAGAGAGGAACACCTCAGATGACGACTGCAGGTTGGGTGTTGAAGGGGCTAGACTGAGCGGGGGAGGGCGAACAGGCCTGACGAGGTGTATAGAGCTGGGTGGATGGTGGGGGGCTGAATATCAGCTCAAGACCAGTTCAGTTCATCTACCCAGGCCTTGTTGCTGCTGGCTTGGTCTCTCCCAACTGCTTGCATGGCCTGAGATTTTCTGTAGTCCTTTCCAGTCATCTTTCTGTTTTCTTGGGGGGGTTCATGTGTGTGATGACTAATTCCTAATAGTTAACTAAAAGTAAAAACTAAAACTTGATGAAAAAGCACATTTTATTCAAATAAAAATACCTTTAAATTAATACAAAATAAACTAATATTTTGTGCTCAGAAAATAGAGTCTGAAACAAATGACCAAACAAAGAAAGCAGAAAAAAGTAGATGTCTTGTGTTCATTATTTCTTCAATTTGGTCAAATTTGGCCACACAACAACCCTGAGGAGTTATTTGTGCATGGTGTCTACACACCATGATGACGTTAAGTCCAACATGATGACATTTTTTTTCAACTTATGAAGCGCTGTGAACGCTGACAACTGCATTGTTGTTATTGTTTTGGTGCAACTTTTCCTTTTTTTTTTTTTCAAACCCCACAGCCAGGGGGAAAAATACCTGCGACACATGGATTCTCACAATTACACGATTACTTCCTGTAAATGGTTAAAATTCTATAAGCATTTGAAAGTCAGTTTGCAAACAAGTTTTTTGGCAGTCCCGTTGGTTACAAGGGGTTTTAAGAAAACTGAAATTATAGTGCGTGCTTGGGAAATAAGTGAATAAAGCAAATGAACAAATGAACTGATAGACTGATCAAGAACAGATCAAACACTCAATAGTTGACTCGCTGAGGTGTTCCTCTCTGCAGGGACAGAGAATGGAATTTGTTGGTTTTATATGATTGACGATCAAATTTGTCCAGTTAGGAGGAGTTATTGGTATTCATGTTTATTGAGTCTTTAATGTCCATAGGACTGGGAGTCAATTGTCTTCACAAAGTGTTTATTTGTACTGTCATACCTTTTCTGAACTTCCTCAATCTTGGCCCTGACAAATACCCCAATATGACAGTAAAAACTTGATACAATAAAACTAATACAGAAACCACCTGAAGTAAACCTGCTTTCTCTGCTCCCTCCTGTCTGTCCTGCCCAAACAACCCCCCTCCAACCTGACGACTTGCCCGATACATGACAATAGCTTAGTTCATCACATCTGACTTGTGCTGGTGCACAGATGCACCGGGGGCCCATTTAGTTTGTGGATATGTACTCGACTCCTCACAGAGGATTTCAGGTTGTCTTGTCCCCCTTTCACACTGAAACACTGTTAAAGAAGGTTTCTGTGCTACGTTTCCTAGGCACCAGGGCTCATTCAAGCTTCCAGCAGACACGCATCAGAGACCCTGCTGTGGGGCTGCATGCCTGTGTTTTTCTCTCTCGTATGTCATCGCACTGACAACATCATCATTACACATAAAAGTGCGCCGTGTCTCAAAATGCTGGTAATGTTCCAATAAATCTCTGTGTCCTGTACGGTTCCAGAAATCTGCTGCAGGATCTCCAGCTAGTGGACTTCATCAGCTTGCCAGTGCGCTGCCATGATCGATAAAAAGATGTGCAAGATGGTTACAGAAGTTGTTTATTAACACGGTCGCGCCTGCTCAGTTCACGTTAGATTCCAGTTAGTGGGAGTTTAATTCACGTAAGATCATATTGGCTGCAGAGGATTCCCAGGACAGAGCCTGCATCGAACACTCAGACTCCTAGGAATCAGAGGTGCTCAAGAGAGGAAAGCCACCAAATACATCAGTGAGGCAGCCCAGAAAGCCTCTTGGTGGCTATGGATAAAAAGGGGCGAGACATGGTTTAGTGCGCTGCTTGGACACAAGTCGGGGTCTGATCAGCCCCGGCTGGGTCGCCCAGGTGAGGGTGTCTGATGACCTGAAACACCCTGTGACCCTGGGTTCATCACTGAGTATGTCCAAGCTGCACCACCACAGTGTTTCTCATAACTAAACAATTCTACAATTTCATTTAGCAGACGCTTTTGTCCAAAGCGACGTACAACACAAGCAAGAATTCAGACTTAAGGGAAAACCCATAGTAAGCGCAAAAGTGCTTCAGTTGTGATTTGGTCACAGGTACTGCCATCTAGTGGCAGAAGAAGTGTTGCAGTGTCAGTGGAGTGGTCACACCTGAAGCCAGACTGAAAAGAGTCAAGTAGGTTGCTGTTCCGCAGATGTTCAGAGAACTGGTTAAATACTGAGCGCTCCAGTATTTTTGACAGGAATGGCAGAAGTGATACTGGCCTGTAGTTTTCAACCTGGGCGGGGTTGAGATTAGGCTTTTTGAGCAGTGGGGTGACATGGGCTTGCTTAAAAGTAGCAGGAAAAATGCCAGTTTCCAGGGAGGAATTGACAATGTGTGTGACTGCAGGTTTGATAGTGGGCAAAATGGTCTGTGTATCATTCTTGCCCTCCATGCATAGAATGGACGATTCAAGCAATTGTAATTGTAGCTGCTTACTCTTTTATTTACTCAACATAGAACGTAGCAGAGGTCACTGTCGGCTCAACTGCACCGCACTGGTGTCACAATCAAATCTGTCCGTGTGGAACCACATACCAAACATAACAATCATATTGTTACAGTCTGCAGGATGCTGGTGGGTATTGGATCGAGAGGACAAGTTGTAGGTTTTGAGCTCAGGAGAAGTCTGGAGACCTCATCCTCACTCAGAGAAGCAAAGGAGAAGAGTGAAGCAGCAGTGGCAGGTTGGTGCTGACTGGACTGGTCAGGCTCAGAGAACTGGTTGCTGATTGCAGCAACCTTTTCAGTAAAAAAGGAGGCAAACATGTCTGAAGTCAGTGCAGTGGAAGGCTGAGCAACTGGAGGAGAAAGCTAGGAGTTAAACGCCATAAACAGTTTTCTGGAATCAGAAGTGGCACAGATCTTGTTCTGATAGAAGGCTTTCTTAGCGGACTGTAAGCATGAGGTGAAGGAAGCAAGGTTCTGTTTGTATATGGACAAGTCAATGGGTTCTTGGGATTTACGCCACTTGCTTTCTGCTGCCCTGAGTCCAGCTCTTTGTTCTCTCAGAACTTCAGAGAGCCATGGACTTGGTTGTTTTTTCTTGGCTGGTTTGGACACCAGGGGGCAGAGTTTGTCCAGAGAGGATGCCAGAGAGGAACAGAGTGTTTCTCCGTCGGGCATGACGGAGTTCACCTCATCAGACAGATGTGCTGCTGTGAGGGACTTCAGGTTTCTGCGGAAGGAAACCGCCTGTGTGGGTGTCTGCAATTGCGGAAAGGCAGCCGCAAATTTGACCAAGAAATGGTCTGACAGGTGGAGTGGGGTAACTGTCACATCTGTTATGGAGCAGTTACGAGTCAGCACCAAGTCAAGGACTTTACCAGCTTTGTGGGTGGGAGGAGGAGAAGGAGCTAGTTTGAGTGCAAAGGAGAAGATGAGTGCCAAAAAGTCGTTTGCTAGAGTTCTGTCAAGGTGAATGTTCATGTCTCCCATGACAATCAGTGGTGTGCCATCATCAGGGATGTCAGAGAGTAACATGTCCATCTCAGAGACAAAGCCATCCAGAGTACCCCCTGGTGGGCAGTACACAACCAGAACATATGCTTTGATGGGAGCAGTGACACTTAAATCATGATATTCAAATGTTGTCTCGCTGTTTGACGGGCGTAGTGCAGAAAAAGACCAGTTCTCAGGAATGAGCATGCCAGCACCGCCTCCTCGTCCAGTAGAGCGAGGGGTGTGGCTTAGTGTGGCGGACTCAGAGAGTGCAGCTGGGGTAGCAGGGCTAGGACCTGAATGTCTGAGAGTTTCATCAGTGAACTGATGAATTCTGTCTTATTGACTGCGGACTGACAGTTCCAAAGACCAAGTGTGGGCTGGGACCACTTTCTGGGAGTGCGGACAGGTTTCGCGGATTGCGTTTGCGGTAGACTGTGCGTTTTTTCTGATTGCCAACAATGACCGGGATGTGTGTGAGACTCATTGTGCGTTAGACTTAAGTCAGACAGGCGGCAGCGGTAGTTGTGTCCTAGCTCGGTGGACTCGCGCAGGTAGACTCGCAGGTCTTTACCTTTTGTGGTCTTTAACACTTTGTGGTCTGTGCCGTTAGATACCTGACCACAGTCACAGTAGTTTCCAGCTTGACTAATTGCGCCCGGCTCACTTGCCAGGCCTCACTTGGGAAGCAAGCAATAGAGGGTGTGACCCGCGTCAGCTGACCTCACCTATTGTTGCAGAGAGAAACTGAAACTCCAGTGCCAAGCACCTAACGACCCCCAACACAAAAACAAAACCAAGCAAATTTCAGCTTACCTAAGCTGGCTCAACCTTCTTCTGTCTAAGATTCAGTGCTTGTTGTGTGCACATGTAAAGGGTTAGAAAAAAGAGTGAAATATACCCCTTTCACATTGAAACACGCGTGTGCCACGTTTGCTTGGCTTTAGGCCGCATTCAGGCTTCCACTAGCTGTGGGTCTGAGCTCGGGACATCAACAGAAGACTGAGCTCATGGCAGAGGCCAAAACTTTATTGAGAGGTCAGTCAGCAGCTCTCAGCCCTGCCCATTTTTTTTTCCATTTATTCGTTTTTTTCCGGAGCTTCCACAATGACAGCCTGACAGGCGACACAGTGACAAAATCACAATGGTTGCGTGAAACCTGACCAACAGGTAACTTCTGTCAATCTAAACAGTAAAAGTAACTTTTTTTTGTAAACACATGATTTTAGCATGATTTTTTAGCATGATTTAAAGCATGACCAACCATATCATGTGACTTGCTGCAGGAGACAGAGAGACTGCTGACACGTGTGTGTGTGTGTCTGTGTGTGTGTGCGCTGACTGTGTTTTGATGTTGATGTGTTAATTGTAATGTTGTACGCATTTCTTTGGAGGGTTTATATTAAATCAGTAGTGTAACAACAGAGAATAAACCAATAGTTTTAGGTTGCTTTTCGTTTATCTTCTTATTTTCTTGTGAAGGAAAGCTTGTTGTTTGTAGATTACATTCATTAACCAATTAACATAATTAATATATTTTGTTTTTCATGTCATTGTTAATTTCAAGTGAGCTAGAAAAACATCCATTTTGATGTACACATTTACATTGTTATTATTATTATTGTTAATTTTAGCAAGATTGTTTAAAGACGCACACACAAGAAAATAAGCAAGTACAGCTCTGTGTGTGTGTGTGTGTGTGCCGCCTGAGTCCTGTGCTGCTCTTTCAGAATAAAAATCCTGACTCCTCCAGATGTGACTGATGTTCTCCAGCCTCTCCTACCTTATTGTGTTAGAATGGAGACCAATCCTGCAGAACCAGTCCCAACAACATTGTGCTGCCTGCTCTTTTACTTTTACTGACTGGTTGTTGATTTCATACAGCATCTTTATCTGAGTGTCCACTGTGCAGGTCTGGGATTATGGATGGGATTTGACCTCCTTTGCCTTCATGAAAACAATCCAATCCTTCTTTCTGGCTCCTTAAGGTGGAGTTTGCCTCTGGGATTTTTCCACAAAATTTTAGCAGTTGAAAAAAAACAAACACATTTTGATTTACTCACAAAATTACTGTTTTAAGAGTTGACAAGAATATCTGCAGTAGCAGAAAAATCTGCTGAAAAGGTGCATGATACAGTATCAGCTTACTGTCACTCTGCTGTGTGTGTGTGTACGAATCTTCTCAGGATGTGCAGCACACACGCGTGCACACACACCCCTCCAACCCCACAGCCCTCCATCAACATCCAATCACTGTTTGGATGCAAACGACCCAGGACGTAGCCTGTCAGGTTCCAGCAGGGACACAGACTTTTGCAGCGTTCGGTTGCACTCAGATTTTGACGTTTCTCTTTCTCTCCCTTAAGAAAATAACAGATGACCCACAAACTGAATATGGACAAGATTCACTGCAGGAGCTGAAAAATCCACTGGAAAAGGCACCAAGGATATGATAGGTTCCACCTCTCCTCCTCTCTTTCCCTCCTGAGTCTGTGCCCTGTAATTGATGCGTCTCAGCATCTTGTGAGAGTTCCTTCTCTACTTTGTCATGGATCCCAACCCCCTATCATCACACCATGATCCATAAAGGAAAGAGGAATTTGGTGATCTTGGCCCATGAGAAGTCCAGAACAAAAGACTTGGATATGGAGGTTTGTTAGAGTTTTGCAAAGGGAAACAGGAGGCTGTTGTTGAGGAGTGGATTGATGAGAAAGGAGAGTGGAGCTGTTCAGGTGCAAACACAGAGTTCAGGGGCTCCCAAACAAACGAGCTTGAAACGAGACGCAAAGACAAAAAAGAGATTTAATACAATAACGACCCTTTTTAGTTTGTAAATATCGGCTATATTGAGAGGTCTTATTTGATTCTTACTTTACTTTGAAAATGTATCTAAGAATTAGACCATCCAATTAAGATCAGTTTTATGTTGTTGGTTGTCAAGATCTGGATGGGTGTTCTGTTTTATGTATTTATTTATTTTCTGTTGATCAGTTTTGTTTTTCAAGACTTGGTGAAGGGATTTTTCTTTAATTACTTGGCCGACCCTTTTAGTTTTGTTAATATTGGCAACAGTGACAAGCGTTCTTGTTGGGTTTGAATATATTTGATTCAGGCCATCCACTG
This sequence comes from Aulostomus chinensis, assembly GCF_037954235.1. Taxonomy (NCBI): domain Eukaryota; kingdom Metazoa; phylum Chordata; class Actinopteri; order Syngnathiformes; family Aulostomidae; genus Aulostomus; species Aulostomus chinensis. The sequence continues at coordinate 5,963,999 of NC_141343.1, read as the reverse complement.
AAGGTAAATGTCAAGATTTAGTTGTTGACATCTGAAGAGAAATGGTTTTTTAGTTTTTGTAGTTTCTTTTTTTAATTTTTCAGGGGGTTTGTGGGCCTCAGTGACCCGAAGAGTTACACCAGCAGAAGCTGAGCCTTCAGGTGGGACGAGTGGGACCAGGTTGGACCGGTCTTAGGGTAAAGGTCTGATAAAGTGCAATCCAATTACATGACAAAAACAGTTATCAAGAGAACCACCTAATCCCCCCCCCCCCCCCCAACACCATCACACCCTTTCCCACCTCCGTCCCCCCTTCACATTTCAGTCTGCCCCCTTACAAATGCCTGTCGAGAACCGGCCCTGCTGCCTCTCCACTTCCTGGACTGAATTCGGGGCCCAGCAGGTCCCTGCGGGGACTCACCTGCTCTGTAGAGCCTGACTCGGGGCTTCACCACGGCATCGAGCAGCAACCTCTGCCGGCGGTTCTCCCGCTCGAACTCCGCCACGGTTTCCTCCAGCAGAGCCACGATCTGCTCCGCGGCCGCCTCCAGCCGCTCGGTCAGCAGCGCTCTCAGCACCGGTACTCCAGCCGCTGAGTCTCCTTCTCCCAGCTGCAGCAGGAAGTCTTCAGCGGCGGCGAGGATCCGCTCCTGGACCGACACCCGCAGCAGCTGCGTGGCGCACATGTTGAGGTTCTACTGGCGCCAGTCAGCCTTCAGGAAACAGAGACCGAGGCCAGGGGTTCACGGACTTCTCCTTCTTTCCTCGTCGTTTAGAGGCGTCCCGCTGCTGCTGCTGCCGGTTCCTCGTCTTATTCTACTTCGACTCTTCATTTCTGGCAGGCTCGATGCCTTGCGGCATATTGCTGCCCCTCACCGGTTACTCACGGAAATGCTCAACTTCGACTCCTCCAGGATTTTTGGGGGATTTTTTTTTAAACTTTATTTTCAATTCCAGAAAAAAATAAATGGCAGGCATCATTCAATCGTACTAAAAAAGAAAAGCAAAAAACAATAGTACACCATCAAAAAACAAAACCAAAACAACCACACAACGGCATCATCATAATCCAAAAAGATATAAATATTCCCTTCATAAAATCATTCAACTAAAGTGCGGAACATCAACATTTACAATAACCTGGAGGGAAGGCAATACATCCAGACATCAGAAAACACTTCTTTTATAAGGCTGACAGTAATATTGCATTTCTTATTACCAATCAATTGTATCGAATCAAAATATATTTTAAAATCAACTTTCAAGGGAGCTAAGGATGGATAAGATTTGGAGAATTTCGCTTTATGAATGTGAGATTTAGCAATAAGAATCATCCGATTGACAATTTGTTGACTATTGTAGTTTTGGTTTTCATACTACAGTAAGATATCTTTAGCTTCCAAATTAATTACATTTTTAGTTTGTACGTTGAAGAATTCTTCCAATTTTTTCCAGAAACTCAAAGTGTGTTCACATTCATAAAACGAATGTCTTCGGGTCTCTTCGTCATGTCTACAAAACACACATCTGCTATCAGTGTCTACAAATTTGGAAATGAGACGATTGGTGGGGTAAATATGATGTAAAATTTGATATCGGACTTCTTTTAATTTGTTAGAGACTGCAAATTTACAGGGAAGGAGCCCTGCTGTTTTCCACTGAACGTCAGAAAAATGGGAGTTCCATACAAATTTTCCCCTCGGGATTATTTTCCTTTTACTATGGAAGTCGTTTCTTATGCGTTTATTCGTGCACTTTTGAATTCTAATATCTAAACCTTCAATAAAGAAGGAGATATCTTTCTCTTGTACTTCTGGCGTCTCAAAGTGACGCTTCATCAATTGAAGGATTCCATTAGGAAGAGCATTTATTACCGATTGATATTCTTTATTTGTGACAGGAAAGGTTTTAGATTTAAGAAATTCCTCGTAATTTAGAATTTTACCTTCGTCATTTTGTAAGTCTGAGAGGAAAATGATCTTCCTGTCAATCCCGTTTTGTAAATATGATGATTTATTTTTCCTGGTTATGAATTCACTGTTCCAAATTATGGTTTTATGTGGAGAGAAGTTATGGACAAAGCTTAATTTTGCTGCCATGAGCGACTGGATGCGTCGTAATTACATCGTAGTAGAAACTGTATTCCTCCCATTTTTCTAAAGATATTCTGTGGTATGAAATACCAAAAGGACTCTGGAGCATTCCGAAATTCTTTTAACCATTTTAGTTTAAAAGTGTTATTCACATCCATAAAGTCTAGGATTTCCAAGCCACCAACACCTCTTGGACCAGCTAAGATCTCTTTTTTTAGGTGATGGCACTTATTTTTCCAAATAAAGTCCATGAAAGCACTATTTACTTCTTTACATGTAGCTTCCTGGGTGAAGAGAGCAAGAGTGGAGTAAACAAATCTTCAGATACCGTCTGCTTTACTTAAAAGAACTCTGCCTATCAAGGAGAGGTCTCTCTGAAGCCGCATACTAAATATAATTTTTGTCTTTCGTATTTTGGGTTTGAAGTTTTTTTTCTTGCCATTCTTTAAGATTCTTACAAATTTGGATTCCCGGGTATCTGACATTTTTTTAACAGGTACATCACACATGGTGGTGTCTTCTGTGTCACACAAGCTAAGGATTTCGCATTTTGATTTATTGAGTTTCAATCCAGATGCTTTGGAAAAGTCATCTATTTTATCCGGTGCTTCCTGGATTTGATGCTTGTCTCTTAGAAAAAGGACTGCGTCATCCGCCAGCTGAGTTCTTAGGATTTCTTTCTTGAAGATCCGTAAGCCTTGGAGGGGATGGCAGTGTAAAATATGTATTTAAAGTAATTCAGCAATAAGAAATAAAAAAGGCCAGCTTGGACAGCCTTGACGGACTGATCTGTGGACAGAGAATCTTTTAGTAGTATTTGGGAATGACATGACGCAGCTACTGATGTCTTTATAAAGCGTTGTAACATAGGAGATGAATTTTTCCCCAAATCCAAAAGTTTGAAGCGCCCGAAATAAGAGTTGGTGCTCCACTGCGTCGAACGCCTTACAAAAGTTCAAAAACAAAATTAGAGCATCTGATTCAACATATTCAGAGTAATCGATTCACTCAAGAACAAGTTTGACGTTGCAGCTTAGTCAGTCATAAAGCCGGTTTGGGTTTCATTTACGATTTCACTTAATCCTTTTTTTAACTTTTCTTTATCTATACATTCCTTTATCATTTCATAGACAGGGTTTCAATTATACTCCAGAAGGACGGATAAAACTCAACCGGAAGCCCATCCATTCCTGGAGATCTCCCTTTTTTTCATTTTCTTAACAGCTTCAGAGATTTCAAGTTTTAAGATGCGTTCATCACAGTCGAATTTAAATTCGTTTGATATTTGTGGTGTAAAATCTTTTCCACTATCAGTACATTTTTCACATTCAGATCGGTTCTAAACAGCACTGTACAAGTCGGAATCAAATTTTAGAGGATAACTGGCAATAGCTGAGGGATTCATATTTGTTACGTTGTTTATCATTAAAGATGTAATATTATCCCTCTTAGAATTCCTTTTTCCTAGAGCAAAAAAGTAACTTGTATTCTTTTCACCTTTTTCCAGCCATCTGGCTCCAGGAGGGCTCCTCTCGTCAAGCTCATATAAAATCCATCTGTTTCTGCCTTGAGACTTGCCAGTTTTGACTCTTCTTCTTCTGTAAGGTTCCCTTTGTTTAATAGGGAGCTCAGTTCATTTAGAGTTGCACTTTCTGTATGATTGTTACGCTTTTTAATTTCTGTCCTGTGTCTAATGGCGAGTTCTCAGATTTTAAGTTTTAAAAATTCCCATTTTTTGCCCCCTCCTCATTTCGTTACGGTTGAAAATGTCACACGCCACTGCTTCCACTGATTCCCAGAAGGCTTCATCCTTCAATACATTGCAGCTCAGTTTCCAATCACCCCGCGTTGTTTTTGTCTGCTCCTGCCGATTAGTAAATCGGATGACTATCATCCTACGGTCTGAAAAGGCAGCGTAGCGACGTAGAGACTCAGAAACACACTGTCATGTGTGAGAGGACGATAACCAAAAGGTCAATTCTAGATTGTAGAGAACCCTTAACGTGTATTCTTTATGACAGGGACGCAAATGATGGCAGACATCCATGACATTAAGATGTTCACATAAGTGTGATACAGCTTTAAATTTGGATGTGGGGAGTACTCTTGCAGGCACGCCATCTAGTTGGTCGACTGGTGCGTCATTTAAATCACCTCCAGTGATTAAATGAGCATCGTTGTATTTATCTTTTTTAGTTCTGATGTTAATTGAATGTACACATTTTTGGCCATGGAGTTGTTATTATGACCATAAATATTATTGACCACCAAAGTCACATTATTCACTCTAGGAACTAGAATAATCCATCTACCTTCTTTAGATAAGTGAGATTCTACAACATCACCCTTAAATTTATTAAATCCTCCTGCCGAATGATTAGAAGCGGGACTTAAATAAATCGGACCTCCCCACTGACGTCTCCAAACCTTTTTCTCATCGTCACATGAGCGAGTCTCCTGCAACAATATCAGATGTCCGTCTACAAACCAAAACAAGAGCTTTCCTTTTAGCGATATCACGTAAACCTCTAACATTGAGAAAAATGACTCTAAGATTGATCAAGTCATAGGATGCCATCAAAAAAGAAACAAAATATGATGCCTACAGCAAGAACAAGAACAAAGGAAGATACTCTTAAACCTAGAATTTAGGAACAGGCTACCCTGAGCAATGAAGTACCAGTAACACTTGACATTCCTTTAAGGCCATAATATCATCTGGATTATGTTTTTAGCTGTCAATTCAACAGCAGTCCAGTAACTCTGTCTTTATTAACTAGACCTTCCACCAATTGTCCTTGAGGCTGGTTTCTCTTGCCACACCTCACACCATGGATGTAGGCAACTGGACCCTGCCACCTGGTTTTTTTCCCCAACTTCCGTGCCAGTTCCACCTGGGGCCATAGCAGATTCCTGCACTCCCTCTCGGCGCGTGTCGAGTCCTCTGCGGTGCGGAGATTCATCCTCTTCATAATGTCCACATTTCGCGACTCCTTCCAGATCTTGTACCTGAATGTGCGCATGTTGAACTGTATTATGATGGGATGTGGTGTCTTGTCATCCCTGGGGCGTCCCACTCTGTACACTGTGTCAATCATGAATCCAAGCTTGCTTTTGTCATCCGGCGCATTCACACTCATCATCTTCATGGCCTCTGCCCAAACATCTTCATTTTCCTTTTCTGGGAGGTTGACAAGCCGCAGGTTCCACCTTCTACTGTGGCGCTCCCCTTCTTCAACCTTCTCTTTCACTTCTTCCACGTGTCTAACCCTTTCACCTCATCTTCAGTCTCCTTCATTTGAAATCCAAACCCCTTCATTTCCTCTTTTATTTCCTTGACGTCCTCTGTGCTCTTCTGAATCTGCGTCTCCAACACAGATATTCATGTAGTCAGCTTGAAGAATATCTTCATTGGAGACCTACTGACTTTCCTTTTGGGCAGCACACTTTTTCTTTGGGTTTGGGCTTTTGCTAGGAGTTTCAGGAAGGGGAGAACATGAATCATCATCATAAGTCTCTTCTTGTTCCATGTCCATCCTCATTACTCCATTCGCTTCTTTCTTTGCATCTCTCTTCGTCCTTGTGTTGTACCTCTGGTTCAGTGTTGTTGTTAGCTTAGCACAGTAGTTTAACATTTTCATGCTACACGTGTTGGAGAAAAGGGGCTATTAACGGTTTCGAAATTGGCACTTAATCTTCAGTGATAGGTGTCGATGTCAAAGTCTAGTGGTCTAGTGACATATTTTTTTATGGCTAGCCTTTTAAATATCGTAGGTACTCAGGTAATGCTGCAGAGATCAGCAAAAGTTGACCGGCATAGTCGCCATCTTGCGCGACCCCGTCGACTCCTCCAGGATTTCTCTTTATCAAGCGCTTGGTGATGACGTATATTGTGACGTTTGAAGATGCCTCCATCTTGAAGGACCCCACCCACACCAACACGTCTGTTCACACTTCTACCCTCAGGCTGGAGGGACAGAAGTGTGAAATGTAGAACCACAGGACTAAAGAACTCTTTCCCTCTGCAATCAGACTCCTGAACTCCTAACAAAACTACCTCAGGACCCTACTTGACCTCTGCCTGCATCAACAATTCTTGTTTTTGCAATACTCAAATATTTTGCACAGCACTGTTTAACTGCACTGTTTCCTCACTTCTCTACTGTCATTGTTTATTGTAAATTTAAATTTATTTTTATATTCCTGATGTTAGGCATTCTGTGGGCAGCAAAGTAAGAATTTCATTGTACAGGGAAACATGTTTCTATACTGTACACATGACAACAAACACTTTGAATCTTGAGTTTTGTGTTTGTCTCATTGAAAGATCAAAGAAAGAATTCTAAGATCAAAGACATAGAAGCTCAAGCTGCTGTTGAGGAGGCCCTGATCCTATAGTGGTCAGTACTCTGTTGTGGCTGCAGCAACCCTGGTCTGAATCCTGGTCACAGCAGCAACATGAATACTGACTAGTATTTGTTATTAAACTGTAACCTGTGACCACACATGCTGCAGGTACAGCACTCTCACTATGGCTCCTTCAAAATCATAGATGTGGTGACCTGCAGTGAGCAGCACGAAGATAAAAATATAAAACTCAGCCAGGCAGGCTAATTAGAGGGTGAAACGGGGGGTATATGGACCCAAATGCAACACACTAGAAACAGGCGTGACTTGGAAATGACCTTTATTCTGGCCGCAGAGGTATGGGGAAGGCTCCGGGGCAACAAACGGGAAAAATCAAAAACACTCTGCACTGAAGGCAGGCAGGAAAAAACGGGGCAACGGAAACTGTACTCACTGCAGGCAGGCAGGCAAAAAATGGGGCAACAAACTGAAACTCTCCTCACTTTGGGATGGCGGTCAAAAATGGGGCAAACAGAAACAGTCCTCGCTGCTGGCGGATAGACAAAAACAGGGTGAACAAACGAAAACTCTCCTCGCTTCGGGCAGGCGGGCAAAAGCAGGGCAAAGGCTGAAACGGTCCTGAGGAAGACAAAGCAGACGTGGTTACTGAGGGCGGAGGCAAGAGGAGAGTCAATGAAATCAGGCAGGGTCGAGGCCGGGGAGTCTGTGCGAGAGACCTCGCTGGAGAGTTGGGCATGAATGCTTCACAATCTGGCAGGGAACAAAGGAAGAGGGAGACTTATATAATGTGGGAATAGGTGCAGGTGATTGGGCTTGATTGGCAGAGGAGGTTGGCTGAGTGAGTGAGAGGTCATACATTCAGGGGGAAACGGAAACCAGAGAGAGCTGCAAACCGTGACGACCCCCCCCCCCCAAAGGGACGGCTCCTGACATCCCAAAACAGGGGCAGGTGGGAGGAGGGGAAAACAGGCGGAGGGCTAGTATTACGGTGAAGGAGACCCACAATGTCCAGGGTGGGGAGGGGAGTCCAGGGGCGAGGTCCATCTTCCTGATTCTCCTCCTCCTCCTCCTCATCATCAGGTGACGCTGGGGGAGACGGGCTGAACTGTTGAGAGAGGGCAGCTCGACGAGAGTGAACTGTGGTGGATGTAAGAGGGCTGAAAAGGGTTCTTCCGGTGAGGGTCAGCAATGAGACGAGGGTCGACAATAAAAGAGGCAGGAGCCCAAGACCTTTCTTCAGGGTCATAACCTTCCCAGTCGACCAAATATTGTATCCCTCGCCCCCGGCGGCAGGAACGAAGAAGGCGTCGGACAGCATACACAGGGCCACCTTCAACCATGCGAGGAGGAGGAGGGGGAGGAGTAGGAGGCACCAAGGGACTCTCTGGAGCAGGTTTGATCTTAGAGACATGGAAAGTGGGGTGAACGTGCATGGACTGAGGGAGCTTGAGTCTCACTACTACCCGGTTTATTATTCTTTCTATGGGAAAAGGGCCAATGAACCTGGGTGCCAGCTTATTAGACTCAACACGGAGGGGCAGGTCCTTGGTAGAAAGCCAAACCTTATGACCCACCTGGTAGGCAGGGGCTTGAGAACGGCGATGGTTGGTGGATGTGGCGGAGTGATCAGCAGAACGTCTGAGAGAATTGCGGGATTGTGTCCAGGTGCGTTGGCAGCGCTGAATGAAGGTAGTTACACAGGGGCAGGAAGCCTCTTTTTCAAGGGCAGGGAATAGGGGAGGCTGACACCCAAAAGCACACTGAAAAGGGGAGAGACCCGTGACTGGACTGACCAGGGTGTTGTGGGCATATTCTACCCAAACGAATTGTTGAGACCAGGAGGAGGGGTTAGACGACACCATGGAGTGGAGAGCAGTTTCCATTTCTTGATCGTTTCTCTCGGTCTGGCCATTAGACTGGGGGTGGAAAACCGAAGACAGGCTAACAGAGGCCCCCAACAGACTGCAGAACTCCCGCCAAAATATGGATGTGAACTGGGGGCCTCGATCCGAAACTATATCAACCGGGATGCCATGAAGGCGAACAACATGCTGAATGAGCAGTTCAAAAGTCTCTTTAGCGGAGGGGAGTTTTGGGAGGGAAATGAAATGTGCCATCTTACTGAATCTATCAACTATGGTGAGGATGGTGGTGTTACCTTCGGAAGGCCAGTGACAAAATCCAGGAAGGTATGGGACCAGGGGTGATGGGGTATGGGAAGCGGATGAAGGTGACCAGTCGGAGCCTGATGAGATGGCTTGTGTTGGTTGCAAATAGGGCAGGCCTTGACGAACTCCCGCACATCCTCTTCCATAGTGGGCCACCAGAATCATCGAGACAGGAACTCCTTGGCCCTGTGTATGCCAGGGTGACAGGTGAGTTTAGATGAATGTGACCACTGTAAAAACTCTGACCTTAAGGTATCAGGAACAAACAGGCGATCAGGGGGGCAAGCACTGGGTCCAGGTTGATGGGCTGAAGCAACTTTGACTCTCTCCTCAATATCCCAGGAGAAGGAGGCAACTAGACAGGAGGGGGGCAGCAGAGGGGCAGCCTCAACCGGGGAATTCCCCTTCGAAAATTGAGGGGAGAGAGCATCAGGATTGACATTTCGGGACCCAGGGTGGTAGGAGAGAGAAAAGTTGAAGCGTGTAAAAAAAAGAGTGACCAGCAGGCTTGGTGTGGGTTTAAGCGTTTGGCTGAGGCATCCACTTCCACCACAAATTGTCTTTCAGGATCCAGGACCTGCAGAATGGGAGCTGTGGTGAAACATGCATTGAAAGTCTCAAAAGCCCTATTGGCTGCAGGGGTCCAGGAGAATGGGATCTTGGACGACGTGAGGGCTGTAGCCAGCCTGCTGTAGCCACGAATGAATCGGCGATAGAAGTTGGCAAAGCCAAGGAAGCGTTGCAGTTGTCTCCGATTCTCCGTAGATGGCCAGGCTGTAACGGCTGAAATCTTGTCTGGATCCATCCGTAGACTCCCCTGGTCTATGATGTATCCAAGGAAGGTGACTGAGGAAGCATGAAACTCACATTTTTCAGCCTTTACAAACAGGGAATTTTCCAGGAGCTGTTGCAAGACTGCCCTGACATGATGAACATGCTCCTCCATGGACTTGGAGAAAATTAGAATATCGTCCAGATAGACAAAAACAGAGTGGTTCAGCATGTCTCGGAGGACGTCATTCACTAGTGCCTGGAAGACAGCGGGGGCATTAGTTAACCCAAAGGGCATGACAAGGTTCTCATAATGACCGGTGGGGGTGTTGAACGCTGTCTTCCACTCATCCCCCTCCCTGATGCGGACCAAATGGTATGCGTTGCGTAGATCCAATTTGGTGAAAACACTAGCTCCTTGGAGGACTTCAAAAGCAGAGGACATGAGTGGCACAGGGTACCTGTTCTTTACAGTTATGTCATTGAGGCCCCTGTAATTGATGCAGGGTCTGAGGGTCTTGTCCTTGTCCACAGAGAAGAACCCAGCTCCAGCAGGGGACGAGGATGGTCGGATGATACCTGCTGCCAAGGAGTCATTAATGTATGCCTCCATGGCCTCCCTTTCAGGGCCAGAAAGGGAGTAGAGGCGGCCCTTAGGAGGGGTGGTACCTGGCAGAAGGTCAATGGCGCAATCATAGGGACGAAGAGGGGGAAGAGACATGGCCCTAGCTTTGCTGAAAACCTCACCAAGGTCATGATACTGGGCGGGGACCCCAGAGAGATCAGGCTGGCCACAGGGAGGTGGAGAGTGGAGCGGTGCAGTCGCCTGCTTCAGGGAGGCCTGATGACAGGCGGAGGTCCAACCACGGATGACCCCTGCTGACCAGTCAATATGTGGGCTATGGCGGCGGAGCCAAGGGTAGCCCAGTATAAGAGACGAGGTGAGGGCAGAACATAAAACTGGATGGTTTCATAGTGATTATCCGACATGAGTAAGCGGACCGGAATGGTTTGATGAGTGACCGTCCCCAACAGATGACCGTCAAGGGCCCTAGCAGGCACGGGACAAGGCAGGGGGAACAGGTCAATTCCCAGCAGTTTGGCTAATTCCTCATCAATTAGGTTAGCCTCTGCCCCAGAATCAATGAATGTGGACAGGGCTTGAGAGGTTTCAGGCAGAAGGAGCTTGGCAACAAACAGAGGGCAATCAGATACAGAGGAGGTTTTAAAAGAGGACGGACTCACCAGTAACTCCTCCGCTACCGATGAGCCCCCCCTTTTACTGGACAGTGAGAAATGAAGTGGCCCGGTCGACCACAGTACAGGCAGAGATTGGACTGGCGGCGTCGCTCTCGTTCCTCGGGGGACAGACTGGTGCGGCCTAACTGCATGGGTTCAGGACCATAGGTTGAGAGCTCAGGTGCGGCTATGGACCAGGCCAAATTGGAGGCAGAGCCGAGTGATGCTGGAGCCAGTACACGGGCTGGAGGTGTTCCTTGCTTCTCCCTCTTGCGAGCCTGGATACGAAGGTCAATGTTTATGGCCAGGGCAATGACATCATCGAGAGGAAGGGGTAGGGGGTGAGACACCAGTTTATCCTTGATATAGTCGGCCAGTCCATGCAAAAAGGAATCACGAAGTGCATTCTCATTCCATCCACTAGTACGGGCCTTTGTGCGGAAGTCGATTGAAAAATCAAAAACCGACCGACCCTTCTGCCTTAGCCTTAGGAGCCCCCCAGCATCCTTTGCATGGGCACCCTGCCCAAAAACCTTGCGTAGCTCTGCCGCAAAGGACTCAAATGAAGTACAGGCCGGAGTCTGTCTATCCCACTCAGCTGTCCCCCACAGCCTTGCTCTCCCGGTTAATTGATTTATGGTAAAAGCTACCTTAGCTTGCTCCGAGGAAAAGGTGCAAGGTTGCAGAGCAAAGAAGATGGTGCAGTTGGTCAGGAAGGGGTTACAACCTTCAGGCTCGCCAGCATAGCGTTCAGGGGCTCCGATACGTGGTTCTGAAATTGGTCCGGGGGACGAAATAGGGCTGGTTGGTAGAGCAGGGGAAGGGGCAGGGGCAGAGCTAACAGGAACGAACTGGGTGACAATCGCAGATAGTTGCTGCACCTGGTTAGCCAAAGCGGCGAGAGCCTGTTCTTGAGAGGCCGCAACCTGCTTTGCCTCAGCTGCGGCAGATGCCATAAAGGCCTCATGTTGCTGAAGGGATCCCTCAATGCGCTCAAAACGAATTTGGTCGGGGGGAGTGCGTGCTGGGTCCATGTTTGGCCAGATTGCACTGAAACGAGGGGGGGGGGGTATATGGACCCCAATGCAACACACTAGAAACAGGCGTGAATTGGAAATGACCTTAGTTCTGGCCGCAGAGGTATGGGGAAGGCTCCAGGGCAACAAACGGGAAAAAACCAAAAACACTCTGCACTGTAGGCAGGAAGGAAAAAACAGGGCAACGGAAAAAGTCCTCACTGCAGGAAGGCAGGCAAAAAAACGAGTCAACAAACTGAAACTCTCCTCACTTTGGGATGACGGGCAAAAACGGGGTAAACAGAAACAGTCCTCGCTGCTGGCGGATAGGCAAAAACAGGGTGAACAAACGAAAACTCTCCTCGCTTTAGGGAGGCGTGCGAGAGACGTCGCTGGAGAGTTGGCCATGAATGCTTCACAATCTGGCAGGGAACAAAGGAAGAGGGAGACTTATATAATGTGGGAATAGGTGCAGGTGATTGGGCTTGATTGGCAGAGAAGAGAGCTGCAAACCGTGACAGAAAGATGCATAAACTTGAAGTTACAGGTGGATTTCACTCAGTTTTCCTCAAAATACAGGAGTTATGCATGAAGTGTTCATTTTGGCCTTCTCTCGGTGAGAAAACGCTATTTGTGACCTGTGATCATTAAAAGCCATAACACTTGCTCAAAGTGAGTTTTCAGTGAAGTTTCAACCTGAAAGCATAGAAAGATGCATAATCTTGAAGTTAAAGGGTGGATTTCAGTCAGTTTTCCTAAAAAAAAAAAAAAAAGCAGTAATGCATCAAGTTTTCATTTTGGCCTTCTCTCACTGAGAAAATTCAATTTGTGAACTGTGAGCATAAAGAGCCATAACTTTTGTTTTAAGTTAGGTTTCAGTGAAGTTTAAACCTGAAAGCATAGAAAAATGCATCATCTTGAAGTTACAGGTGGATTTCAGTCAGTTTTTTCTCAATATAAAGGAGTTGTGCATGAAGTGTTCATTTTGGCCTTCTCTCGCTGAGAAAACGCTATTTGTGACCCGTGATACAAAACATCCATAACTTTTGTTCAAAGTGAGTTTTCAGTCAAGTTTCAACCTGAAAGCATAGAAAGACGCATAAACTTGAAGTTAAAGGGTGGATTTCAGTGAGTTTTCCTCAAAATACAGGAGTTCTGCAGGAAGTGTTCATTCTGGCCTTCTCTCGCTGAGAAAACGCTATTTGTGACCTGTGATAGATAACAGCCATAACTTTTGCTCAATGTGAGTTTTCAGTCAAGTTTCAACCTGAAAGAATAGAAAGATGCATAAACTTGAAGTTACAGGTGGATTTCACTCAGTTTTCCTCAAAATATAGGAGTTATGCATGAAGTGTTCTTTTTGACAGTAGAAATATCCTTTTGTATGTTTACCTTTTGTTGACAGAAGTCACTTTAGCTTGGCAGTGAAAGGAATCTCTGCTAGCTTGACAAAGAACTGCACAAACCAGGTTCAAGCCTTGACTTTGGACCCTGGTATCTGCAACAACTCCCGTCAACTCCTAATCTAGCATCTCTGCTGTGGGTCAAACTATTTTACAGAACATTTGACAGACCTGTGGAGCATTGAGGACAGACATGAGTTGATCCACAAGATCCACTGAAGCGCAATTTCACCCTGCCACTGAGGTCACCAACCTGAGCTGGAGTTGGGAATCTTGAACTGAACCTGGTATCACAGCGACCCCTACTGCTGCAAAATGGAACAGTAACATTGAACCCAAGTACAGGATTTGAGGGAGACTAATGGTCCATGTTTGGGTTTTTGAAAAACAAGGAGGGCGTTGGTTCAAGCTGGATTCTCAGAGACTATTTCCCCAACCTCTACACTGGCATCTACACTATCATCCAGTCACATGACTGAAGTCATCCAGTCATGTGATAGAAAAGAATCCAGACTCCACATGTGGCTCCCATGATAACTGATGGACCTCTGGTTGGAGGCTGGACGATGATGTTTGGACTTGAATGAAAACTCCTTGTCCAAATTCCATTGTGTTCAAATTTAAAGTCCCATTAAACTCATTTGCCTCCTCTGCTGCCAGTTCAACCCACTTTGCCAGACGTGGGATTCCCACCCGCGCCTCCAGGAGAGACTGCGACCTGAACGCAGCGCCTTATACCGCTCGGCCATCCTGACAGAAACTTAAAGTTGCAGACTTCAATATGAAATTAATTAATTCATTGACAGACTAGAATTTGTTTCCACAGGAGCTACAGGCTCCTGAGTTGTTGCATTTATTGTTAATTTAAAACGTCTGTTTCCCCGAATAGCAAAGATTTCATGGACTTCTTTAATGACAAAATTGTCCTTATGAGAGAGAAAATTCACCTCCTCCTGCCATCAGCTGACAACATGGCACCTATAGCCTCAGAAGCCTTAGAGGCTGCTGGAGGACCAGACGTACACTTTGACAGTTTTTCTACTGTTAGCCTTCATGAGCTCAGTTCAATCATTTCCTCCTCTAAACCATCCACCTGTCTTCTAGACCCCATCCCAACCAAGCTACTTAAGGACTCTCTACCCCTCATTAGCACCTCCCTCTTAGATATGATCAATGTGTCACTGTTATCTGGTTACGTCCTATAGTCCTTTAAAGTGGACTGGTTGCCACTGGTGATGGCAAGATTCCCACCAGAGGTCACCAATGAAGTCCTGTACAAATTGGCAGATGACATACCGATAAAGGTCAAGGAAAAGGAAAAAGTGCATCACAAACCACATCCTGAAGAAGAAGACAAGTCAGATGGGGAAAACGTTGACCCAGACATGGCAGCCCAGGAACTGCAGGAGGTGGATGTTCGGCCACAGCGGACCGAGAGCCTGGCAGTCCCTTTCGGTACCTACAGTAGGTGGATGCCACAGGAGATGTCCCTCATCTCCACAGAAGGCACCCTGGAGGAGGGCTATGTCCGCTACGTAGCGAGCTGTATTACTCTTGGCATTGCCCACCGCCCAAAGACTGCCTTCAAGCGAAAACGTTGGACAAAGTCTCAGGCAGAATGCCAATAAATGGCCCCAAGTATCTGTTGTTTTTATGTATATAGTTATATAAAGAATTCACAGTTTTGTATGTTTGCTTTAGGGTTAGCTTAGGTTAAAGTTACTGTTAGGATTTGACTTAGTATTAAGTTTGTGTGTTCATTTTTTAAAAAATTAAAAAACAAACAAAAAAAAAAACCTCCACATGGACTCTGCCTTGACGTGGCATGGGGGCTTGAGGGCCTCAGTGGTCCTGGAGACTCGTCAGAATGGCTGTACCCAGCACAGCATACTCCTGCCTTTCCAAACAGCAGTAAGCTATGCTGGGTTCAGCCATTCTGGAGAGTCCCTAGGACCACAGAGCCCAGACCAAAGAGTCTTGCTTACCTGTTACTTACCCATTACTATCTTTTTTACAACTGACCCTATCACTTATACTTACCCTAACCACTCCCTGGTTGGTGCCTGAACCTAACCCAGATGTCTCCATGGCGCCACCTACAGGTAAAATATGTATAAAAAACAGTCATTAAAAACAGTACCAGTCCACTCCAAATGACCTGAAACGTGCTCCTAACATGGTTCTGGACACCACGATTTTCCTTCAACACTTTTGAAATTTTCACTCACTCCCATTCACTTGAATAGGGAATTTAAAATCCACATTACTCAGGCTAGGAACCTCCTACAGACTCGAGGCTGAGCTTATTGGAAAGCCCGTGGCCACATTGGGGGGGGGGGGGGGGGGGTAGCCAGAGTCTCAGCACTCTCACACCTACAGCTTAAAAGTGCACTGCCAATCAATGCCCCATTCATTTCCAATGAGGAATTTAAAATCGCTGTTACTCAGGCTAGGAACATCCTAGAGACTCGAGGCTGGGCTCGTTGGAAAGCCCGTGCCCACATTTGGGGGGGGGGGGGGGGGGGTAGCCAGACTCTCAGCACTCTGCCACCTACAGCTCAAAAGTGCACCGACAATGAAGGTCAAAATAGGGGCTTATTCGCCAATAACTCCGCCCCCTTTGCTCCAATCAACTTGAAACTTTCACCAATCACTCCGCCGGCCATCAGAACCCTATGCACCAACTTTCAGCCTCCTACACCTTACGGTTCCAAAGTGCACCACTTTGGGTGGGGTGGTACACTCTTACCTTATACCTAACCCTAACCCTATCCCTATACGAGACATCAAGAGAGAGGTGTGGAACAAAACGGGAGCTTCCTTGCCCCAACCTACCATCAGGAAAATCATCCCTCTGGCATCCACATTCTCCTCTCCGACTCGACGTCTCACATATAGAATGAAAATGTTAGTGTTCTGTTGTGCTTTTGTTTTGATTCTGCTTCATGTGTGCTTTGTTTTACAGGCCCACATGTGCTGCTGTGTTGTGGCTGTGCCCCGCCCAGTCCTTTGTTCATTTCCCGCCATTTTTGAAAGCACACCTGTTTTGCTTTAATAATTATTTCTTGTGGGTATTTAAGCCCAGGGCTCTGTTTAGCCCTTGCCAGATCGTGCCAGTATTTGCCCTGACTGCCTGCGATGCTTGAATCTTGCCTGTCCCTGTTTTTGACTTTGCCTGCGTTTCTTGTACCTTTTTGGCTGTTCATTAAACTTCTTGGATTGTGAACTGCAGCCTGCAAGTGGGTCCTTTCCTACACTCCCTAACAGAAAAAGCATTTTACCCAATTGCAGAATACGTTTCCTTTTTTCTCCTGTTCATCCATCATATTAGCTTATAAGAGAAATAAAAACCTGAAGTATCTCCTGGTCCATGCGGCTTTCTCGGAAATCCCGGGATTAAAACATCCCTTTTTCAGGAGGGCAAAGTTCATTTACGATGAACACAGCAAAAAGGGAGCCCCATTGGACCACACACTGAGTCCTGAATCTTCCAACCTGGTATATGTGATCCAGTGCAGCCACTGTAATAAAATGTATGTAGGGCAAACAAAAAACAAATTAAAGGATAGACTAAAACAACACGTTTATCGAATTAAAAGGCATACGGAGACAGCGCTCATTCACTGTCATTTCAGGGAACATGGTGTGACTAACTTGACCCTCATGGGGGCACTGTCCACCACCTCCTTGTCAGCCCGAAGGAGGAGAGCATCCGAATCGGCTCTCATCCAAAAATTGGATACAATTCACCCTTTGGGCCTTAATGAACGCTGGGATTTGTAGTTCTTTTAAAATTTTAAAATGTTATAAGAAAACCTCCCCCTTTTTAAAAATGTTTTACATTTCCCTACAAATAGAACATAGACACCTACTCTTTAGACTCACAGATGGTGGAGTGGTGTTGCCTCTTGACTTTGATGTCCAACACCATGGGTTCAAATACACTTGTGGCCCTCTGCCCATTTGGAATCACCCTACCTGTCTTTGTGGAGACAAAGGTTATTTCCCTCTCTTTTTAAACGATTGTAAATTTTATCTTTTTTAAAAAAAAGATCTGTTGGAGGATACTTACCTGATGTACGTGCCCATGCTTATCCTCTCCTGGATGGAGAGGAGATTTTCCCCTTCCCCTAACCCTGACATTACATATAGTGTGCCTAGCCTGAAGAAGACTCTATTGAGAGTCGAAACATTGCCTTGGCACACCTCTTTTAGTTCATTTTTATAAAAATAAATATTATTTCTTTTTTTTTTAAAAAAAAGAGGAATATTTCATTTCATTTTAAATCATAGCTTTAAAAATCTAAAAAGACTAATTTAATTTATATCATAAAAAACATTGTTATTTCATAACAAAGCAGACACGCACAAAAACAAACCTAAATACATTTTAGAGACAAAAGAAAGGGTACTTACCTGGATTAATACCTACCCAACATGGGGTATTTGGATGACGGCTGGACGGAGGTGCGCTATGGCCGGCGCTGCCGCAATCGTCCACCTCGACAGGACCGGTGGTACGGACGGCCCACAGGTTGGATGGACCATGCTCCATCCTTCCCCATCTGGGGTGGAAATCCTTTTTCTGCCCCTAACCCTAATTTGTCCAACCAGGGAAAACTTCAAACCCACAGACACACATGCACTGCTACACAGAAGCAGTTTTCACCCGAAACACACATTTGAAGGGATCGTCAAATCTCAATTAATTAGATACCGTCACCTCTATACAGATCCTGCTGATGCCGAAAGAGCCACCTCTATCCTCTTTGGAGTCCTGCACAGAAGATATAGTAGATCTTTCCTTAGGGGGATAAAACGGGAAGTTGGGGTTGGACCTGGGGACCCTTTGCCTCAACCTACCACCAAGAGGATTATCCCTTTGGGGTCCATCTTTTCCTCACCTTCTCTGCAATTGACCTACAAAACGAGACAAAATTTCACTCAACTACAGAGTAAAATGTCATGTTTTGCAGAGTTCTCTATTGTGACAGCCTATAAAAGGAACAAAAACCTAGGAGATCTCCTGGTGCATGCTGCTCTTTTAAAATAAGACGGTGAGACAGAAGACAACAACTTCTTCCAAAGAGAGAGATTTGTTTTCAACTCATATAGTAAGAAGGGAGCACCATGGGATACACCATTGTGTCAGGAATCAGCCAATTTAGTTTTTATGATTTTCTGTAAACATTGAGGAAAGATATGTGGGACAAACAAAAAATAGATTAAAGGATTGACTAAAACAACACTTAAATCGCATACAAAAACCTACTGAGACGGCCCTCCTCCATTGCCTCCATTTCAGGGAACATGGCATAGCCAATCTTGCCCTCATGGGGGCAGCGTCTACCACATCCCTAACAGCTCGTGGGAGGAGGGCCAAGGAATCTGCTCTCATTCTGAAACTGGAAATAATCCATCCTACGGGTTTAAATGAGAGTCGCGATGTATAGTTTATATATAAAAAAAATCTCCTTGAGGATTTCCATATATACATTTTTTTTCTTTTTTTAAAGAATGGATAATTGACCCACAAAGGAACACCAGACACTTATCACCTTGGCTCCTCCAGTAGCTCAGAGTAGGCTTCGGACTTTCTCAGGGGTTCGATTCCGGTGATGCTCTTGTTGCCCACTGGGCTTCCTATCACCAGCCTGAATTCATAGAGCACAACATTTTGATGACTTCTTTTCGTAAAAAAATGTCTTACCTGGAATCAAATAGAGGATACTTACCGTTGGTTGGATGTGCCCGTGCTTGTCTTCTCCTACCAGGGGGGGGGGAGCTTTACCCTTCCCTAAACCCTAACCCTGCTCTAAGTCATAACTAAAGTTTTATCTCAAATATTTTATATCCTGTGTCCTGGTTACAATAACTTTGTTTTAGAAACTTAAAAAAAAAAGGGCCACAAGCCCCCCCTCGCTATTTACATAAAATGGTTCAATCCAATAAAATTGGCTGCCAACAGCGCACCTATACATCACGGTCACCAGCACCAGAGCGGCTAAGGAGTGTCAAAATGTTACTATGGCTCAAAAATCTTGCACCACAAATGCAAAGGAAGAAAAATAAGTCAGGAGAAAGCACTACATGGTCGACAGTACGTCACCCGGTATTTCGCGACGAAAGTTGGGTTTGAGTGGTTCATGTAGTGGAAAGCTATGTAATGTTAACTTTGCCCGTGCATATGGTTTTGAAACTAGCTCACTTTTCTCCCCATGTTAGCTCAAGAAAACTCTTCATACTTGCATTTGTTTTAGGTAAATATTTAAGTTATATTCAATCAGTTAACCTCCTCTCTATCAAAACGATACCTCATTCTGAACAGAATCAAGTGCACCAGAAGCAGCTCTCTTTCAGTCCCCAACTCCACCAGCCCCTCACTCAGCCCCTGTGCCCCCAAAAGAGGAAGGAGGTGAGCAGCTGTGTGTGTTGGATTAATCATAATGATATACTTTATCATAGTCTCAAAACAATACACAAAAAAGATGAATCTGTTAAGAAAAATATTTAAAATAATTCTGAACAATTTTAATGATATAAGTTGCATTACTGTTTATGATGTAAAAAAGCATCAAAAATCTGGCCTGACCCTATAAAAACTCTTTTCATGGGGCCCAGTAACCCTAGCAGCACCCGTGCGCAACAAACTGCTCATTATTTTTTAAAAAAAAAAGGTAATTGTACATCGTATTATATTCAAACAGTTCAATTGTTAAATAAAGAAAAATGGAAGGACAAGTCAGCGTTGACTGCTTATTTAGACCCAAATTCTCTGTAATTGTGGAATTTGGGTCCTTTGGACAGGGGGTCCTCCAACTACCAGGACCACGGACCACGCACATTCCGGCTCCAGCAAACCCTCCCTGCCAAAGCGAAAAAAATAGGGGAAACACTGCAATATAATGCAGTACAGTACACTACCACTAACACCCACTATGAAATTAATGATGAACAAGGTATAGTGTATAGTCATGACCTTTTTGAAAACATCAACAAAAATGTAGGGAAGTTTCTTTGAAGTATAATTAATAGTAGAACTGCTGTACTGGACTGCATTAATTTGAACAGGTTTACTGAAGTATATTTTGACTATGCACATTTTTCTGATGTGAAAGTTTACAATTCTACAATTTCATTTAGCAGATGCTTTTGTCCAAAGCGACGTACAACACAAGCAAGAATTTAGACCTAACTAAGGAAAAGTCCATAGGAAGCGCAGAAGTGCTTCAGTTGTGATTTGGTCACAGGTACTGCCATCTAGTGGCAGAAGAAGTGTCGCCCCCCCCTCCCTTTTTTTTTTTTTTTTTTAAATATATAAACAGACATACAACATCACACAACACAGTTAGTGCTCCATAATCACTAAGTGCTGGGTCTTGGACCCTCTGACTGATTCTACCCCAAAGAGGAGAAGAGTCAGGTTCAGTGCCTCGGTGCTCTCTATGTACAAATTGAAACATACTCGTCTTTTTGAACAGTAACAGAAGTTTCCTGGTTTCAGTTGGTCTCAGGACAGCGTGGAGGTCACTCTGCTGCAGGTAGCTCAGGTCCTCAACTAAACCCTGCAGATGCTCCAGCAAAGGCTCAGCGTCTCTCAGTTTAGGAAGATTTGATTTGATTATAGACAGAAGTGGACACTGCATCCATTACTAGAGGACTAGATGGGATGAAAAAGACTGTTCTTCAAGCATTACTGTCAGATTTTGATCTCTCAGACTCAAGATTACAATGAGTCAACAATTCTATGCTCAAGTGAAATTACCCTTGTCCCACAAAGCTTGTACACAGGCACAGGAGAATAATCTAGTTTCCGCTCAGGCTTTCAACGGTTCATGCTCTGCCTTGCTTGCTTCACTTCATACAAAGCAAATGCTGGCATATACAACACGTCATGAGGTGTAACAATAAGGTACACATACTGGTCCTGCGTCACAAACATGAGCCCAATAAGTCAAAATTCAAGCGCCTCACCTTAGTTTAAACAAAGAGAGTCCCAACGAAGTTGTGGAGTTGTTGAACCTTAAAATACTTCCACAAATTGTGCATTTGGCGTCTTTGTCGTCATTAACCAACTTAAAGTGGCTCCATACTGCACTTCGTTTGGCCCTCTTCATCCTACCGTCTCTCGTTTATCTTGTCGTCGTCAGAGCTCTGCTTCGCTTGTGTTCCAGCGTGTGCGTCAAGTACGTCTGGCGTCAAGTGCGCCCTCACGCGGACCAGCCAGGAATTACAGGTTCAAAACGCAATTAATTGCAATTAATTTATTTTAATCGAGTAATTTGTCATCGACAATTAATCGATAATCGATTAATTGTTTGCATCCCTATTTCCAAATTGTCAAGCTCACTTCTAGTTACGTGACAATATTGGCAGAAATGTTAAGATGTGCTAAAATTTTCTGTGAATCCACCAATGTTATGTGACCCCAAATTGTCACCGGCAATGCAAAACAGTTGCCTTACCAATGTTTCCAGAAATATACAGTCCATTTGTCTCCAGTTCTCCAAGATCGTTTATCAAATGAGAAAGAACACTTCCTCATGGCCAAAACATTTGAAATCAGCTTCTCAACACAAAAGCTGCAAGTTGTCAAGAGTGGATCAATGAAAAGGTTCAAAATGTACTAGAGTGAAATAGACTCCAAGCATCTCATGTTTTTTCCTTTGCTGAGCCGAGGGGATTAACCACCTCAAAAGCATCTCGATTAAGTATCACTTTTAATGTGAGACCTGACTCAGAGAAAAGACGATTGGATTTTAAGACCGATCTATCGCACATATCATTTAAAATATGAAGTGTACTTGAACATACTGAGCATATTGTTCCTTTCTGTTTTCATCTAAGATGCCACATGAAGACGTCCGCCGTCGGCCACGCTGTTGTCATCATAGTTAGCTAACATTTCAATTGACGACATGCTAGCGGATTCGGTGCCTTTTGCCGGCTGAGTAAACTTTGAGGCAGGGAGGTAAATAAAGCTAATGCTACCCTGCTTCGGTTTGATACTTGCCTCGTACGTTCGTCCTCCTCCAGCCTGACATTAGCTCCTGTCCTCTGGAGGTTCCTGTCGACCGAACGTTAACCGTCGCGCGGTGGTTATTGAACTTGTTAAGCGTCACGTCAAAGACGGACGTTCAGCGTCCCAACAGCCAATGGCGTGTCTTCCTCTTCTTCTTCTTCTCAACAGTTTCTGTCGACCAACCCAAACGGCAACCGCACTTTCCACAGCTCGTGCTCACGAACGTTCTCCAATGACATGTCGCGTTGTTTTCATCACGTTGTTCCGGCTCAGAGCGTAGACTGTAAGCCATGACACGTTTTCTGTTTCTTTCTTTCTATTTTTGTCTTTTTTTTGTGTACCGTGTGTTTGTGCAGGGAAAGTTGCAGCAGTCCAATGTCTCCTGATTACACTTGTTTTGTTCACACATGCTGTGAAATAATTCAAGACATTGCGATTTACATTGTTTGGATTTATATATATATATATATATATATATATATATATATATATATATAAATCCAATCCAATATATATATATATATTTATATATATATATATATTTATATATATATATATATATATATATATTTATGTATGTATGTATGTATGTATGTATGTGTGATGTTGTATCTGTTATATGTCCTTTGAGGGGTGATTCCATAAACATAACACCAGAACAGTTTAAACAGAAATGGTGTGTGTATGTGAGTGTGTGTGTGTGAGTGTGTGTGTGTGAGAGAGAGAGAGAGATAATCATGCACTGTTATTGTACTGCTATAATTCAATAAAAAACAAAAACCCTTACCCATCTCTTAACACTGATAAGATAAGTTAAACCTTTAATCGTCCCACAGTTGGGAAATTTACATTGTTACAGCAGCAAGAACAAAGGAGAATTTAACATAAACAGTATGTGAAGATAAATATAAGGGGTGTACTAATGTACAAAAATAAGTGTGCAAATGCACAAAAATGAGTACAATATAAAAGTGATACACAAAAATAAAAGAGGAAGAAGCATGTACAGCAGTGACGTACAGTCTTAAGTATATGTGTATGTACAGCAATACTGCACTTTGAAAAAGTTCTAGTGGTTGTGTGGTCTGCTGGTTCTACAGCTGCTGGTTGTAAAGTCTGACAGATGATGATTAAAATGCAAAATGTATTCGTTTTTTTTCATTTCTGTGTCACAGCCAAAAAATTTACACCACCAATCTTCAACTACACTTCATCATAAATGCCTCTTTTATTCTAAAAAAATGAATCTATTCTCATCCATTTGTCTTTTTACATGTCGTGTGTGTGTGTGTGTGTGTGTGTGTGTGTGTGTGTGTGTGTGTGTGTTATCTCGTCGACTATGATCCGTGCCCGTTTCATTCGTACAGTCAGGTGCGTGCCTCGACATGTGAGAGCGTGCACGCATGCAAAGTCTCGCGCATGCGCGTGCTCTCAGGTAAAGAGGTGTGGTGTGTTGGTGACCGGAGAACACCAGCCCATCCGGCAGAATCGCCAACCACAGCTGAGTAATAACTGGCTGTCATCCCTGTATTTCAGTTCCCTCTCCGGTGTGCCCCCTCGACACCGGTTGTTCACGCGAGCAGTAGCCTAGGACACGCGCGCCTCACATGCGCGCGCACAGCCCATGATCAGCCTCAGCATCACCACGGTGCAGAGGGGACGGTTTGACCGAGGATGTTAGGTCGCATTTTGCAGTTATTGAACGATGAATGATGGAACAAGTGAAGGTGACGCACTGAGGAGGGACGGAAGAAGCTAGAAGGAACCCCCACAGACGGAGAAGACGATGCTTATTTGCCGCAGGCCCCGCCATCGTGAAATTGGATCCCGACTTGCAGCGGATGGGGTGACCGAGCTCACTGCTCCACCGGGGTGGTCCCTGGCTTCGGACGTTACCGGAGTGGGAGCTGTCTGTGCCCGCATCTAAGCAAGGAAGGAGTGGCAAGAGGAAAAATGCAGACGGAGGAGGAGACGGCCACCGCAGAAGAGCCCATTTTGGAGGAAGGGTCCGGACGGGAGCAGGTAAGGGCATTTTCCGATTAAATACTAACCATTAACGATAGCGCGGAGTTGCGCAAATTTGACGTCATGACTGCTGGGAGTTCCCCAAAAATCATTTCTAGGCTCCATGTACTGAAGACTCGTCTCCTGATGCTACGAGTCTGGTGAAAGAGTCACGTTTTCTCTCGAGTTCGCTCATTGTGTAGACCAAGGACACAGAGCAGGACCTCATCTTTATCAAGGAGCAAAGCGTTTTCTTAATACCACACTGTTCATGTTACATTTGTCTGACAACATTTTACAATGTGCTAGTTTTCTGTGTACGATAGCACAGAATATCAAGCACCACCAGGGGATGACATCACAATTTT
Organism: Aulostomus chinensis; assembly: GCF_037954235.1. Lineage (NCBI taxonomy): Eukaryota > Metazoa > Chordata > Actinopteri > Syngnathiformes > Aulostomidae > Aulostomus > Aulostomus chinensis. The sequence continues at coordinate 5,939,568 of NC_141343.1, read as the reverse complement.
ACCCGGCCTGTGAAGCCAAAATCACACTGCTGATGTGAGAGGAGAGGTAAAGAGTTATCCCTTTCAATCAGTTTCACAGTTTAGTAAGAAGAAAAACATAAGCAGTGGTATTCATATTAACTACAATCACTCAGCTGTTTCTTACTAACACACTGTGCACACCACTTTCTGTATAATTAAAGTCAATACTTACTAATTTACCTCTTCTTTTAATGTTTATATATGAGGCCTGGAACCTTGGTGTGCAAGAGTGCACCAGTGTCAGCATCAGCCTTCAACACACTCCACCTACTCCTAAACAGCTCCTCTACTTCAGCACTCCAGGAAGCATTTGAACACATCATCTGGAAAGTAGGATCTAGAAAATTAGATATTGTAGAAAGTTGCCAGGAAGAAATAAGCATGGAGAAGTCAGGATATTGGTTGGCTGTTTTCTCACCACAATGCAGTTTTTCATAAATATCTTAACATATGTAGTGTGTAGTTTGTAGAAAGGATTTATACCACTGACCGATTTTCACATGGAGGCATCCAGACACAGTTTCAGTGACACGTTGCATGCAGAGATATGTTTGGAGTTGCAGAATGGCGATGAGGTGTAACATTAACACCTAATTAGAAACCCTACAATTAGCAATGGTTTTTAGACTGAATGCTAACCCTATGACACTTTTCATGCGCTTCTAAAACTCCTGTCTGTATTGTGCAGATGGTGCAATGAGTGCAACAAATTTAGTGAGTGTCTGTTCAATACTGCCATAACTCTCAAATATAGATATTCTCTTTTTGATCAAAAAGTTGGGTTTGAATATATCAAAGTGCACATGTACAGCGAGCAAGAAAAAAATTATCATTTGTAAGGGAGATGGACGAGTGTCATGATCAGGCGGTTACTCCTTTTCAGTATTGATATATCTGCAAATCACTTTCACAAGGGAACATTTAGTTGATCAAATGTCTAACCCTAACCACAGTAAGATGTTTTTTAGAGGGAGTTTTTGTTGGTTATAGCGGTCTTGTTTCCTTTGCAAAGAGTGCCATTTCTCCCACTCGGCTGGATGCCTTTGTTTTAGATGCGGAAACGAGTTCGTTGTGCTGCTGCCTTTCGTCGCGATTGGCTTCAGACAAACTTTGCAGTGCACTGTCACTTGTTAAACCCTAACCCAACCCTAACCCTATCGCTGCAAACCCAAACCTGTTCCAAACCACTGACGAAAAGCTGGCGAGAAAGAACAGACAGGAGGCAACATCTGCGCGGCGAAACATGCCAGAAGCGGGGCAAACGAGCCGGCATCAGAGCCAGGCTAAACACGACACTGTATAAACCGGTGGTGCCAAGCACAATTTTCTCGCCAACGTCCGCTCCCTAGTCTTCTTCTACTGCTTTCTTAGAAACAAACTTCTGTCTCTCATTATCCATGTTGCTGATATGCGTGTGCAGAAAACAAGGGGTGAGGGGGAAATCTATGGAAGCTCGTGGGGGTCAAAAGGTGTGCCATAGCAAGAGGAGTAAAAAGCTCAAATTTTTATTTTTTTAAATCTCCCACGACAAAAAACTCGAATTAATCGATAAAATCGATATGTCACCCAGGCCTAATAGGAACATAGGCAAATAAGTTAAAAATACTGTATAAGTAAAAAGAAATATTATAAAAGGTAAAGAAAATACTATACAACAAGAGATGTAGATAAATAGTTTAAATTTAATTTGTATGGTGCAAATAGCAAAAGTAAGGCATGAGTGTTTTATGTACAGGAGCGGCGGTGAGGAATGAGTATCTGTGTTATTTTTAGTTCAGTGCAGTGATGGCTTGTGGGAAGACACTGTCTCTGAGTCTGTTGGTTATGGTCCTGATGGACCGACAGCGCCTGCCAGAGGGCAGCAGGTCAAAGAGGTGGTGGGCGGGTGGGTGCTGTCGCCTGCGATTGCCTCGGCTCTTCTGAGGTAGCGGGATGTGGAGATGTCCTCCAAGGAGGGGAGGGGGCAGCCGATGGTCCTCTGCGCTGTCTTGACCACTCGTTGGAGCCTCTTCCGTTCTGCCTCCATGCAGTTGGAGAACCACACTGTGATGCAGTATGTCAGACTACCTCCAAGGGTTAACCCTAACCCTTACTAACCCTAACCCACTGCTCCACAGCTGCAGGACCTCATCCCTGTAGGCAGTCTCACCCCCATGATCAGCCCCACCACTGTTGTGTCATCTGAAACTTAACAATGATGTTGCTGGTGTGGGCGGATTATGAAAAGAGTTAGCAATTTTTTTTATCGATTAATTGATATTCAATCAATTTTCTTCTCTCTTAAAGCTCTAAAATCCTTGAAAAGGAAGCAAAACCCGAGAAACTAATATACTGCAATATTTTACTGATACACTGGCTATAAATGGAGACATTATTATTTGCTGAAAACATCCATCCCTCCATGTTCTCCCTCTTCTCCTGTTAAGGGTGGGGGGGTGGAGCCTATCCCAGCAGCCTTCCCCCTGGATGGGTCACCAGTCCATGGCAGGGCCAACACATATAGACAGACAACCATTGGCTCTCCCAGCCACACCTACGGTCAATTTAGAGTATCCAATTAGCCTAGTCCCCATTTGCATGTCTTTGGACTGTGGGAGGAAGCCAGAGTACCCGGAGAGAACCCAAGAGACGGGACTAGAACCTGGAACCTTCTTGCTGTGAGATGAGAGTGCTAACCACTGCACCACCGTGCCAAAAACAATGGTGTTCTAAAAAGATTCCCACATAAGTATTTTGCCAAATTGTTTGTTGTGTTAAAGAGGCACTAAGCAAAGTAGACAATGCACTTTATTCTACATTTTAACATCTAAATTCTGTGGTCAGTGAAACCCTCTTTAGTAGAGGACAACATTTAACCGTAACAGAAAAGTTCTTGTTGTTCTGTTGTTGCTTCATTGAAGGTTTATTAAAAAATTCATGACATCATCTGCTAAACAACGATGTCATGAACAAAGACATACTCAGAGAAGCCATCAATAGCTGGTTCTTCCCTATAAAGTGAAATGTGACCAGCTCTTCTTGGAGGCGGTGATTTTTTAGGCCATAATAAAGTATTTGAATTCTAAGCAAGAAAACCAGAATTTTTCTGGTCTTCAAAGTTGAAAAGTACATGTAAAAACATCACTGCAATATATCAGATGTGTCACTCTACTCCAAACATAATTTCATATTCAGCATGACATTTGAATATGTTGTTTACACAATTCATATTTTAAGTATATCAGGTGATTGTTGGGGTATTTCTTACCCTAACTCAGCAAGTGCAAATGGCTTATGTGTTTTGGCAGTAATCAGTGAGTAGTAAAGACTAATATTCCAATTCAACTTACAATTGTGTTGAAATGACACAACATTTTCGACGGTGAACTACAGTTCACCGTCGAAAATGTTGTGTCATTTCTAGCAGCAACAGCATTTTCCAGCACTCACTTCATTTGCTACCCACTAGCTGGGATTGCTAATTATAGCTGGTCCAGACACAACTAACCAGCTGAATTAGTGCAAGCGGAGTTGGAGAGGGAAGAAGAGCGGCACTTTGATACAAGGAGATATATAGATATATCTATATATCTCCCACAACTGGTTTAGCAACTGCATCGCTGCAGATCCCGCCCCAATCCACCTGTCAACCTCACTCGTGGACAAGACCCAGAGATACTTAAACTCCTCCACCTGAAGCAGGACCTCCCCCCCGACCTGGAGTGAACAAACCACCCTTTTCGGTCTGAGGACCATGGCCTCAGATTTGGAGGTGCTGATTCTCATCCCAGCCGCTTCACATTCAGCTGCGAACTGTCCCAGCAAGAGCTGGAGGTCGTGGCGTGATGGAGCTAAGAGGACAACATCATCTGCATAAAGCAGAGACGATGTCCTCCCGCCACCAAACTCGACCCCCTCCACCACCCGGCTGCACCTAGGAATTATGTCCATAAAAGATATGAACAGAACCGGTGACAAAGGGCAGCCTTGGCGGAGTCCAACCCTCACCGGGAACAAGTCTGACTTACTGCCAACAACGTGAACCAGACTCTCACTCCTCCAGTAGACAGACTGAACGGCCCTTTGTAAGGGGCCATCCACCCCATACTCCCAGAGTACCCCCCATAGGGTGCTCCTGGGAACATGGTCATAAGCCTTCTACAGATCCACAAAGCACACGTGGACTGGTTGGGCAAACTCCCATGGCCCCCCCAGCACCCTAGCGAGGGTGAAGAGCTGATCCATGGTTCCACAGCCAGGACGAAAACCACACTGCTCCTCCTCAATCTGAGGTTCGACTATCGCCCTGACCCTCCTCTCCAGTACCCTGGCGTAGACCTTTCCAGGGAGGCTGAGGAGTTCTGATCCCCCAATAGTTGGAACACAACCTCTGGTCCCCTTTCTTAAAGATGGGGACCACCACCCCAGTCTGCCACTCCAAAGGCACCGCCCCCGATGTCCAAGCAATTTTGCAGAGACGTGTCAACCAAGACAGTCCCACAACATCCAGAGCCTTGAGATGCCCAGGGAGGATCTCATCCACCCCCGGAGCTCAGCTACTGCAGAGTTGCTTAACTGCCTTCAGCGACTATAGCTGAGGGGAGCCGTCAGGCTGAAGAAGGAGGCTTACAGGGAATGGTTGGATTGCAGGTCTCCAGAGGCAGCCGACTGGTACCGACAGGCCAAGCGGCGTGCAGACATGGCGGTCACCAAGGCAAAAACTCGGGCGTGGGAGGAGTTCGGTGAGGCAATGGTGAATGACTATCGGTTGGCTCCGAAAAGGTTCTGGCAAACTGTCCAGCGCCTCGGGGAAGGAAGGTGGCACCTTGCCATCACTGTTTACAGTGGAGGCGGGAGGCCTATATATACATATATCCACTGAGAATGAGATAAATATAAAATTGCATCTCTTCCTGTTGATTTAATTAGTTTGCTTATATTTCTGTCAATTCCCGTTACTTCTCATTGAAGTAATGGGAAATAAAGGTAAAAGCTTCATGTATTCCAAAATGAGAGAGAGCGTCCTTTGCACTTGCATCACCATGTGGCATGGCAGCTACACGGCTGCAGAGTAGAAGGCTCTGCAGAGGGTGATCGAGGCTGCACAGAGAACTGTGGGGAGCCGTCTTCCTCCATCTCGGACCTCCACACCTCACGATGCAAGGGGAGGGTCCTCCACATCATGAAGGACACCACCCATCCCGCCCACAGTCTGTTTCGTCCTCTCCCCTCTGGCAGGCAGTTGAGGAGCATCCAGAGCAACACCACCAGGCTCAGGAACAGTTTCTTCCCTGCAGCTGTCAGACTGCTGAACTCAAGCCGTGCTCTGTAGTCTCCCACCATCTTCCATGTCTCATTGCAACATCTCGTTCCTCATCCTCTTAAGTGCAATATCCCTCAACTTGAACTTGTACATATACATTCTTGTCTTATTTATTTATATATTCAAATTCATATACATATATATATGTGTGTATATGTGTATATATATATATATATATCCCTCTGTAAATACCTTTTCTGTTTTTCTGTTCTCTACTCTCTTATTATGCTGTCTCTTGCTATCCCGGGAACTGAGTTCAATTTTCGTACCACCAACATGGAACTGTGTGTGGTATGACAATAAAGATCCTTGAATCCTTGAAACATGACCACCCTTGAAACATTGCAACGCGAAGCTGGCTGCACAGCAAGGCAACATTGGTTTATTATCTAGTTACATATCTATAGATACATATCACATTTTTTTCACCAGATTCACCAGTATTTACTTGAAGAAGACATGTCTGACAACACAATACCAAATACAAATAGATGAATGCTCTGTTGATTAATAGAGCCAAATTAAAAGCAACATTTTTTTAATGTTTTTGGGGGCCCGCAACCCAGAACAACTGGATAAGTAGAGGACGACGACGATATTTGGGGGGCTTCTGTTGATATTGAGAATATGAATTTAATTAAAGAGGAATGAAAGATGTTGATTATCCCAAAAATAAGTAAACATCTTGCTCAAAATTTAATACTGTGTTCAACTGCTCAAGGTTGACAGAGTACAATGTGATGATCAAAATGGCTACTGTGAGCCTGTAAGACAAACTAAGAGCGATGGATGGGGCTGGCAGTGGAGACAGTGTCACCTCTTTCTTTCTCTCTCTCTCTCTCTCTCTTTCCCCTCACGCTTGCATTCATGAAAAGAAAAGTTTATGATCATTTCTCTTTCTATCACCCCCAACTCCTTACAGAACACTTTTAGTCCAATCAATCCACTTAGAGATGGACAGGATGTTACAGAGCAGATGAAGGGGGGATGAGGGCAAAGGAAACACTGAGGACGGGATGAGAGTAAATGCTTAGGAGGTGGGAGGGAAGATTCGGGAAAGGAGCAAAATGATTACATAAGGAAAAGGCTGAAGAGAAAAAGCACACACTGGAGGAAAGAATATCCAATTGTACCTGAACCGCTGATCCTTAAAGCTTTTTATTGTGTTTTTGGAATTGTGAAGTTTGATGTTTTTATGAAGCTTTTGCAAAGACAACATGTGATGATGCAGTGTAGATGTCCTTCCCTTTACCTCGCTCTGTATGCCCTTCATGTTCAAAGCAAACTGTGTGAGCGCTTCAGTTTGAGTGTGTGTAGAAGCCAGCCAAATATACTAGGGGAAGAAGAATTGTGCTGAACAGTGAAAGACAGAAATGGAGAGGATGGCTCCTGAGTTGGAGTATGGAGCGAGGGTGGGAGGGAGGGACTGCTGACAGGACAGGTGGAGAGGACACCGGTGTCATCTCATAATGCTTCCGGTCATCTGCTTTGTTACCACATGTCGCACAAACACATGGTGGAGGCTCATGCATGTCAAATTCCTGCTTTTGTTCCAAGATGTCTTCGTCATGCTTACACATACACACACACACACACACATACACACACACACACACACACACACTGACTTTGCAACAGCAATGATATGTCGCTGATGTTGGAGTGGAGTCAGTTAGCCCTGGAACAGTCTCGAATCATCGCTCACATCTAAATTATTCACATAGTCTCAACTGGCGGCCTGACAAGGCTGAGAATATGCATGTTGCCGAATGGGTGGATAGAGATGGTGAGGGAGTGAAGAGGGGCACATTAGGCCATCTATGTCCGTGGATCTAATGCATGTGTGTTTGAGTGCCCAGTAATATGATGTCCCCACAGTACAAGTGAGACTGTGTCGATGTGTGCACTTACAGAGAGAAAGAGAGAGGCATTAACAGTATGTGTGTATGTGTGTGTGTGTGTGTGATAATGCAGCACTTATCCCCATGATGGGTAGTGTAATGCATTCATTTTGGTCAAGACCACAGCTTACACACTTGGCCAGAAATATGACACTGTTTACAAAACCGGAAGTTTGTTCCCATTAACAATTTACTCGGGGGTCACAAGGTGTATCAAATTCTTCACAGTCTTCAACAGATTTTGTACTAACTTTACACTAATTACTCATTACCACCAAGGGGGATGTATTTTCATAACCATTTGTCAACATACAAACATTGCAACCTTTTACCAGGTATATATGAATGAAATTCTGGGGGTAGATCATTAGTCATGTAAGAAAACATTCAATTTTGGGGCAGATCCAGGGATTTTAATTCATAAATTATAGATATCCTGGTGGTGGTCTGCATGCCTTGAATTCCTTTTTAGTTGTCAGTATTGTGAAGGATGTGTTTATACAAATTATATTCCCCATTGTCTTCAAGAGGAATATCACAGGGTTTCTCCAATGCAACTTTTCCTACATTTTAAGCTCTGGACTCCCAAATTAAAGTTATCGGAAATCCCTGACCCTCACAATTTCAATACATTAATGTTCATAACTTTATTTGTTCCCAGTCTAGAACAACTGTAAGAAACAGAAACTAAGGTGGAACGGTACAAATGTTGCACATACACACAGGTTGGCCAAGCCAAACACAGTAATACTTCATTGATTTAAAATTAATCTAGTATTCAAGCCCTTCTTCAACAGTCCTCAATCAAAAACAGTAGCTCAAGTATAAAATGTTTCAAAAATAATGCAGATAAAGACATTGTTGGGCATCGCATTCAAATTTCTTTCCCATCCTTAAGACAAACAGGCCATATAAACAAAAATGAATTACAAGAAAATTAAAAAAAACAAACAATGTTGTACTAGAAAATTGGTAAATTTTGAATTGGCCTGCAACTTGCTATATCCGCCTGGTGCATATACCTGTGCAGTGCAGTCATTGGCCAATGAAATATGTCGCGCGTAATTAGCCTATAATGCTTGCAGGTTTCATAGGTCACATTTTAGTCATCAAATGCACAAAAAGTCAAAATAACCATGACAGTGCCAACACTAACACAGACTAACCCTATTGGCAAAGGTGTGAGGTTGTGTGTGGCATCAATTATACAAAAATTTCGAATGAGCATTTTATAACATATGCGAGCACTACTGGTAAAGGTATATAGAAGCTTGCTTTTTTTCCTTATTTGGTTATGCATTTCCTTGATTATGTTTATGTATTCTTTTCTTTTTCTTTTCTTTAGACGTGAGTTACCAAGTAATGAGCTACTGGTAACTGGTAGTTCATAAGAAATCTATAACCCGCTTTAACTATTTTAGACCTGTTAGTTTCTGTGCTTCTCCATAAAAGGTCAGGAAGGATGTTTATATGCTGACTTTATAAATGGATGTGGAAGGACAAACCACAGGTGTCAACATGTCTACCATACAGTCTGGCTGTAGAAGTCTAAAAACCTGATTTTGTGGCTTCTGGGTGACAGATTGATGGTTGTCTCTGCTGGTTCTAGAGACTGGAACCATTTGGCTCCAACTTGACTCGCCACCTCACAAATGGCCAGGAACTCTTTTCAACTTTTGGTCATGACCTGTGTTTGACCCCAACCTGCATGCCCCCTCCCCAGTGAATGTGAAGAGATGTATAAATACCTGACAGTTTCTCAGAAAAAACAGAGAACTTCTGATGCTCCATGAGTGGGTTGTAACTTCTCTCATGCCTGAATAAACTAGAATATAAGCTTTGGTATTTGAGTTTGAAGCCTCCTTTCCGGTCACTCCTCCACTGGACGATCACCTCAATCTGGGCCTACCACCACAGGTATGAGGGCATGTTTATGGCATCACAAGAGCAAAGCCTGGCTATCAAACAGGCCTCTAATTTGGTAAGCCTACATGTGTTCCAAGTTCTAAATTCCCTGTCTGCCCAGCAGAAAATCTTGAATGTTAAAGATATTATTAATGGAGAAGTCAATTGAGCATGGCCTAAACTGTGCACATGGACCTCCAAGCTATGAAAGTGCATAAAGTGAAAGGATTGGAGCAAGGTTTTTTTTTAACCACTTCAGATATACAGCCGGCCAATAAATTGAAGGGCACTCAGACGGTAAGGACCCGAACTGAGACTGCATCAGGTGAAAACCAGTCTGCTATCACGAGCAAATGAACTACAACTTGATAGAACCTCAGATAGGGAATGTCTAAACACCATCAGCACAAGCCATCAGACGTTTTGCCATCTTCAAGCACGGCTTCCTTTTGCTGCAGATTATAGAGCTCAACCGGCCCTCAAGAATATTAATAAACTTGTAGGCAGTTGCCTCAACAGTAATATAAAAAACAAGGGGTCAAGGGGGTCAACCTGCACACAGTGAAGAAAAAGAATTGTATCAGGCTCTCTTAGAACTGCTGCAGCTGGCTTGTTGTACAGGACCTTAACTAGTTTAAGTTGGTGAAGGGTTTCAGTTAATGCAATGATCAGCCAGACCAAATTTGTCCAGAACATGAAACAATTATAATCATTAACCCAATCAAAGGCATTTTCAGCATCAAATGAAATAACCAGACTGGGTTACTTATTAACCTGGATGAGCTGGCTTACATGAAGGAGTCTCCTGTTTTTATCACAGGAGCTCAGACCCTTAAAAAAACAGACCTGGTCCTACTTAATGATGAGAGGCAGCACTTCAACCCTAGTCCAAGGGTGGTCCTTCCTGCACATTATACAAGTTACACATATATGACAAACAAATCCAATAAAATTAAAGGGGTGGAAAATACTGCAACACAAAATTCTAGTTGTACACATTCAAATGGCCTGAGCTAAACAGGAAAAATACATAAACAAAGGTAACAGCAACTATATATAAAATGAGCAAACACCATAGGGTCTTCGCCTGAAGTACCTTCAGGCTCAGGCCCTAATTAAAGCTGCAAGCAGCGTTGTTAGGGCCTGAGCCCCCTCGCGGCCTGTGGCCGCATCCTTGACACTGGCCTGAATCCAAGGGTGTCTTGGTCAAATCCCTGGGCCTTGTAGTTTAGGAGTTAGAAGCCTGAGTCTGATCAGAGAGTGAGAGCAGAGCTGAGAGCTGGCCCTTTAAGAACCCCTCCCCACTGCTCTGTCTCTGATCTGTGCTAGAGTGAGAGCAGAGCTGAGAGCTGGCCCTTTAAGAACCCCTCCCCACTGCTCTGTCTTTGATCTGTGCTAGAGTGGAGAGCAGAGCTGAGAGCTGGCCCTTTAAGAACCCCTCCCCCACTGCTCTGTCTCTGATCTGTGCTAGAGTGAGAGCAGAGCTGAGAGCTGGCCCTTTAAGAACCCCTCCCCACTGCTCTGTCTCTGATCTGTGCTAGAGTGAGAGCCGAGCTGAGAGCTGGCCCTTTAAGAACCCCTCCCCCACTGCTCTGTCTCTGATCTGTGCTAGAGTGAGATCAGAGCTGAGAGCTGGCCCTTTAAGAACCCCTCCCCCACTGCTCTGTCTTTGATCTGTGCTAGAGTGGAGAGAGAGGAGGAGCACCAGGATTGGAGTGTGCAAAAGAAGAAGAAGTCGGCATACGTTGGTCAAGTGGGACACATAATACCATATTTTTGTCGGGATTTTTGTCAGGAGTGCAGTGGTGTGTTTGTTAAAGCTGTGGGATGTATGGTGTAGATGTGAGAAGCGTTTGTTTGACAGTATGTACCCTGAGAGGACCCTAAAATAGACAGAGGGTCATTCCCCAAAATGACAGGGACTGTTCATCACATAAGCAACTCTCAAACTTACAGCAGAGCAAAAACCATTGCAGACGAAAAAAAAGTCTTGTAACAACTCAAACAGGTGCTCCCCATGCAAGCGGTTTAACCTCCACTTTTTCTACCTTCCTGCAGGTGAACTGGAACTCAGCAGCTAGTTTTTGAAGAGTCACGGCCAAGGGGCTAAGGTTCCCTTCAATCACTAATATGATGTTAGCAGTAATCGGGTTAAAGGTTTCGGCTAGGGCAGGATCCTTCCCATCAGAAGTTTCAGAGTTGGTGTGGTCGCCATCCTGTGAACACTTGTTGAGCTGTGGCTCAGTGCCTTTGCTTATATGTGCTCCAGTTTGCCTCACTGAACATAAGTTTGTTTCCTAAACTTCCCCAGGGATATTTAAGGATAGGATTGAAGGATTTTTTTTTTGTCATACCATTTCACATTTCCATGTTAGTGGTACAAAATTAGGACTCAGGTCCCAGTATAAGCCTAGGTAATTAGTAAGATAAAGATAGAATAAATAAAATGAAATAAAGTAACAGAATAAGGTATGTACATATCTCTGTAGAAATGAAATACCAAAATGAAATCTAAACAGTCTGCACAGTGTAAACAGTGTTGTTGAGGGTGGGAGATATTGTACTAATGGAGGGGTATACACACACACACACACACACACACACACTCACACACACACTGACATGGTGTATACATAGTGGTGTAGACATAGTGGATATTGCAATGAGAGATGGAAGATGGTGGGAGACTACAGAGCACGGTTCAAGTTCAACAGTCTGACAGCTGCAGGAAAGAAACTGTTCCTGAGCCTGGTGGTGCTGCTCTGGATGCTCCTCAACCGCCTGCCAGATGGAAGAGGCAGAAACAGACTGTGAGCAGGATGGGTGGAGTCCTTCATGATGTGGAGGGCCCTCCCCTTGCATCGTGAGGTGTGGAGGTCCGAGATGGAGGGAAGACTGCTTCTTAACCACCCTCTGCAGAGCCTTCTTTTCTGCAGCCGTGTAGCTGCCATGCCACACGGTGATGTAGGTGCAGAGGACGCTTTCCACCACACAGCAGTAGAAGTTCCTCAGAACGGAGCTCCCCAGTCCAGCTCTCCGCAGCTTCCTGAGGAAGTAGAGACGCTGGTGGGCCTTCCTGACCAGACGGGAAGTGTTTGCACTCCAGGTGAGGTCATTGGAAATGTGCATACCCAGGTACTTGTAGCTGGACATCACTTCCACTGCTGCGCCACCAATGTGCAGGGGAGGGGGAGGGTGCTTGTCCTTCTTAAAGTCCACCTCCATCTCCTTAGTCTTCTCCATGTTGATGCAGAGGTTGTTTGTTCTGCCCCAGGTGTTCCACCTCCTCTCTGTATTCGGACTCATTGTTGTTGGTGATTCAAACTTGACTATGTGGCAGCTGGAGTGTCTTGTTGAACAGTCGTATGTCAGCAGAATGAACAGGAGTGGGCTCAACACACAGCCCTGTGACGAGCTGGTGCTGAGGGTGATGGAAGAGGAGACGGTGTTGTGGTCTGATGTCTGTTGGTCAGGAAGTCCAGGACCCAATTCCCCAATGTGTGACTCAGTCCAAGATATATCACATGAGATATAGCTATAGATATATCACACGATGCAAAATAAATTTTGAAGCACAGCTGAATTCCTAATTGTACAATAATAAATATCACTGAAATATTTTTTTGTTGCTATGGAGTCACTGCAGCTAAGCAATAGTCTACATAATGAGACTTAAATGCACATCAAAACGCATGCATCAGATGCTTGCTCTGCGTTTGTGCCTTGAGGGTGGAAGTTACTCCTGTCATGGTTTAAGACAAGTACATTTATATCTGGGGTTGCAGTGCTTTTATCAAATGAGGAAATCTTTTTCATTTTCTTCCACTTATTCCTTTTAAGGGTCGCGGGGGGGTGGAGCCTATCCCAGCATCTACGGGCGAGAGGCGGGGTTCACCCTGGACAGGTCGCCAGTCCATCGCAGGACCAACATATATAGACAAACAACCATTCACACTAACATTCATACCTACGGTCAATTTAGAGTATCAATCAGCCTCGTCCACAATTGCATGTCTTTGGACGGTGGGAAGAAGCCGGAGTACCGGAGAGAATACAAGAGTCGGGACTAGAACCTGCAATCTTCTTGCTGTGAGGCAACAGCGCTAACCACTGCAATGACGAAATCTATGCTAAATAAAAAATTATGTTGTCATTGTTCAAAAAAATTCAACATATTAAAACATGTTTGGAAGATTAAGAACTAACTAAAAAAGGGAAGATAAAATATACAATATCACAAAATTCACTGATATGTGGCCTTATACAGTGTGCATCTGCACAATAACAAGCACTAATAGACCTCTCTTCTTCTCATCTCTGTAGCAACGGCCAGTCCAACAGTCTCTGGCCTCCTCTCTGTGTCGGGAGTCCCACTGGAAGTGCCTCCTCTTGACCCTCCTCATGTACGGCTGCTTTGCCACACTCATCTGGTGCGCTCTGTGTCGTGTCCCTGTCCTGGGGTCTTCTTCCATCCATCTCAGTGCTCCTGATGATGATGCCACCTCTGCAGCCTACTATAATGACATCCTGCACTTGGAGAGTCCATGCTCGAGTGGTTATGTCTACATACCCCTAGCCTTCCTGGCCATGCTGTACGTGGTTTACCTGGTGGAGTGTTGGCACTGCTTCTCAAAGACAGCAATGCTGGCACATGCTGAATTCCAGGTATGAATCAAATCTTGCACAGGATTTATCAATGTTGAAGAGGGCCTAATGTCTCCAAAACCCAAGAGTCTACAGCTGCAGTTTGGTCCTGCAGAAGATAAGTTACTTTCAGTCTGAGATTCTGCATTAAATGCCTGCAAAGAAAAATTCTTTTCATTTGATTTAGTCTGACATTTTCACATTTCATGAGGAAAACACATGCTAATTCACTGACCTGGGGGCTTTTGACTATCCTGTCTATTCTCATATCATGCTTTCCCCGATATCAGGGATACATGAATCTCCATAACAGCCATTATCTTAACTGCCTACACCATTTTTGAAACATGCTGTGGTGAGACACATCTAAATTAAGATATCTAAAACAGTGGCTTCAATCAAGTACCACCTCAGAAAAAACAAGCACTCCAAGTAGCACCATGATGAGCAAAGTTAAACTAGATAAGCATAGCAACTCTCTTCATCTCCAGCAGGGCTGAAAGGGTTCCACAGGGGGGCCCACTGGCTGGACAGAGTCAGTGAGGGAGGGGCCACACATTAGTCAATCAGAGGGAGGCATGAAACACATCTGCTGGAATATGTTGGTGAATCTGAACTGGTTTAACTGGATGAGCCAGTCTGGTGAATTCTGATGTCACAGTGAAAAGTTCCACTTGGTACCAATTACAGATGTACATGTATTGATGTATTGATCACTGATCAAACACTGTATTATCCTGTAAATATATGAAAATAAGTAAGTGGGCAGAATCTCTGATCAGTTCTCTCATCCAGTGTGATGGAGAAATATGTGGCATCAGCAAACAGCTGCAGCCTCTGTTGGAGTACCTTTAATAGTAGTACACATTTCGTATAGGCTCAGAACACAACCAGTACAAATCAGTCCCAGCTTCTATACAGACGCAGTGGTCTGGCACAGGCAGGGAGCCACGACTCTGAGCGCTGCTGAAATACACACATGGTTGCTGTGTGACAGACACACAGCAGGAATTTGTAGAATCAATCAGAGGAAGCGCAGGCTCTGGTTCTGCTGTGGAGGTGAGCAGAGAAGAAGAAGCCTATGCTGATCCTCAGTACAACACAGGAGGTTGAGAGTTCGGTCTGGCCTGGGAGCTACGTTAGGTTCTCTGTGTCTCTGTGTTATCACCAGGTCAGCTCTGCTTCCTTGAGCAGATGATGATGGTGATTGGTCATAGTCAGTTTAGTTTAGTTTAGGTTAGGGTTCACTGGCAGTTCAACTGTACTGAATAACTTAAGTGGACAGTTTATAAATGTGGAGCAGTGATTGGATTCAAATGGCGTGACATTACTCAAGGTGGAACATTACATTATAGGACACATGGGATTCAATGTCAGTATTGATCCGCCTAAGCGTTATTGATTTGCAGGTTTTGAAAAAAATGGAACCAGGTCCTTAATTGAACCCAGTTGAGATCCCAGCCTTTGTAATAATGTTCAGTGTTTATTTATTTTTTGGAACAGTTGACCCACAGTGGGTTACACTTGAGAACCAGTATTTTGTGAATCCCTTTTATATTATTTGTTTTACACAATATCTGGAATTGGATCAGTTCACAGGCTCTGTTCCCAGTCCAGTGTGGAGCATCTGGGATGAGAATCAGCAGCTCTGAATCTGAGGCCATGGTTCTCAGAAGGAAAATGTTGGATGGTCCTCTTCAAGTAGGCAATGAGACCTGTCCCCAGTTGAAGGACTCCAGTTATCTCAGGGTCCCGTTCTCGACTGAGGGGACTATGGAGTATGAGATGGACCAAAGAGTAGGAGCACCGGGAAGGGTCTTATGTTCGCTCTACCATACTGTTGTTACAAAAAGAGAGCTGAACCAGAAGTCAAAGCTCTCAATCTATCAGTCAGTCTTCAGTTCTACTTCCACCCAGTCACAACATCTGAGTCATGCCTGAAGAATGAGATCACAAAGACAAGTAGCAGAAATGTGTTTCCTCAGAAAAGTAGTTGCTTCGGGGTAAACTGAGAATTTCAGTCATGCATGAGAGACTCAGAGTAGAGTCTATGCTTCGTCAACCCTAACCCTGCTTTGTCAGCATCCAGTCAAGATGTCACCTGGACAACTCCCTAGGGAGGTGTCCCAGGCAGACCCCAGATCAGGTGGAGGGATTCCCTGCTGAAGCTGTACATCTGCAAACAGACATTGAATATGTCACAGTTCAGCATGAGCACCACCCACTCTCCAGCCAATCACACCTGCCTTGCTCTGCTCCACTGCAATCAGTCTCAACCACCTGCACCACATTATATTCGGCACCCTCGCCCTCTCTTTTCTGCCAGCTTGTTCTTCTGCAGTGTGCGAGACTTTCCAGCGTTCCTTTCCTGCCTGATCATCCGTTGCCGACCCCGCCAGTCTCCGACCTGCTCTTCTCGCCTGCCGTCTGGTAAACTCACCTGTCATCCGTCTCTGACCACGCATTCTGCCTCAGCTTTCCTGGCGTCTGTCTGCTCTCCTGGCTGCGACTCTTCTGCTTGGCATCGGCTCACCTCCTGTCTGCTCCCCACCGGTACCAGTCCAGTGCTTCCTGGGATTTGCCAACTTTTACGGTCGCTTTATCAGAGGATACAGCACTCTGGCAGCTCCTCTCACAGCCCTGACCTCGTCTCAAGTTCCTTTCTCTTGGACCCAAACAGCTAACCAAGCCTTTGTGTCTCTTAAGGCCAGTTTCTCCTCCGCCCCTATCCTCAATGTCCCCGACCCTGAAAGACAGTTCGTGGTGGAGGTGGACGCCTCCAACGTAGGGGTGGAGGCAGTCTTGTCTCAACGATCAGCGTCTGATCAGAAGTTACACCCCTGTGCTTTTTTTTCCTCTCGTCGCTTTTCTCCTGCGGAGCATAATTACGACATTGGGAAACGTGAGTAGTTGGCAGTCAAACTAGCCCTGGAGGAATGGCGGCACTGGCTTGAAGAGACCAAGACCCCATTCCTTGTCATGACAGATCATAAAAACCTTGAGTACATCCGCACAGCCAAGAGACTTAACCCCTGCCAAGCCTTCTGGTCCCTCTTCTTCACCCGCTTTAACTTCACCCTTTCATATTGCCCTGGTTCCCGCAACACGAAGGCTGACGCTTTGTCTCGCCAGTTCCAGAAGGATGATTCTTCCCCTGAGTGTGCCTCCATTCTGCCCTCCTCTTGCCTGGTTGCCTCCCTCACCTGGCGAATCGAGGAGCAAGTGCTTGCCTTCCTGACCGTCTGTTTGTTGTCCCTGCTTTCGGGTCAGAGGTGCTTCAGTGGGCCCATTCCACCAAGCTAACTTGTCATCCGGTTGTTCAGAGAACTAAGGAGTTCTTGCAGAGGCGTTTTTGGTGGCCCACTGTGGAAGAGAATGTCAGAGTGTTCATAAAGGCCTGTCCCATCTGTAACCAGCACAAGCCATCCCATCAAGCCCCTGCTGGTTATCTCCACCCTCTTCCCATTCCTCACCGTCCCTGGTCCCACATCTCTTTGGATTTTGTTACCGGTCTTCCCCTATCTCAAAACAACACAACCATTCTCACCATTGTAGATCCGTTCAGCAAGATGGTTCATTTCATTCCCTCCCAAAACTTCTCTCTGCCAAGGAAACAGCTGAACTTCTCAGTCTCCATGTCATACAGACCATGTTCAGACTGCTCAACTGGCTACGATCCCCTCACTTGTCTCCAACGTGACCACGGCTCTCTCCTCATCGGCACCTCCGCTCTATCAGCTGGTTCTTCAGGCTACGGGCTCCTCGCCTCCACATCGGTGACTAAAGTAAACTCCTTCCTTCCCCACACCCTGCTGCATTCTCCAAAACCTAATTCACCGCAATCTGAAGACAGAAGACACCATTCCGTTGCCATCGTTTCAATAAAAGTCATTACCAATCATTCCATATTTTTCCGTGTGTTGCACTTGGGTCCTGTCACTTCCGGTTTCAGCAGTTGAGGATGAATGGATGGAAATACTTGGAATGCCTCTCTACAACCCAGTCCAATTGAACCACAAATGACAGCCTCCAAATGTACTACTGCACAATTTTTACATGAGCACACGTGGCAACATAGTATTCCAATGTGACAATGATTTGATTTGATTATTTGTCAATTATTTGACACAGGAAGTGTATGAGCGTGTGCAGAGACTTCAGCAGGCCACACCCTGCATTTGGTGGAAGGCAATCAGCTACCACTATGTGAGGAGGACCAGACAGGTGACAAGATACCGCAATGGAGATGCATATACAACTACACAGGTGAGATGAACGAAGATAACACACATTTACTTAAGTAAGTTGTAGGGTATTTTGATTTTTTTCCTGTAGAATTATCCTAACCACTACTTAGCCAACCTTCAACACTGAAACAAAAGTGAACGTTTTACCCAGTGGGGACACTTTTCTCCCCTCTTGTGCATTCAGTACCCCAAGCTCCAGCCTACTCACTCTTCTGAATCTTTAAGCTAAACTACAAATTTATTTCTGATCTTATAAACACTGAGAATAACTGCTACGCAAATCTGTCTGTCTCCACTAGTGAAACACTGCAAGACCAGGCACTGGGGTAGGTGGGGCAAGGCAATGGCAAGGCAAGGCAATTTTGTTTGTAGAGCCCGTTTCCACAAACAGTTTGTCTCCAGGGCTTCACATGGCATCATAACAACATCCTCTGCCCTTAGACCCTCACATCGACTGAGGAAAACTCCATAGAAAACCTTTAACAGGGAAAAATCTGAGAAACCTCAGGGTGAGCAACAGAGGAGGATCCCTCACCCAGGACGGACAGACGTGCAGTAGATGTTGTTACAGACAAGAAAACAGTTTATAACACAAAATGTGGGAAACATGGAAATGTTAATAACAGCTGAAGAAGGAAGCTTCTGGTAGGGGAGGCAGGGAGAGCAAGCCAGCTTGATGGGGGACTGGATGGTAGACTGGTTCATGGAAGGGGAGGCAGGGAGAGCAAGCCAGCTTGATGGGGGACTGGATGGTAGACTGGTTCATGGAAGGGGAGGCAGGGAGAGCAAGCCAGCTTGATGGGGGACTGGATGGTAGACTGGTTCATGGGAGGGGAGCGCAGGCCGGTGTAACAGCAGGGGATTAAAAAAGGGGGGGTGGGGGGGCGATGCAGGCGGCGGTTGGAGCAGAGAGATGGAGCTCTGGTGGATCTGTGGAAACACAGAAAGACTGCGAGACACCAAGGCCAAACTACAAAGTGCAACAAGTAGTGGTAATGACAGTTCCAAAAATGTGCGGGGAGGAGAGGAGGAGAGAGGGGGAAAGGAGAGGAGAGGAGAGGAGAGGAGAGGAGAGGAGAGGAGAGGAGAGGAGAGGAGGGAAGGGCTCCATGTAACCTGATGTGTCCCCCAGCAGTCTAAGCCTATAGCAGCGTATCTATCAATGGTTCAGAGCTACCTGAACCAGTCCTGACTGAAAGCTCTGTCATACAGGAAAGTCTTAAGCCTGGACTTAAACGTAGTTAAAGTGTCTGCCTCTCTGACCCATGGAGAGAGCTGGTTCCACAGTAGAGGAACCGGTACCTGAAGGCTCTACCTCCCAGTCTGTTTTTAGAGATACTGGGAGTCACTAACAGACCTGCATTCTGGGAGTGGAGTGCTCTGGTGGAACAGGAGGGACTAATGAGTTCTTTCAGATAGGATGGAGCTTTATCATTGAGAGCCTGATGAGTCAGCAGAAGGATTTTGAAGTGGATTCTAGATCCTACAGGAAGGAGAGAAGCTATAGTGGAGGGATGTGGTCTCTCTTCTTAACTCCCATCAAAACCCTCGCTGCAGCGTTCTGGACCAGCTGGAGACTCTTTAGAAAGTTGTTGGGACATCCTGACAGGAGAGAGTTGCAGTGGTCCAGCGTAGAAGTGATAAATGCATGCACCAGTTTCTCAGCATCACTCTGGGAAAGGATGTTCCTAATCTTAGCGATACTTCGCAGATGGAAGAAGGCGGTCGTAGTCACATGCTTTATGTGGGAGCTGAAGGAAAGGTCCTGGTCAAAAATGACTCCAAGGTTCCTTCCAGTTGTACTCGGCAGCCCCATGTCTTACACCACTTCATTCTCTGAGTGTATATGAAAACAGCATCTGCGTCTATCAGCCAGTCAGCTGTGTAGCTACGCAACTGTCTATACAATTTATTTCTACCACCTAAGCAATCTTCAATCATAAAGCATAAAGCAATAAATTTGCCAACTTTTTGTAGAGGCCATAGGTTCTGTCACAAGCACCAAGTGGTTAGCAACAAGCTTTTACTGAGAGGTAAATGTCTCTGCATCTCGTCAGTCCAACAGGAGACAGATCAGCACACAAGCTGAATGTATGCTGTTTGATGGACAATAAATCTTCAAAAGTTTCCTGAGAAATTTACATATCAATATAGATGGAATCCCAATACAACCGCTGTGTATTGGTCATGTGGGGACTTCTGTCATTAATTATAAACAATTATTAAGTCAGAATTTTAGTTGCTTGGGAGGTTTCAGTGAGTCCTGCTTTGTATCTCTTAATAGGGGATTTCAGTTGGGGTTTCACACTTCTCTTTTTCTAGCATGGAACAGAGAATATCGAAATGAGAACAACTTTATTAGGGATCTAGCTTTATTCAAAAATAGAACACACTGACTTGCTAATTTAGTACAGTCAATGTGGCCAAAAAGCCTGCCATAAGTCCTCCTTCAGGTGGTTTAAAATGTCCAGAATTTATTGACACTGAGGTGTGTTGCATTATTTTAGTGGTTGTATTCAGTTTGGTTTGCTGGTACAAAGTTAAACTGAAAAGTGTTCTTACATTTTGTCCACCTCATTTATATTACTTAGACCAAGGCTTGTTGACTCCTTCACATTAAAGCAGTCTGACAACCAGCCTTATCAAAGAGCACATACTGTATCACAGGCCAGAAGCCTTTATTGTCATTGTGTAGCATACAACAAAATTGGAGTGCAACTCCCTTTGGTGCAATTTTTCAAACAAGAAGTACAACAGTAATTGAATATATATAAAAGGCTCTGAGCATAAAAAATGAGATAAATAGAAATATTTAAGAAGAAAAGATATATATATATATATATATATATATATATATATATATATATATGTATATATATAATTTATACACACACAATTGCAGCAAAATATCAGAAGTGAAAAAGCAATCGTGTGATATTTGAAATTGCACATGAAAGACCTGGAATAGATATTGTACTAGGGTGAACACTTTTATGCAGTTGAAATGTAAATGACAATTATTGCACTTTATTGTTTGCTGATTATCTATTATCAGTATGATCAAAATAAATATGTAGTGTGGCAGGTCGTTTGGTTTTGTGGTTGTTGGCTGCAGTGACAGCTCTAGGACAGAAGCTGTCTCCGAGTCTCTTTGTCCTGGCTCTGTGTGACCTGTAGCGCTGGCCCGAGTGTAGCAGGTCAAACAGGTGGTTGCTGGGGTGAACGGAGTCCTTGATGATGTTGACAGCTCTGCTGAGTTAGCAAGAGCTGGCGATGTCCTCCAGGCTGGGCAGAGAGCAGCCAGTGATTATCTGGGCTGTGCTGATGACCTCTGCTCTCCTCTCTGCTGAGCTCCTTGCATACCAGGCTGGTCCGTCACAAAGCAGGCAAAGAAGAGGTTGAGTTCCTCTTCCAGTGAGGCATCAGTCCAAGCAGTCACCTGGGTGCTGCTTCTGTAGTTTGTGGTTTATTTCCTGCCACATCTTTCTGGGGTCATTCACGGCCAAGTGGTCCTCAGTTTTCGTCTTATAGGCCGCCTTGGCCTCCCTGATGCGTAAATGAACAGTAATTCTCCAAACGCTTCAAGTTATTTGATAATGTTGAAATGTTGTGAAACACAACGTGTGTACTGTTCAAAGTCTGTTCATACTGGACAGTAACATCAACTGTAAAATTAAAATCATCTACCAAAACAGCACGACATGATTCCTGAAATTCAGCTTTGGCATTTGGTGAGAAAATATTAGCAGTAACGAAGCCTCTCGAATGCTAAAACATACATTAAAAAGTACAATTTCCCCCCAGTAACTCCAGTCCTCATTTTTTTTCTCCCTACTTTTACTTTTCTTCTCCGCCGCATCCTGTCCCTCCATCAATGTCCTGCCCCTCAACTCCTAAGGTCTATCATGAGCGGGTAAACACTCATGCCTCCAGTTCAGAGTTTGACTACGCCCGCTACGGCGTTAAAGATGTATCGAAGGAGCTGCTGGACCTTCAGCAACACCCGGCTGTTCGCCTCCGCTTCACCAAGTGTTTTAGGTTAGACATTCTTCAATTCAGTTCCTAATCTAGTTTGATGTTAAGACATGTCTTAATTAATTTTTGTGGTCATCAGCTTCTCCAGTGCACGTGCTGAAGCTGCCTACCTCACCCAGGTAAGTTGTAGTAACACATTTTAATATTTGAATTATTCAAGGTGTTAACTTCCAATTAATTGATATTTATAACATTAAAAACATGTATTGATTACAAGAGTGGCTGCTAATAAACATGGTTTATCCCTGTCCTATGTAGCGTGCACGCTTCTTCGGTGAGAATGAGGGGCTTGATGACTACATGGAGGCCAGGGAAGGAATGCACCTGAAGAATGTGGATTTCCGAGAACACATCCTGGCATTCCCAGATCCTGCTCACCAGCCGTGGTTTTCAAGGCACAGAGTGTTCTGGCTGGCCTCTGCTTTCCTCCTGTCATGGCCACTGCGGGTAGTATCAGAATATCGCACAGCTTATGTCCACTACCATGTTGAAAAGTTGTTTGGGGAGGATGAGGATACAGTTGGAGGAGGTGGGGGAGGGGCAGGTGGAGGTGTGAGACGGGATGGCAGTGAAGGTGGGACTGAGAATGGAATCCATCCAGGAGTAGTTGGGATTGGAATTGGGCTGAATGGATCAAGCTACAGAGCTATCTCTCGGGTCAACACAGTGGATATGACAGAATTGGAGTGGCACATTCGCTGTAACCAACAGATGGTCCCAAGCTACTCCGAAGCTCTCCTTATGGACTTGGACACAAGCGGGGGGACAAACCTCACCGCTTCTACACCCATCTCTGGGCCCCCAGGCACCACCCCCAACCAGGAGATCAATCGGGCTCCCCTAGCCCTGCCTGTGGTGTTCAACTCGGCCTACCTCCTCCAGAGCTGCCCCCGCTGTCGAAGGACCACATCAAGTTCCAGTCTTCCCTCCAGGCTTAGGGCCCCAATGGGAACCACAGCCCTGCTTAATGCTACTGTGGCAGGGATCAGGGCAGCAGGGCAGGGGGGTGGAGGTTTAGGAGGGAGACTTGTGCTAAGTCGCAGTGGATTCTCATTAGGCAGACTTGGAGGAGGTCGACAGAGCAGCCTATTTCATTCCCGAAGCATGGGGGGAGGGCTGGGTGGAAGTAGGGAAGATGGAGGAGGAAGTGGAGTTGGAGGAACTGGGGGGGGTGGTGGATTCCTCGGGTTAGGGTCAAGACAGGATGATGAGGAAACCAGAGGAGTGCTAGAAGGAGGAGGCGATGAAGAGGAAGAGGAGGAGGAGGAGAGAAGGGAGGACAGGAGAGAAAGGAATGAAGAGGCAGAGCAAGATAATGGAGGAGTGAGCGAAGGGAGAGAGGTTGAGAGAGATCGTCCTCCATCATATCAGGATGCTTTCTTCTTCCCAGTTCTCATTATACATGGAGAGGAGAGCTGCCATGCTGGGGATGACATGTGATGACGAGAAAACTAAACTTTAGGGGAAAGGAAGTCTGGGTAGAGGCAAAGAAGATAAGAGCATCTGAAGGAAAAGTAATGGATCACACACAACATTCAGAATAAAGACAAAAAGAAGAGACATGATGGATGAGAAGTGTTAATAACAGAAGATTGAAAGGCAGCACAGTTTTGAAATGGCAGGGAGGTTTAGAGGGAGTTAAGTGGGGAAGCAAAATCAGAGAAAAGGTGAGGACATGAGGTAAGCTTCTCAGATTGTGAAAGAGAGAATCAGGATTCTGTGGAAAAAGAGGAATGACCACTTCCAGATATATCTATGCAAGAAGAGGAGTAGGTGAGTCTAAAGATAGCAGCTTGAAGAGCAGCAGAGAGACACCAAACCAGCTGAGTGGTAGTTGCTCCTTTTTTCATGTAGAAATAGAAAAGGAAGAATCATATTTTGAAACCTAGAAATTTTAGTTTTGCTAAAATGAAAATACACTACAGGAGGATTCATGACTGCTCATTTCGACAATTACACAAGAGGACAGCATGACTAAACAGATGGATTACGACACAAAACGGTAACAATTGAGGGGGAAAATCAAAACAGTGAAAAAGAAGTCAAATTCACCAAATACGGATCATGACAGACTACAAGACCCTAAATTTTACGTTCCATTTGACAGAATTCATCGTACGAAAAAAACAAGGAAGAGAAATAATAAGTATTCCTACCCAAAACATCTATGTAGCCTACTCTAAACACCACACCGAAACCACATGAATTAGGGTCTCTCCAGTTTTCCAAAAGTAGCGTTACCACATTGTAGCCCTAAAGCATCGGAATAGCAGTAGTGGCAAAGGAGAAACATTGACTTACTTCCTGTCCCTTTTTGCTAACTTTTTATTTCAAAACTGGCTTCCTCATCACTCGATCCATTACAGAGTTGGAAATCCATTATGAGGGAAGCAACTGCTTCACCCACTCCTGGACAAACAGCTTCTCTCCTCCTTCCGTTCCAACACCTTCTCCACCCTCCACTAAACTCTTCTGATGAACACAAATACTGCTGAAAAAAAATGTGATGAAGTGCAACATCTTATTTTGCAGGCGTTGTGTTAAGTGAAAAGAGAGGTACCAAAATAGATCTGGTCCATTCATCTTCAGCAGTCCCTCCTGGTTTCCTCCTCCATCCTCTATGGCGAGCCTTTTAAACATTTATTAACTTTATTAACTTCCCCATTGACTAGCAGCCAAAGCAAAGCTTAAATTCAAGATTTCTAAAATCTCAACCAGTAGCACGTTACAACTACTTTTGTTGTTAATGTTCTTGGGGTTTCTCAACATAAGTATACAGATTGCGGAAAGCTACAACTGAATTATTACTTTAATTGTGATTCCAATTGCAAATATCCACAACTGAATCATAACTACAAATAATTATAGCGAAGGATAACTTTAATTCTCCCTCAATACAAGGGACCTGTTTTCTCATTTTGAGATAACTACATTTTAAGCACTAACTTGCGTTTTGACGTGTAGAAATGGAGGTAATGAGTATTGACCAGAGTATCATTTTCAGTGGCAACACTGCAGTTATCTCTACTTTTATTTTGAGTTATTGAAACTGAAATGCAGATGTGTCTTTCTGACTTGTCAAAAAAGGCAAAATTCTGCCGGGTCATATTGTGGTTATGACTAGTAAGAAGGGTATTTCTATGTCTGCAATAATAAATCCTCAAAGGGAAACTAGCTTCTAAATGGTGAATTGGCTTCTGCATCTCTCTCCTGCTCTTCCATTTCGGTAGACATGGGATGCACCTTACTCTCTCTGGCCCTGAATATCAGGACTGAATTACATCTTTGATACTCCCCACTTTCCCTGTTTTTATTGACCTCTCACATCAATATCTTTTAAAAGATACAAAATGAATTAGAATACTCCAATGAGTGAATTTACCCACTGCATCAAGGGGCCAAAGATGTAGACGTCATATGTGAATGGGTGTAGTTTGCTAACATTGGCAGTGAATGGTCTAAAATGACTGTGCTACCTGGATGAAACTCAAAAAAAGACAAGACCTTCCAATATCAATACTCTATAGACTGCAGTTTAGGCATGGAATATCACTTCTTGATCTTAAATGTCCAAGATATGTGAATGCATGGCATTTAAACTGTCAAGCACAGCTGACATTATTGATTTAAAAGAGTCATATGAGATCAAATCTCTTGACTTGCTTTGTATTTGTAGTGCAAATAAAAATGCAGGCATAAACCGACCCTATAAATAAACACAGCGATCAGTATTTGCGAGGCTTAGAATACTTCTGGTGCCACGAGTTGTTACCTCCTCCTCTTCAAGAGTCAACTTCAAACAAGTAACAATGAAACACGAGAGATGAGAAGCTAGAAAAATGGATGCATGTGACTTCTCAATGGCTGTGAGATACTGAAGGCTGTGAAGGAAATGTGACCTCCACTACAAAATGCAGTGCTAAAAAGCAGTGACTTATGATATTTCAGACTGATAAGGGCACAGACAAGGCTCCGTAGGGATTAATTCTCC
The DNA here is from genome assembly GCF_037954235.1 of Aulostomus chinensis. Taxonomy (NCBI): domain Eukaryota; kingdom Metazoa; phylum Chordata; class Actinopteri; order Syngnathiformes; family Aulostomidae; genus Aulostomus; species Aulostomus chinensis. The sequence continues at coordinate 5,913,522 of NC_141343.1, read as the reverse complement.
ATCCTAAATTTTCCAGTTGGTGGTGTGTTTTTTTGTTGTTGTTGTTGTTTTGTTTTTTTTTTGGGGGGGGGGGTGTTGCCAGCCCAGGAAGTAGCAATAGACACTGATAACCCTGCTGTCAGTACGAACAAAGCACACAACCTGCTACAGCAGCGAGAAAAAGTTAGATGAACACTTTTCAACCTTCCTTTAACATCAAAGTTCATTGACATGCTCTGGATGTGACACTGAAAAGCACACAAGGAACGAGGCTCGACATAAATCTGAGGAGTTTCCTGAAAATGGATCCAAAATAATGCTTCACACAAGAGATAAAAGATTCGGATAATGGACATGCTAATGGCGGTGGATACTGTAATCACAAACCTGTATCCAGGAAAGACAGAGGGCACAAATTTCTCTTCTGCTGGAAAGAAAAGTGGAGCATGACCTGGTTCATTGTGCAGGACCCACACGCCAAAACACATTCACGCTGATTCTGGATCATTGACCTTTGTTAGCTCGTGGGGACATGAATGTGAACTGCACGTGAGGAAACTCATTAAATAATTGAGGAAAACAGTCACAACTGTTTCTGACTGGGAAAAGGGACTAAAAGACAGCCACTGAAAGAGTACAAATGCTACATGTAAAGACAATTATTTTTTACAGCTATTTCATTATCATTAATGTCCTGAGAAAAGAAGCACTAAAAAGCACCAAACACACTTAATTTCATTTACAAGATCATGTTTAACTGATTGCTGAAACACTCTATTTTGTGTTATTGTAATGATGCGATCTGGTAAGCACTTGTTCGATATGTAATTTTGTGCATATATTGTAGCCACTTAACCATAGAAATCAGTAGTAGTCAGCCTCAACTCTTAATGCTTTTACATTTCTATCTTAATACTTTGCTACCAAAACAAACGTGGAAAAATAATTCTGTCTGTAATTTGCTATTTTTTGATATCATCTGCAAACTTGAGTAGACATTATTTCAGCTTAAGTGATGTCTAAAGTACCAAATGCCTTTGAAGCTGTAGAAATTTCTCATGTTTTAGGATTTATTTATTTTTTTTTTAAATTTTGAACTCTTATTTGAGGATATTTTGGGATGTTGGCGTGTCCTCAACTGCTTCAGGTGTGCCAAGACAACTTTGTACCCTCGATGTCTTACACAAACACACCGTGCACTTGCATGTTTTCTCACAGCAGCACATCATCACAGCAGCTTATTTTAAGCTTGAATGATACCACCCATAATAGCCCACACGTGCAGTCTTTACCCACAAACACACACTGACTACTACGTTGCCTTTGTGTCAACTGTTGCCAACAATGCATCTCAGGATTTCCGTTGATGCTGCATTCCTGTGCTGAAACACACTCATGACATTGACACACCAAAGCAACGGGGGGTGACAGAGAAACTGCCTGCATTCAGGTCTGTGTTACTGGTGGCAGTGTGTTGAGTGCTGGTGGAGTTAAACATTGTTATGGATGTAAATAAAGGGTGTCAATCCACCCACACGGATCATGCCAAGAAATCAATAAATAAATCTGAATAAACTGTTGCAACGTGGGTCTGAGTCCGCTAGATGGCAGCAAAGCTTCAGTTTGTGACACCACAGCTGTTTGCCATGCAAAGGGTAAACCAACAGTTTATGTGCAAGCCCCAATCAGTGATGCCATACCAAGTCTTTGGTAGCTGATTAGAAAATTTGATAAAAACTGATTATCCTAAAATGGTAAAAAAAAAAATTAAATAAAAGTCTAGGTTTAAGTCTGTGAGGGGCAATGCAATGTGCATCTAAATTTTCTGAAACTGTGACTGAATGTTGCAAAGCAGTACCACCCACGTCCCTGCTTACTGGCCGGCTGGCATCGTTGCTAAGCAGCTTTCTGAACTCATACGAGCAATGGGAGCTTCAGTCATTGATTGTTTGCAGAGATAAAAGTTATTTACATTTTGTCCATGGTCCTCCATTTCCACTCGTCATTGCTAGGGATGCACGATTATATTGGCGTGTCGGTGGTGTCGGCAGATGTTGGTTATTTTTTTTCATCGATATATCTGTACCAGTCCAGGAGCCTACAATTAAAATGCCCAGTTTTGCTCGAGTCTTGTCTATCTCATGCATTATTTGTTGTCTATGATGAGAAAGCAGTGCAGAGAAAAGGATTTATGGGCTTTTCCACATGTTGTGGAAATTTGGACATTTACGTGTGTTTTTCACTATGTTCAAAATGTGAATATCATGAATGTTTTTATTGGCCACTTGTAAATCAGTCGTAACGTATCAATCAAAAATCCAATGTCGTGCATCCCTACTCATGGCTCATTGTCTTGCTGTGTTGCTCTACATGACAAACAACAAATTAAACAGTCAAGGGTGGTTATATTTATCATCAACATTTAACGCTTTCACATTTTATGTACCCAAAGTGAGCTGTTTTCTTTCTCCTCCGTGAGACCAAACTGACTTTGTGTTCATACAAGTCTCCGATTCAAAACGCTCTGAGCAATTATGACCAATGTATCGTCGAGTCATGCCAAGTCTGTCAAACATTATAAAAAAAAAAAAAAACATGTCAACAGTTGGTTTGACATCACATGAATTCCAGCTGCATTTTCTTTTTTGAATTTCCAGGACCAACAGGTTCAGTCTGCCGTGTACACCACCAATTGTCAGGTAAAAAATACCCAAGAGCAAAGCTGAAAGTAAAATTATAGCTCCAGCCTCCTTTTACCTTGAAAACTTCAAAGTCAGTTTGTGAGCATTAGGAAATCCCCCAGAACTGAAAACAAGCCAAGATTTTTGTCTCTTTTAAGATGTCATTTTTGCTGCTCTATCAAAATGAATAGTAGCAGTTTCCACTGAGCAAACACAGCATACCTGTACTGAGCCTTTAATCTGTTTGAGACAGAATGAGCACTCTTTGTTTTGCACTAGAACAATGATGTAACAATGTAATAATGTGTGTTCAATTGTGTAGCTGATGACACAGCAGCAGCCATGTCACTGCCTTTGGGTAGTGGGCCATCATCCTGAACTTAACAAAAATTATCAAATGCTTACATAATTTTCAGGATTTCAGTTGATAAAATGAGGCTGTAACGGAACTGAATATCGTTGGGACAATAGCAGGGTTTAGTTGTAATTAAATATTTGAATTACATGTCAAAGACAGAGAAGCACACAATCTGTGTTGCCTGATAGTGGAGAATCACCTTTGGGACATACAACCACCAAATGTTCCTTGTCAAGGCAGGAACAGCTCTCGCAGCTCAATCCACAGAGGAAAGGATCACAAACCCCATAACCCAGGACATCATATTTGCTAAATATTCAATGCTGCTGGATTACTTGTGTGCCGTCAAACGAACCACAATGTAGTTGTTATGTACATGCGGCTTCTAAGGAGTCCAAACAATAATGTCACATTTGATGCATTATTGTGATACACAGTGATGTGTGACGCCAGGAATGGGCTTTCTGTTCAAGCACCATCAAGCAAAATGTCCTCAGTCTTTAAGCTAATGAATATGTAACTGATAATGAGATTGTCAATATCACACCACATGATAGCTGTTGTTACTGACCTGGCAAGACAATGTAATTATATATTTGGGGGAGGATGGGAAGGCAGTGAAGCTGGTGGCAATAACTCTGTTCACTGATGCAATCCTGGTGATGATGGCAATTTATTATCATGGAAGATACAAATAAAATCAATCTGCTTAGTATACCAGCATTTTGTCTTGTGTTGTGATGAGCTGAATCGTTTATTATATATATATATATATATATATATATATATATATATATATATATATATAAACACATACACACATATATACACACATACATATATATACACATACACACATATATATACATACATATAGAAATATACATACATAGAAATATACATACATATACATACATATATATGTATATAGTCAGAGTAGAGTGATGAAAGGGAGGGATGGTATTTCATTGGGGTCATCAGGTGGGCACCCTGCGTCATCAACGTTTCATTAATTTAAGCCCACGACGTCTCCATAGGGCTTAACAGTGTACCCAGCGTCCCAGGTACACCCCCCTCCATGCCATACCCTCCATGTCCCTTGATGGACTTTGCATGGCAGGGGCGTCCTTCTCCCTGAGCCAGGTGTAAGCCTGGCTGCATACCGTCTGCATTTATTTTTGTGTCCAGGCTATGTCACTGCGCTTTATCCAGAGCCAGTTGCTGCTTTTCTCAGCAGCACTCACTATCACTTTGATAGCCTGCTGGAGGGAGCGAAACCCCCAGTCCCATTTTTCTTAACAGACTGGTGGTGGATGTAGCAACACACCCCCTGCATTCCACCTCTACTGGAAATATGGAGGTCTTCCAGCCATTCTGGGATGCTTCTGCTGCTAGGTCAGAATATTTGCTCTTCTTCCTCTCAAAAGCCTCTTCAACCCCATCTTCCCAAGGTACTGTCAATTCGATGATATGGACCAGTTTTGCTGCTGGAGACCACAGGACCATGTCTGGCCGGAGTGGTGTTATCATTATTTCTGGGGGAAACACTAGTTTTTTATCTAGGTCCACCTCCAATTTCCAATCCCGAGCAGCCTGCAGAATGCTTGCATCCTTTGGTGTTGTCCAGTGCTCTTGAGGATGGCCAGCTGGTATGAACTGAGTGAAGTGGACTTTGTCTGATGATGTTTGCGGGAGAGCATTTATGGTAGTTCGCTTCTTTTCCAGTACTGATGCTAATTCTCTGAGAACTTGGTTGTGTCTCCAAGTATAGCGCCCTTGGGTGAGGATGGTGGTGCACCCTGCTAGGATGTGCCTTAAGGATGCTGGTGCTTGACATAGAGGACAGGTGGGATCTTCTCCATACCACAGTTTCAGATTTTGGGGGGAAGGTAGCAGTTCGTATGAGGCTCTGATGATCAAATTTAGCCTCGCTCCCTCCATCTGCCAGATGTCATGCCAGCTGAACTTTTTCTTCTCCAGACTTTCCCAGTTGGTCCATTTTCCCTGCTTGGCCATTGAAACAGCTTTAGCATGCCTCTCTGCCTCCTCTTGTCTCTGAATTTCCTCTACCACCAGCAGCCTCCTCTGCCTAGATGTTGATTTATGCCACAGAGGAGCCTTTGGGAGAAGCCCGAGACCTGCTCTCCCATGTTGGACTTGCCCAACCACATCTCTGAAATGAAGAGCCGATTTTGCACTCTGAACAGCTTCTGATGGAATCCACTTCCTTCCCGTTGCCACCCGGGGGGCTGCTGTTCGGATGACTGCATCCTCCGATTCAGTGAAGGTCATGACCAGTCTTGCTTTGGTGCATTTGAATTCTTCCACAAGACCCGTTATTGGTAGTTCCAGCTTGCCATTCCCGTACAATCCAATGGAACTTAGACATCGTGGGATTCCAAGCCACTGTTTCAACTGTGTACTTATCACCCGTTCCAGCTTTTCTACCTTGATGATGGGGATTTCGTATATAGTTAATGGCCACATGAGTCTTGGGAATATGCCAAACTGAAAACACCATACCTTTAATTTGCCTGGCAATAAGGTCTTGTTTATGCGATCCATGTATGTGATGGTATCCTTCTTTAATTGTTGAAACTGCTCGGTGTCTTTGAGGTTTACATATACATATGTATGTATATAGATATAGATAGATAGATATGTACACGCACACACACACACACACACATATATATATATATACACACTGTATAGATAGATAGAGATGTTACGTAGATGGAAGAAGGCGTCCTGGAGATTTGTTGAATGTGGGAGTTGAAGGGTCCTGGTCAAAGAGAACTCCTAGGTTCCTTACGTGGTGCTGGGGGCCAGGGTGGTGCCATCCAGGGTACCTGTCTCATCAGATCAGGTGGTCCTCAGGTGTTTGGGCCCAGCACAAGAACTTCAGTTTATCAGAGTTTAATAAAGGAAATGATGGGTCCTCCATGTTTCCTGTCCTTCAGACAGGCCTCCAGTTCAGTCAGCTGGTTTGTTCCATGTGGATCATTGATGAGTTCAGCTGTGTGTCGTCTGCATAGCAGTGAACATTAATGGAGTGTTTCCTGATCATGTGACCTAGAGGAAGCAGGTACAGGGTGAAGAGGACTGGTCCAAGCACAGAGCCTTGTGGAACACAAGAACTGATTGTAGTGGTCTCAGAGGAACCATCATTAATTAGTATCAACTGAGATGGACCTAGTAAATATGACCTGAACCAGTTTAGTGTGGTTCCTTTAATACCAGTGACAGGTTCCAGTCTCTGTAGAAGGATATGGTGGTCAATGGTATCAAAGCTGCACTGAGATCTAATCAGACCAGCACAGAGACCAGTCCCTCATCTGGTACCAGTAGGAGGTCACTGGTACCTTTGACTAGTTCTGTTTCTGTGCTAGGATGAACCTGGAACCTGACTGAATCCTCTAATCAGCTGTTGCTGTGGAGAAGTCACAGAGCTGTTTAGCAACTGCTTTCTCCAGAACCTTGGAGAGAAAAGGAAGATGTGATGTTGGTCTGTAGTTGGTAGAACTTCTGGATCCAGGCTTGTTTTTTGAGGAGGGTTTAATTCCTGCTACTTTAAAGGACTGAGGGACGGAACCAGATACCAGCGCTGCATTGATCATATCTAAGAGGGAGGGGCTAACGAGGGTAGAGAGTCTTGGAGCAGCTTAGTTGGGATGGGGTCTAGGAGACAGGAGGAGGTTTAGAGGAGGACATTATTGAACTGAGCTCATGAAGGCTGATGGGAGAAAAACTATCCAAGTGTGTGTCTGGTCCTCCAGCTGCCTCTAAGGTTCTGGGTTCTAGGTGCCATGTTGTCAGCTGATGGCAGGAGGAGAAGAAGTTTCTGTCTAATCAGGAGAATTTTGTCATTAAAGAAGTCCATGAACTCTTTGCTGCCCAGGGAAACAGGACTACTTGGTTCAGTAGAGCTGTGGTTCTCTGCCAGTCTGGCTCCAGGACTGAAGAGGAACCTGGGTTGTTCTTGTGTTCCTCTATTAGTGATGAATAACAGGTGGCTCTGGCATTGCTGAGGGCCTTCTTATACAGCCTGGGAAGGGAAGGTGATATCCATCAAGTCTGCCCTTTGTGTGACCTTAGGCACTCAAGCTGTAACAGAGGAGGTTTTGAGAACTTTGCTCACAGAGGTGGAGGAAATCCTAAAATCAAAACCCCTTGGATACCTCTCATCTGATGCTTCTGATTCTGAACCAGTCACTCCCAACCCTCTCCTCATGGGGCAGCTTGACGCAGCCCTCCCCCAGGTGATGTATGCTCATCTTGATCTTGTGGCTACCAGGAGATGGCGTCACAGCCAAGTGCTCGTCAACCAATTCTGGGCAAGCTCTGTGAGACATTATTTACCAACACTTCAGTCACAGCAGAAATGGAAGGTGGAGAACCCAAATGTGACCCTGAACAAGACAGTCATGGTCAATGACCCCAATCTACCTCGAGCATTGCGGCCAATTGGAAAAGCTGAAATTATCCTAGTACCAGAGACTTCAAATGTGATGCAAAACTACTGCACCTACTAACCCTATTTAGAAAAGAAATAGTTGATAAGTATTAATTCTACTTCCATGTGCAGTTTAAATATTATTTGTGGCTGTGTTGTTTAATAAGTGAAAGATGTAGTTTGCACCACACCACTTCTGACAGCTCATCTTCTTCCCATAGATCATCCTGGTGCCACCTGTTGGTGCTGCTGTATCCACCCACTAACACACACACAGGTGCTATATATATAACTTGTGGTTATAATGTTATGCTGAGTCGTGTGTGTATAAAAGGATGCATCAGTAATGGTTATATGCATAATATGTGCATGCAGTGATCCCAGTTGTCTCATTTATTCAAGCATCAATCTAAAATTTGTGTACTGTACATAAAATATCAATATATTCTCTAATCATTTGTACGTCACTTTCAGCCCGGGTACGACAGGCTTCCAGAGTGATTCACGTAATGTTCTGTTAGGTTTAATACAGACAGGCTTCCTGTTTGTGTATTTAAGGAGGAGTGCGATTATGTTAAACTGATTTGATGCACCTCTCATCTTCCCACACACTTTCTTTAAGCTTCTCTTTGTCCGCCTTCATCCCCGTCTGTATTTGAAATACCCTCGGAGTTCAAAGCACTATTCTGCTGCATTTAAAGTATCTGATTATCACCCTGCATCAGCCTCTTCTTACCATACATTTGTCATCTGATTTTTAATCTATCGGAATTGGCAACGAACCTGACAACAAAAAAAAAGTATCACCTCAGATATAGTCTTGAGGCTGATAACGTGACTGGAGTTGTCCTTTCTTATAGGACCACTACACTTCTATGTTTTCGTCATGTTTTTCATGTGAAAATCACAGAATGATTCTTTTCGGCCATGTTTAATGAAGTGAAGAGTCTCTGATCAGTGTACATTAGACTTCAAATGCTTGAAACAACTCCAAGCCAAACTTCAGATGTTGACGTGTATGACGGACACTTGGACACAAGCACAGCAGAGCTTTTGCATACTATTACTAGGGTTGAAATGCTGCTGTTCCAGCTTTTTTATGATGATGTGAGATAAGATATCTCAGTGTCTAACTTGTGACATGGTCATGGGAAAACCTGCTGGGTATTGAACAGCTGATTCGCCTGACATCTAACACCCAAGATAGCATGCACATTTGGGCCAAATCTGTGTCACTGTGGATGGTTCAGATGTGGGTCATGTAAGGTGGACCAGTGGCTCAGTTTAGGCAGCTTCACTGAGTCAGTGTCATCACTCAAGTCAAAATATTGACCATCAGACAATGAACACATGCGGGCCAAGTGTTTCTACCTATCTGGGACAGCTATGTCCAATGTTTTATGAGCAAAGGGATCAAAATTAATGGTGCCAGATGAAAAATATTTCACCCTTGCTTTGTTTTTTTGAGGGACATGGAATTTTGCACTCGGGCTGTACAGTAATCTCCCTGTCCACTGGTCGATTTATTAGTCAATACGTTCTGGCTCGACCAAAATTCTGATTGGTCGATTTTTTGCCACGTTAATTTCATCAGAAGGAAAGTTCCGAAACCATCCCCGTTTCTCAGATGACAATCTATCTTTGAACACCCCCTTGTTTTTGCTATTTTGGACTCGCCCGACCCGCTAGAGACAGACAGACTGAAGAGGACTCGAAGGCCCACGTCTGGTGGTTTGATGAATGAATATTTAATTTTGACGGTTTCATTTCAAGTCAGTCCTCGTCCACCACGTCAAAGACGTCTGCAGCGTGGCAGCATTTCATGAAAACAGATCATGGAAAAAAAGTCGAACGCAAAGTTTGCCAACAGCAGTTTTCATGTCACAGCTCCACTACAAACACGGCGTATCACCTAGAAACGGTGAGCTAACGTGTCCACCTTAGGTTGCCTGTCAGATTTGAGTATGTGAACACATCAGAATTGACATTTCCATGTTTTAGTCTAATAATTGTTTTGTTTTAATTGTAAAAATTCTTACAGTGGACTTGCCTTTTGTGTTTAAGAGTATAGTTTGAAGTTAAAAGTCCATTTGTGTCTCAGCCGCGATGCTGAGCTCCTGTGTTCAGTCTGGCTCTGTCAGGACAAATGATGGCGTTGGTCAGTTATTATCAGTTATTATCAGTTATTATTATATTATAGCCTGACAGAAACAATTGTCTCAATATTCTTCAGCAGGTTTTGTGCTGATAGTTGACACAGTAGAGTTTTCATTTATAAAATTAGTCGATTTTTAGTCGAAATTTGAGGGCTTCAGTCGACCAGGAATTCCTTTGGTTGATTGCAGCCCTAGTTTGCACCAAATCTCACTTCAATCTAACCATTTTTTCAGATATAAATATCAAACACCTTTATACTCAAGGTACAATCAGATCATCTACAATGGATGCATTGCCTGTGGGTCTCTGTGACAAAATTCTTGGTAACAAGTCAAGTCAGTTTTATTTGTGTGGCACCAAACCCCAACCAAAGTTCTGTCCTGACTCTGTCCAAGTAGAGCAGGTCCAGCACCTCCCTCCTTCAATGAACATCCATCCAACAATTCTCCATCAGCAAGCACATCCTGCAACAGCAGCCACCAGAACCTTCCTTTACCAGCAGGAAGGTGGAGCAGATCCAGGATCAGTGGGGACGGACGTCTGCTTTGACCCAACAGCGTAAGAAATATCAACCCCCAGTAGCAATAGCTGACACTGCTCATGATATTTTGAGCCATCACTATAGTGTAGAAAAAAAATGATTATTTGTGTTATCAACTGAAAAAAGATATTAAACCACGTGGTGGAATAAGCATGTTGTCATTTGTTGCCTTTTCACAGCAGCTGTCTCTGATTGGCCTATACTCCGCCATGGCAGCATCATCCACAGACTGCCAATGGTTTCTAGCTGTGTTGGCACTGATATCGGTGTGTGTTTGCTGATATCTCCCTCCTCTCATTTTGCTGCTATCAGCTGTTTACAGTCTCCCTGCTTCTGTTGTCTCTGCCTGGCTGAGCCGTCAGCCTGCACCTGTGGCTGTTTGCTCATTTTCTCCTCCTGCAACTGAGAGGAACATCAGCAGGGGGACAAACAGGGCCCAGGGGGAACCTGTTCACGGTTGGAAACAGGTGAAAGTAAAATGTCCACAAAAGGGACTGAAGCACTTGTGAAGCAAAGACTGCTGATTTATTGTCATTTTCAGCCACTCGTTGTTTTTATAGAAAAGGAAATGCACAGATGTGCAGACATTTCCACTATAACTAGTATTTCAGTTATGTTAACTCCAGTGCGTGTCTGAGCAGGGCTGTACTTAAAAAAATACTTTTTTTTCCAGCAGCTGGGACTCCTCTGACCACTTGGTGGAGCCGTGGTTCCACATCACGACACAAAACCTCTTGTGCTTGTAAACCTCTGACACAATCAAGAAACCACCACAGCTCCACATCAAGGCTCTTGATTAAATACCCACAAGAAAAGTTAGTAGCCATTTGAAAAAATCTAGTGGAATAAAGCATATTGATAATTTGTACAATGAAGTCCCGTTTCATTCCATAGGTCATAACGGTCGTCAGTGAGTGGCAAGATTTCTTCTGTTTATCTTCTGTGAGTGATGTAATTTAAAGGCTACAGCAGGGGACATCCGAATACGTGCCTGAAATATAAGCTTGAAACGAAAGAAGGAATTTAATTACATTAAAGCCCTCAAAGGTGGACTTGAAGCAGAGCAGAAAGAGTTTAGTTGAATGTTCCTCTACTTCAACAGGGGAACTTTCAACTATAAGTAAAAGGCATACACGGATCCTGAATTTGAGTCACATGATACATTCAGTTTGATTGGACTCTCTCACATCATCTCACCACAGCAGGCATTCAAAGTGTTTCACAAAGTGGCAGTAAAATCAGTGAGTCGGAGAACAGAGGAAGAAAGGAAAGACTGAGAAGGGAGGGAGTGAAAAAACAGAGGACTGTCTCATAAATTAGAAGTGACAAAACTTAACATATTTAAGCTCACCCCTACTTTTTATCCCATCTGTCCATTCCTAGATTTCCCCTCTGGTTTGATGACAGCCCCCCCCCCCCCCCCCCCCCATACCATCTAATAATAGTCATAGTGTGTTATGAGTATTCAGTCTGTCTTGCTCACAGCAACCCTGCGTCTCCCTTTTCACTCCTTCTGCTGGTATTCTGTCTTTCTCACCTCCCCATCTCTTCTTTCTCACATTTCCTCTCCCCTTCTTTGTCCATATGCTTATTGTTGGTGATATCTCACCCCTTCTTCCTTCATTTCCTTGCTGTTTGCATTTTACCATTTTATTCAGCATTGACATGGTGTGAAAATGTGGTCTTCTTCATCTCTCCCACTCAATGTTGTCCTCGTCCTCCTCCTCCCTCTAAACCACAACCGCTCTGTTTTCTCGCTATCACCCATTCCTTGTTGGATCACACAAACATTCCTCAAATTCAGTAACACCTACTTACATTTCAGACATGCCATTTGGATATTTTATTTTAGAGGGAGAGAAGTATTGATTCGAATGACTTTAAGTTTGAAAAAAAAACAAAAAACAGGCACAGTAAACTTAGAAGCTGTTCAAATAAGCTGACCTTGATTTAACATTTCAGAATATTCAATGCACTTTTTTTTTTTTTCCGGTCTCAGTAGATCCATGTAATAAATGAATGGCCTTTCAGGTTGGACTATTTCAGAACACGATATATTATGGATCCACATCTAATTATACTGATATCATATTTCAGCAAACTTTGGAAGGAACATAGAATATAAAGCAGCCAATAAGCTAATTAAGGCCATACTGAATGTGTCTACTTCAAAATGTCTTATGCTGCTGAAGTGTCGGGATTTAATGGTGTCACTCATAGTCTTGCTCCCTAGTGGAGTCTCTCTGGGAGGTTATGCTTTCTCCTTGGCGGAGGGGTGGGGCATGGAACAAGGAAGAAGCCCCTTCAGAGTGCCAACAGATAGAAGATGGCACCAGAGGCCTGGCCTGAAGAACAGAGGCTCCGAAGGTCGCATCACAACAGTAAGCACCAGGGGCCTCATTTATAAAGCTTGCTTCCGCACAAAACCGGGCTTGGAAGTGCGTACGCAACTTCTTACGCAAGAGTTGGGATTTATTTTTTTTAAAAAGTCTAGCGTAGGAATGTGCGCAACTTTAAGCAAACTACAGACCTTGCTGACGCACATTTTGGAGGCAGTTGTGACAAGGTGAGAACAACTGGTTAACGGAAAGAGCGCATATAAATGTGTACGAAAATTCGACTTTTTCTGCTCAGTCAAAGTCACCAAGGGGTGCCGGCAATGTCACGGAAAATGAACCTTGCCAGCACGATCCAGAAGTGCTGCACTTTTCATCCATTAAACCACATGGCAGCGATTGGGTGCCGAAGATTTAAAATGTCCATGTGGCTAGATTGTGGATTTCTATTCCCAACATTTCATTTGAAATGTAACCAATAGTTTTCACTCTGAATATTTTGATTTAGCAGATTCAGATTTGTATAGCCTGGTTTACAAATGTAGACTACATGTGCAAGAGAACAAATTCCACATGCATTTATCAGATTTTGTTTGAAAATTAATGTGACTGAATCCTTTTGTTTGTTTTTACAATGTTGATTCACCAACTTTCACCACATGAGCGGCGGTGGCTAACGGAGCCGTTTGTTCAAACACGAGTGTCACACTGCCCGTCTCATGTGTTTTCTGATCCCCACCTGTAGCCGCCACGCTCCGGCGGTGCAAAGCCACTTTTTTCTTGGCCTCCACCTTCAGATCGGACCACTTCTTTTTTTAGTTCGGCGACGCTGCGCTCCGTGCCAGCTGCACTTACCGCCGTGGCCATGCGTGCCATTCAGTGGCTTTTCGTTTGCTGGTCATTCCACTTGAATGGCCGCCGAATAAAGTTTCCCGTCTCGCCGCCACGTCATCAACAAGCACCTCCATCCCGGTCTCTGAAAAGTTCCTCTTTCATCAGGTTGATGCCATGATTGGGCGTGAAATGCCGTGGAGCCATCGTGCTTATTTATACGCAAAACATATTCATGAGGTAATTTGTATGACCATACATGGTGAATGTGGGTGTGGAGAGGGAGGGACATGAATCAAATCCTGCTGCGCAACTTTGCGGCTGGACTGTGATTCATGAAGGGAACGTGCGTGCAGGTGTGCGTACGCACGGTTTTATGAATCAGATTTTTTTTTTGTGCGTAGGCACTTTTCAGCTTTTCGGCGTACGTAAACTTTTAGTATGGATCCTAGGTCCAGGTTTTATACATGAGGCCCCAGATCAGTGGGAGGCAGGCCTCAACCAAGCAAAACCTGAAATGGATTCTCTGAAAAGACACGGGTTTTAAAATGTTCCTCTGGTGCTCAAATCTCCAGTGAACAGTCAAACAAAAGTCACCGATTACCAAGATGGGTTGTTATCCAGTCACTCAAACCAGTTGCTGAGGAACTTCAGTAATCACTGCTAATGTGTGTTGAGGTGTTGCAGGAATGCAACAGGAAAATATATCTTCAGGTCTCATGAAGTCACTTGTTGTTTCCATTGCTTGCCTGGGCTGACTCACTGGTGACAGACTTGTGTGACTACGATTAATGGAGCCCTTTAACCTTGTAGAGAGTTACATCATCAGGAAAGACTTCTCTAAGAAAAAACAGTGAGCTGTACAAATTCAGAGATGCATGATCTCTGGCTTAAACTGCAGAATGTCTCACTGTCCACTTGTAATGTTACCAGTAGCAGTCTGAGATGCTAGCTGGAGCACCTAGAAAACCTCTGTTCTGAATTCAGACTGGAGGTCCAAGTGGGAGACCCTTCCAAAGATGGTAGAGATTCACATTGGAGCCAGTATCCGTGACCTCAAGCTTCGGATTCTTCCACAGGTGGACAGACAGCAGAACTAGGCTGCGTCTGGAAGGTAAAAGCCACAATCATATAGTGGAAACACAGCACTAGTGACAGGGACATCATTCACACCAGTCTGTACTGTAGTGAGACTATCCTGATGAATGGACACATGTCCCTTGTCAATGTAATGGCAACATTTGACACAGCTGCCACGTCAGTGAGGGCTTTTGCGTCATCTCAGCCATACAAACTTTATATCAACTCACATTTGCCCTTCAATACGCAAGTAACATCAAAGTCCCACAAATATGGCTGTGACAATAGCATCAGCTTCTTTGAGCCAGAGACTGTATAGACGAAAATGTCTCATTGGTGACCATCTCTGACATGACACAGGTGCTGTTAACCCTCCTCATCCTCTACGAAGCACCGACCAGCTGACGTCCAGACCACTGACTATAGCATTACATTTATGTGTCTGAGTCCTGTGGTTTTTTGTAGCTGAAACAGGATTGCCAACATTCTGACCCTTCAAACAAATGTTTATCTGAGGATTGATGGAACCATAACCTCAAAATGTTTCTAGGCGGAAGCCAAATCACATCTTTAGTGGGCATGAACGTTTAAAGGGGTTATTATTTTTAATTTCCCGTTCAATGAGACCGGCAGATTTAGCTCGTCTCTTTAAGTTTCCACTGCCCAAAACATCACTTTTGTGTGATTGCCACCTTCCAGAAGTCTGCAACAAAGCAAGAAGCACTTTCTGCTAAACAAGCTGAACAACCCCTGCCCAGTTAAGCCATTTGTTTTGTCATCTGTTCCTTGTTGCTTGTGTCTGAATCTTACCATTAAATCGTGCTGCCATCAAGTTCATATGTTTGAAGGATGTGGTTTGAAGTCATTTTCTGGGGCTTTAATTTGCTCCTATAATGATTTGGTCATTATGAGACTTAAAGCACAGATTTTCACTTGTTTTTTTTTAATCATAGGGTCTAACTGGTACCATGGCAGACCTGCAGAGGCTCTGGCTCCCATGCTTGTTATCAACATCGTGTAATGTTGGTTTTCATATGAGCATTATTTTTATACTGTCAGTAGAGTCTTAATATCTGCTTTGCATTCATCAGTGGTGGGGCTGTATTAACATTGATCAATTCTGCTATTTTGTTTTATCTCAGCGATGAAAAAGAAAAGTGATCAATTGTGTCCCTTTGTGTTTCCAAGCTAGTGGGAAACACTTATGGGGTTGATTTTAACAACAGCACACAATAACACAGACAGTTGTGTTTGTGTTCCAACTCTCTGCTCGCCAGGCCTTTCAAGGAGGAGATACAGAATTGGGTTAGGATAGAATTAGGGGTTGAAATAGGGTTTGGAATATGGGTTGAGATTAGGATAGGATCATGATTACGGGTTAGGGGGCGGCAAAGTGTTGATAGATGTGGCGTTGCGGGGGGGGGGGGGGAGGCGATGGTGAGGGAATGGATTAAACTCTGCATTCCTTTTACGCTTGCACAACTACGCCACCTGGGGGAAATTTGTCCCCAGGAAACTGATGAGGAACGCAGGTCCGGATGCCCTCAGACAGACGTGGATTTTTGTAGTATAAAAGTATTCTTCATTTTCTCTCAATTCTTTGGTAAAAGACATTTAAATCCATCAGCTGCACACTTTAACCGCAGACTCACTAATAGGCCTACATGAGTGGTAGGCCCAAAGAGACAATCAAAACATAACAACCAAATAAAGCACTCAGAAATGAACTCCTTAAAACACAAGAAAGCAAATCAAGTTATAATACACTCAAAAAAAGGAAACGTGAAACCCAATCAAAACGCTACTGAGGAAAATTAATCAGAGCCGCCCACTGTGATTGGAGCAGACCTGAGTCACGTGTTCAAGCATACAGCATGAATGGGAGTCCACAAGATACGGCATGTCGCTGAAGGGGATTATAGACGAACATGAAGGTAAAACAAAGACCGTGGCGATTTCATAGCCACGATCAGACGATAACTGTGCTTCGAGTCGGCCAGACAAGACAGCAGTGGAGTCCCGATGAGTGGGGCACCACAGCGCACGGCCAGGCCCAGACGTGCCCGCAAAGCATGCACACATAAACAGCAATTAAGAACATGCTGAATATTCATGAAGGGAAACGGGTTAGCCTGGTTAAAGGCCACCTACCGCACGGAGCATCAGCATAACCTCTGACAGGGAGGAGGAGGAGAGCAGCGGGCCGCAGTGCGACGCTGCTGAGGAAAACAGAAAAATACAAGTTAGTGGTCAGCTGGCGAGCTGAGTTACAGCCGCCGGTTATAGTAAACATACCTCAAGAAAACAGCATGGAAAAGTTGCGGACAAGTCAGGTCCTACACAGCCGCAGCCAGCAGGCCATCACCAATTTTGGGAGAGGTGGAGAGATCCGACACAGCAGTCACGCTGACCGCCACACTGTTCAGGCCACTCAAAGCGCCACGCATGGACACCAGCCCGAGGGAGACAAGAGAGCAACTGAACCAGGTAACACCTGAGCAACTATAATACCTGCGGCTCCTCCCCACAATCAGCACCATTGACCCACACCTGATGTAAATCAGGCCAGAAGGAGGGGGGGTGGACAGCAGACCATGCTGCCACATATGGTCCTCACTGTGGCCCCCCAGCAAGAAGGTTACAGGTTTGAGTCCCGGCTCGGGCACGTGGTCTTTCTGTGTGAGTCTGCATGTTCTCCCTGTTCCTGCTGGGTTCTCTCTGGTACTCCAGCTTCCTCCACAGTCCAAAGACATCAAGAGGGGACCAGGTTAATCCAGACTCTAAATTGACCGTAGGCGTGGCTGGGAGAGCCAATGGTTGTCTGTCTCTATGTGTTGGCCCTGCCATGGACTGGTGACCTGTCCAGGGCGAAGGCTGCTGGGATAGGCTCCACCCCGCCCCCCCACCCTGAACAGGAGAAGAGGGAGAAGATGGAGGGACGATGGAGGGAGGAATGGATAGGATTAGGGGTTGGATTTGGGTGAGGATTAAGGGTTAAGGGTTAAGGGTTAAGGGTTAGGACCTTTGCAACAGAACTCAGACCTGCCCTTCGCAATTCAAGTAACTACATCAGTTGAAAAAGGGTCGATCAGCTGAAACTGAGACTAACATTTCAAATGAATCAAGGTACTTCAAGGATTATTTGAATCTGGTTGAGAACTCTGGCAGTTACTCAACCACATCCAGCAACTAAGGCATTGTGCCATGTAGTTTTAAAACTGGTACGTGGCAAAAAATACCTGAATGCACATGGCAGGTGTTGACTGTAACTGACATCCATCTGATTAAAACAATTCGGACTGTTCTAAGTTTAATAGTTACCAATATGCACGTGGGCCTCCTGATGAGGTGACCCGTTGTATGAATATTTTGTTGGATGAAACAGATTTGGATGTACTTTTCTTTTATAGGCTGAAGAATCTGTTTATCGCAGCTACCATGATGGTTGGGATATACGCATTGATGAGGGTTGACAGAAAAATTGAAAACTTTCGATTAATTATCACAGAAAATATAATGTGTTTTTGTACTTCACAGATATTTGGTCCCATGCTGCTTGACCCATGCGCGGATTTATCTTGTAAATGTTACTTAAGTGTGTAACTGACCTGAGACACTCTGGTGATTTTTAAGCTAACATGAATTATCAAGGTAGTTTCAGCTGCCAGTGTTCATCTGTTCATTTATTCAAACGTTATCAAGATGTTTTTGATTGAAATATTTAAAATGCTTTTCACAGCCAAAATTGATATATGGACTTGATGCAGATGAATTTATTACAATCGTTCAATTTATTGGTAATGAAGGAAATGAATCAAATAAAAATGTGCAATCAAGTTGGCATGTCAGGTAGTGTTCTTATGGGAGAACAAAATGAAAGATTTTTCTACATTCATCAACAGAGAAGTTGTCAGCACTTACTACATTCATGACAAGACCAGAGAAATGGGCTCAGAGGCTAACTCCGCAGAGGTTGCTGCTTAAAAAATAAGTGTCTTTACTTAGTTGGAAATTATGGGTTGGAATTGCTAACAGATGTTGCAAAAGCATATAAGCAGTTGAAGAGGGTTGCTGTCAATAAACAACGAGAAACCCAAACACAACGAAGAAATGTCCGATTCAAATTCAAAGAGCTAAAGCAGTAATCAGTCCGAGTGGAAGCCTCAAAGCTGAATGAAATTGATCCATGGAACTAAAGGTGTATTCAGTGCAGTCAAAGAGGAGGTGATGAAGACATAAGATGAAAAGATGTAAGAGCAGTTCAAGTGCTAGATAAGGAATATTTCTAATAAAAAAAAATGATGTTCAGTTGACTTCCATCTTTTCAGGAGCAAATGTGTTATTCAATGGACACTGAATCAGCAGATTTCCATGTCTGTGTTGATCCATTAACTGAGTATCGTCATAAGAACATAAATCCTGCATAAATGGAGCAGGTCAATCCTACTGCCCCAAGACACGGCTGCCAAAATGAGATAGCCATGTTCTGCTTCATTTGCCAGTATAAATTGCTGCCTTGTGTTTAACATTTTCAAGAGCTCATTTATCCAATCACTGATAGACAGATTGGTGCTGCCTGCCCATTTGCAGGGTATCAATATTTTAGCAGCTAAAAGCCATAACTGACCACTTGCTATTGAGCTGATTTACAGGCAGAGCCTGCACATGTATCCCTTGATGTGAGTTGTCAGTATCTTATTCCTTCTCTATGAGTCACTTCCTTTTCTTACAATTGTGAGCAGGTCTGCAGTGCACAGGCAGCAGTTTACTCTTCCCCAGCAATGAGGGCTCTATAGTTCTTTCTAAACGCTGAAATTAATGACAATTCAATATTTTCCACCCTAATCTGGAGTTTTACTTCCATGGAAAATTTACTGGAGATTCTTCCTCCTTGCTAATTTAAATCGAAGCAATTGGACAGATTCAACCCTCCTTTGTCTTTGTAGTGCCATGTAAGGTCAAGATAGATGTGAGATGATTCACCTTCTTGTAGAAAAGATCTTAAAATGGGATCTGACAATGCCAAATACATAACACCACTCTGGAATGGCCATGATTTTTTAATAGAGAATGTTTTCCTCCAGAAAGAGAGGTTGAGACCTTTGCGCCTTTCAAAGAGACTTTTCATTTTCTCAAGGGTAACTTTCAATGCAGGGTTATGCCACACGGACCTATAACAATATGAAACAACGGGCCCATGTGTGCCACCACAGAGACAGAATACTGAAATAAGACACATTTTTGATTTTGACAACAAGCTGCAAACACCAGGGCGGCCCGGTGGAGCAGGGGTCCTCACTGTGGCCCCCCAGCAAGAAGGTTGTGGGTGGAGCCCCGGCTGCAGCACGGGATCTTTCTGGGTGAGTCTCCATGTTCTCCCTGTTCCTGCTGGGTTCTCTCTGGTACTCCAGCTTCCTCCACAGTCCAAAGACATCAAGAGGGACCAGGTTAATCCAGTCTCTAGATTGACCGTAGGCGTGGCTGGGAGAGCCAATGGTTGTCTGTCTCTATGTGTTGGCCCTGCCATGGACTGGTGACCTGTCCAGGAAGAAGGCTGCTGGGATAGGCTCCACCCCCACCACCCTGAACAGGAGAAGAGGTGAAAGATGGATGGATGGATGGTGCAAACACCAGAAAATTAAGGAAATGTCATAAATTTTACAACAGATGCACAGCACATAGGAAATTTGCTGGAAACACACCCAACATAACCCTATACCAAAAGTATGAATGTATGTAAAAAAAAATAACATGCTATTTAGCTCTCTTTTTATATAGACTTTCTACATTGATGGCTTGTCTTCATGCTTCCAAAATCCAACTCTAAACCTCCACTCAATGCTGCCCCTAGTGATGTGGAGCATTTTCATTGTGGCAGCTAAATTTGCAACATTCATATTCTATTTGTGTTTTGGTGTTTGACTTTCAGGCTGTTGCAGTGCGTGCATGTATTTAGATGTGTCGTGCGTATATGCTGCACATTCATTTTATACTGAGCACAAGTTGTCAAACTGATTAAGGTGTTTCTTTACATGCCGTTGCTTTTACTGATTGTATTTTGTTTTCTTTATTGCAGCATATTTGCACCACTCAGCCACCGAAGTTTAACCTTGTTGGGCCTGTTGTCTTTATTTACACCTTTCAGAACATTGACACATGCCTTGCCATTATTCCCTGGCTGCATGTCACATTATTTTGTGTTGTAATCCAACTGTTGAAAGGTCACACAGGGTTGTACACTAATGGAGGTTTGCAGACAATTCATGTTTTACATCTACATCCTTTACAGCTACCCAGCATCAAATCAAAAGAGATTGTCTTTGTGTGCGCTGCATTCATTGTTCACTCAGTGTTTACGAGGCAAAATACAGACAAAAAAATATGTAGACACACACACACAGTAGGTAACATCAGTATTGGACACGTCACCATTTTTCTCAGTAAATTTCCAAAGGTTCTACTGACATGAATTTTTTTCCAGATGTGGGTAACAACCCACGCAACCCACACATCCAGAGAAATCGAACCTTAGAGGTCCATAATTAAGATTATGGGTTAAAAAAATAAATTGGCACAGGGAAAAAGAATTGAACTCACTTAAATTTATTTGATATATTGTACAAAAGACTTTGTTAGTAATAACAGCTTCAAGACACCTCCTCTATGGGGAAACTAGTTGGATGCATTGCTCAGGCATGATTGTGGCCCATTCTTCCACACAAACAGTCTTCAAATCTTGAAGGTTCTGTAGGCCTCTTCTGGGAACTCTGATCTTTTGTTCTCTCCATAAATTTTCTGTTGGATCAAGTCAGGTGATTGGTGGGCCATTCTAGCAGCTTTATTTTCTCTCTCTGAAACCAAATGAGTTTCCCTGGCTGTGTGTCTGGGATCATCCGTCTTGCTGAAATGTCCACCCTCATTTTATCTTCATCATCCTGGTAGATGGCAGCAGATTTTTATCAAGAATGTCTCAGTACATTTTTCCATTCATCCTTCCTTCAATTATATTAAGTTTGTCATTACCGTACGCTGAAGAACAGCCCCACACACTGGGTTCCCACCTCCACACGCCACTGTTGGTGTGGTGTTTTTGGGGTGATGTGCAGTGTCATTTGACCTCCAAACAAGGTCTGTATTATGGCATTTATGTTATGGAATCTATATTCTCCCAACATTTCACAGGCTTGTCTAAATGTTGTGCAGCAAAGTTTAAACAAGCTTCAAAATGGTTTTTTTCTTGCTCGTGGGAACATTCAGAAGTTCAGAAATCCCTCTGTACCCAATGCAATCAGTATGTTTTACCACAACAATGCTGTGAAGGTCTTCAGGACTCTATGCTTTGACCCATCATGAGGTGTTTCTTGTGTGACACCTTGTCATTGAGACACCTTTTTATAGGCGATCAGTTGGAACTGAACCAGCTGATTTTATTGTGCAAGGGGCAGGATTGCTTGCTAATTACGAATAGATTTCAGCCAGTGTCTTGGCTTTCTGTGCCTTTTTGCATCTCCATTTCTTCATGTGTTCAATCCTTTTTTTCCTTTGTCTTGTCATTTTATTACACAACTTAATTTATTGACATCTAAGTTTTGATTACTTTGCATGTGTGGGTTGCATGGGTTGTTACTGACATCTGGTGAAAATTTCATGCCAGGAGCACCTTTAGAAATATATTTACTACGAGAAATTATGACATGTTCAATGCTTATTTTACCTGCTGTGTGTGTGTGAGTGTGAGACAGATAATCCAACCTTGGCAATACTGAAGTAACAACAAACAAAGGGATGGTGAAGCACTTTATCTTTCCATCCATGAACAAAGACGGTTACAGAGTATCATCTTTCAAATTCAGCTATGAAATCACTCTGTTCTATTTCGTGTGCAGCGATCCTCCTGACCTCCTCCTGGAACCGTCACCTTACTGTGGTGGAGGAGTCTGAGTGCCCTAAGGACCCTTAGGAGTCATACTGCCGGGGGCATTTTGCCCCTGGTAGGGTCACCCAAAGCAGACTGGTCCTAGGTGAAGGGCCAGACAAAAAATGGTTCAAAAGACCCTTCATGTGAAGCAAAAGAAAAAAAACAATAGATGGTGTACTTAGCCCGCAGGGTTACCGGGGCCCCGCCCTGGAGCCAGGCCCAGAGTAGGAACCCGTCGGCGAGTGAACCTGGTGGCCGGGCCTTTGCCCATGGGGTCCAGCTGCTTACATGGACAAAAGGTTACATGGACTCGTCCCCCCATGGGTCCACCACCCGCGGGAGGAACCAAAAGGGTCTGGTGCAATGTGGTTTGGGCTGCAGACAGAGGCGGGGGCCTTCGCGGTCTGATCCCCAGACATTGAAGCTTTCTTTTGGGACATGGAATGTCACCTCTATGGCGGTGAAGGAGCTGGAGGAAGAGACTGAGCATTACAGGTTAAATATAGTCAACCTCACCTCAACACATAGCTTCAGTTCCAGAAACCAAGTCCTTGAGAGGGGTTGGACTCTCCTTTGCAAGAGTTGCTCCAGGTGAGAAGCGGAGGGCTAGGGTGGGCTTTTTGATGGCCCTCAGACTCTCTGCCTGTACATTGGGGTTTACCCTGGTGGACTAAAGTGTTGGTTCCCTGCATCTTCAGGTCGGGGAATGGGTCCTGACAGACCGAACAACAGTTCAGAGGACCCACCCTTTTTGAGAGTCCCTGGGAAGGGTGCTGGATGGCACCCCAAGCAGGGACTCCGTTGTCCTACTGGGGGATTTCAACGCTTACATGGGCAATGACAGCGTGACCTGGAGGCACATTATAGGGAGGAATGACAAGCCTGACCTGAACCAGAGTGGTGTGCAGTTATTGGACTTCTGTTTGTCCATAACTAACACCATGTTCAAACATAAGGATGTCCACCGGTGCACGTGGCACCAGGACATGCTAGGTCGCAGGTCTATGATCGATTTTATACTCGTATCATCTGACCTGCGACCGTATGTTCTGGACACTCAGGTGAGGAGAGGAGCTGAACTGTCAACTGATCACCATCTGGTGGTGAGTTGGATCAGGTGGCAGGGGAAGACGCCGCGCAGACCTGGTAGACCCAAACGAGTAGTGAGGGTTTGCTGTGAACCCCTAGCAGGAGAACTTGTCAAGATTATCTTCAACTCCCACCTCCAGCAGAGCTTTGACTGCATTGCAGTGGGGACATGAAAATCACTCCAACTGTGGAGGAAAAAAAGACAGAATGAGGGAAACTCAAAAGCACTCCTGAAAAGTGGAGGCCTAGGACGATGAACGTTAACCAACGAAAAATCACTCCAAGCGAGGAAAGAAAAAGGGGCTGTAAATGAAACTACTAACCCTGGACTAAGGTATAAAACTTACAACCAAAAACTCTCTCAGAGGGATGCAAACAGAAAGCAACAGGCACGGCTGCGTAACTTGATCAAGGCTGTGGCAGGGCTTTGAATCTCTGGCTTGGGTGAACGCACGAGGACGAAACACACTGGCAGTGGACAAAGAGAGACAAAGACTATTTAAACACAAGGTAAGGGGACACAGGTGGAAACAATCAGGGCGGGGCAGACAATCAGACTGGCACAGGAGGAAGGGCGAGTGACCTGAAATGAGAGGAGAGTCAATATTTCACAATAAGACAGGAAGTGACAAGACAAATAACCACCACCTCACCGCGGTGTGACAGGATCGTTATTATTGTGGCATGTGGTCCCATTCAACGATTTAGTCAAGCTAGCTTCATTCTGCTGAATTACAAAACTTCCACATGACAAATTAAAAACACTCTGGTCTGAGTCAAAAAATAGTTTTGGACACTTGAAAAGTTAGAAAACAGTTCAACATTAATAAAAGGGCTGAATCACATAACCTCACATTTGACAACCAATATTCTCCCACCTCCGCTCAACAGGCCTCCCCTGAAACTGTCCTGAGCCCCCCTGGGGAGGGACACGACGCAGTTTGAAAACCTGTAAGATTGATGAAATAGCAGAACTAGAAATGAGTTTCAGTCAACAATTGTGACCAGAGGTTGCTCACACAGAAACTCCCGAGGTTCTTCAGATGAAAAAAAATGGCCATTCAAGCTGAGGTTACAGGGTATGTGATCAGAAACAACAACAAAAATGAATGAATTTAACCTGCTACTACATGAAAAGCATTAGGGTTATTTCAGTTCATAATGATGAATGACAAGGATGTTTAAAATAATCATAAATCACAGTAGCAGAGGACACAAATGTGAGAGGGCAGAGACCATGAGAATATCTCAAGCAAATGTTGTTCCTATTGAATCATTGACTTGTTGGTGTTGGATGGAAAATCAGGGTTTCACAGAGACTCAGTCTCCAGGGACCAGTGATTAATATTTGATAAAACATCACTGACTGTACTTCCTTTTAAAATTCTAAGTTCAAACGCAGGCAGATTGTCTCTCCAGGATTTCTACATTAATATGCAGAAAACCAGTGCAGTCTCACCCCCTTTTCGTCAAAAAAAAACAAAAAAACAACGCTAGGTCAAGTCCCGTCACGTCAACAGGAGACGAGCAGGGTACCCTCTCTGTGTTGCTTGACAACGGAAATGGCAGGGTGGGAGACTGTGTTGAGAAAACATGACCAAATTTGCAAATCCCAAAATATCGGATGAAGTGAACCAATTTATCATACAAAAACACCGTGTATTTACTAACTGAGGAAAATCATACAACATTCATTATTTCCAGGCAGCAGAACCATGTGAATGTTAACAGTCAGAAACTGGGTGACCCCCTTTGGCAGCAATTTCATCAACTAAATGTTTCTGGTGACAGTTTATCAGCCCTGCACATCTAAATCCTCCCTGGAGGCCCCCTCTTCCTTTAAGAAGAGCGTCAACTCTGGGATTTCTGTCAGTTTCTTGAACCACATGATCCAGGTCCTTTCTGAGCATCTCTGTCTTTAACTTTGGTTCTTCCAAAAAAAACGTTTCTTACACTTTAATTGTGTGGGTACAGCCACTGTTATGCTGCATGAGCCACTCTTGGTTTGAGAGGATGGACACAGGGACGGTTCCCTTGAGCATGCTGGTACACGTTGGAAATCAGCTCCATCAATGCACACCAGCTGTGCTGTTTGCGCACGCACGCACGCACGCACACGCACACACACACACACACACACACAGAGTAACAATCCCCCACCCCCAAAAGATGGTTCATTTAAAAAAAAGTTTTATAAGGTTTTATTAAATAAAAAGTGTTGAGTGAATGTATCTCAAATCATCCCACTGCATTTTTACTCATTGGCTCAGGAAACTTGATTGTTGAATGTTCATTCCAAAACGGTTCTGTAAGCCTAAATAAACAACTAATGATCAACCCAAATCTATTCCAGGCTTAAAGTACCACTGTACAAAGTGCAGTCAAATTTCAAAATACAAGCCCTCACCCACCTCTGATGTAGGCCCCTCCCACCCAGATTTCAGCTACAATACAGAAAATTAAGTGGTCAAATGGTTACAGATACTAATAATGCTCTACTCGCTCATCTTAAGTCACTTGATATATCACAAGTATTGGTGGGGGGGCTATGAACACAAGGCAGTTCAGATTTATCTGAATTCATGTACGGTACATTTTTCAAATCTTAAAGAGCTGCTCTGCAAGTTCTGACAATTTGGTTGCTTCTGTCTTAATGGAATACCTTTAAATATATTTCTAAGTGTAAAAACCTGGTTTGGGGTTTAAGGTTTCCTTTGGGGTACAGTTGTGATCCTAAGCATTAGTGTAAAGGTTGAAAGGATGGATTATAAATGTGCTCCTCGACATATATAAAAATGTGTGTGTGGGCAAAGTTTTTATCCTGTGTGTGTGACGATGTATTTGTATGAGCCCTGTTAGCACTAACCAAGCAGAAATGACAGTAATTAAGTAAATGAGCTAGATCTGCACCTGAGGGGGGAGAGAGATGCACAAAGAGAGAGATACAGAATGTGAGGCCGCCTTTACAAGCTAAAGAAGGGGAAATGAGAGAGTGCACAAAGAGACGCGCTATCATCGGCATCTCTCTCAAGGAGGATGATAAAAAAAGTGCAAGTGATGAAATGGTAAAACGAGACCAAGGGGGGAGTCAGGGAGAGGCCCTTCAGGTGTCACATGTAGCAGAGGTTTAACGCTGAACTGCGGCTTTTATTCTAGGACCTTTACATCTGATACAGTTGAGGTAAGACTGGCTTTGTGAAGTTCAGTTGCAGCACAAGAGAAGAATAACCTAATTAATAATTGACCTCGCGGCTATATTCACTCACCATGGTGCAATACAGTGAAACAGCCAAGTCAGATTGATTCTGACTTCTTCTTCATGTCTGCAGAGCAGGGAGAGACAGTCACTTCACGTTGCAAACGCGGTATGCTAACCTTGCTAACTTGTGTAGCAGGGATGCACCAATACCACTTAAATTTTTTTTCTGGATTTCTATTTTTTCCGTTTTCTAGTTTTAATTCCTCCTCTTGACAATTTAGCAGAGTTTGCAGACTACTTCAATTAGAGCAGGCTGCCATAGCGTGGTATCAGGTGGGTGCTCATGACGGTAATACGAGTTAATACATTTAGTAACCATTTTAACAATCACTCAGACTTTGCTTTCTACCTGAGCATTTGGCAATTTTATTCAATAACAATCCAACTTGTGTGTTTTTTTTAATCTACGTCACCATGACATTCAAAACCTACAAAGTGGGGCATCATGCATCCACAAATTGTGTAAAACATGCTTATGTTTTCAGGGCTGTGTTGATGAACTACCCTAAAAAAAAGAGCCTATCCTAGAGCTCGTGTGTAAACTACGACCTTTTTTGCCTTTAATCTTCAATTGTGTGACTTAGCGTAGTGAATGGCTGTCAGAATCAAGAGGTAGAAAACCAGAAGTGTGAACGTGTTACGTGGAGGGAGGTGAGGGGGAAGTAGACCCAGGCGCAGACAGTGGATTGGTGCACAAGAGGGTTTTATTGAGAGACCGGCGGCTTGACTTGAGACCGGCGACAGGAGAACTAGTGACTGGAGAACTCGTGAACTCGATTAGTGACATTGAACTTGCCATGACCACATGCACAACACGCCACAACATGTAACACACGACAATGGACCAATAACCTAACAGGGAAAAAAAGGGGGATTAAATACAAGGAGGAAAACAAGACACAGGTGGTGATCACAGGAGGGAGATCAGGAAGACAGGACATGACTACAAAATAAAACAGGAAGCACGAGACAGGGATCGTGACAGGAAGTCTGGCAAATGACAGAAATAATTAAATTAGTTGGAGAGCTACAAAAGGTTTAATATGAGCCCACACTGTGCAGCATTCAGGCAGGTTGGTATATGGTGCACTAAGAACCACTTCAATGCACAACATGAATAATGAATAAACAGAGCCCCTCCATCTCACATAGACACAAAATACAAGATTTGAACACACACACACACACACACACACACACACACACACACACACACACACACACACACACACATACTCTACCAGGCCTATCCAAATGCAGCCAAAAGATACATTAATTTAAAATTCAACTGACATATAATACTGTTTTTATCTTTTAAAACATGGAAGGCCTTTATATTTATTATTTCTGGAAATCATCTTATGACCCCCACCCATGGGTCCTGAACCCTGCTTTGGGAACCCCATTCATTAGAGATCAGCAGAAATTATTGGTGAGAGGCTGGAAATACAAGCAACATAAATAACAATAGCTGAAAGTTGAGGAACACGAACACTAGCGAAGGCTGAGACACAAATACATCATACGTCTGAGGGTTGAATGTGAAAGCAGGCCGTAACTGAAGCTGTTCCTTTTACTGTCCTCTTCTCCCTTAGAGTGTTTTTACAGCCAAATCTCTGCAGTGCAAACACAACAGATCTGTGAGATACGGCTCTCCGTCAGCCAACTGACAGCTCCACACAACATCACACCATCCTCAACAGACTCCAAATTGTTTCTGGCTTTGGGCATGACTCACATATAACTGCATTTAAACTGCACTACTTCAAGGTTGTAACAGAATCATCTCTGGCTCCTTGTCTTATTTTTGCACAACAGCATAAATACTGAACTGGGTAGTTTGTTGTGTAGACTGTGTATCTTCCCATCAACCCGGGCAGACCACTCCTCACTTTGAATTATTTCTCAGTCTACCTGTTTATTAATCTTGCTGTCTCTCCTGTTCCTGCTTATCGTCTCACTCTGTCTGCTTTCCTGTCACTTGATCAATCTGTCTGTCAAGGCTCCCCTTCCTCGACTGAATCTCTCTTTCTCTCAATCTATCTGAATCTACCTCTCCTCAGGGCACAAAGGCACAGTCAAATTGATCACATCACCCAATCCCCTCCGAACACACATCTCTCTCTCCTCCTGCTTGTACACCTCTAGCTGTATAGACAAGACCATCCATCAGTCTGTCTCACACATACACAAACAACTTTTACATACAAAGCTTTTACGCACTGCATGTGTCTACTTGTCTTTTACATCATGCACATCTTTTTTCACTATCCATCCATCCATCCATCTCTGCTTGCCTCGTGTTTGTGTTACCAAGAAATACAATCTCGTTTCATGGGTTTCTTGATGCCGAGGAATGCTCCAATGCTTCATTACCACGGCAAAAGAAAACTTTCCTCTTTCATTACAGTGGCATTAATGCCACATACACATGAATGTTCATGTAGCAGCAGCAGCAAACCTGTGCACTGCCATGGGTACTTAACTGGATGCACACAAAAACAATCATAAAAACACAGGCAGACAGAAGAGTGATTCTCTGATTCCAGCATGAATATTACACAATATTAAATATTAAGCTGTGTAATAGCCTGTGGTCACCTCCTCCTCCAGTGTGTTAGGCACACGACACACTGGAGGAAACGCACCCGAGTTCAACAAGCAGCATTAAGCACACCTCACAGCCTGGACAGGCCTCGACAACAGTACAACAGTACAAGCACTAAAATATTGGCCGGTCTGCTTCTTAACCAGCTGCAGGGAGTTCAGAGATTCTTATCCTGCTCCAAGTATAAAGATGTCCTCTTCATTATGGCAAAATAAAACCATGGTCTTAGTCATTGAAAATGTGGGTGGTTTTGCATCATCTAATGAGGTATGTATGTATATTGTGGCATCATGAGGGGGCAAGTGGTAGACAGCTGCTACATCCCTGACGAAATGGCAGCCGCAAAGACGAAGACATCGACCAAGAAAATGATTTAAGGGACAAGGGAGAAAGACGGACACTTTTTGTTAGGGACTTTGTTTGGGTATTGGAGGAGTTCTGTATTAGTTCTGGGGAGTTTTTTTCAGTTGGTTTTGCATGGGACTTTGCTGTGGAGGAATAAATCATCTGCATTTGATTCTTCTGAGTTTGGCTTGGGCGGCACGTGATGCAGTGGTCATCACTGTGGCCCCCCAGCAAGAAGGTTGTGGGTGGAGCCCCGGCTGCATTACAGGGTCTTTCTGGGTGAGTCTCCATGTTCTCCCTGTTCCTGCTGGGTTCTCTCTGGTACTCCAGCTTCCTCCACAGTCCAAAGACATCAAGAGGGACCAGGTTAATCCAGACTCTAAATTGACCGTAGGTGTGGCTGGGAGAGCCAATGGTTGTCTGTCTCTATGTGTTGGCCCTGCCATGGACTGGTGACCTGTCCAGGGTGAACCCCACCTCTCTCCCGAAAAAGCACTCCAGCCCCCCCCCCCCCCCCCCCCAACGACCCTTAACAGTAATAAGCAGAAGAAAATGGATGGATGGACTTTGGCTTGTTGTTTTTTTTTCAGTTTTTGCACTGCTCCAGTCTGACCTGCCAGGGTTACTTTTCATGACCTCATAATACTCACTCTCACACACACACACACACACACACACACACACACACACACACACACACACACACACACACACACACCAACCACTTTACTAGGTACTCCTTGATGGTACTGAGGTGGAGCCCTTTACCTTCAGAACTGCCTTGGAAGTTTGGCTCCATACTGACAAGTCAGCATCACACAGGTGCTACAGATTTTTCAGCTGTACATCCATGATGCTTCCAGTTCCTCTACATCCCAGAGGGTTTCCAGTGGACTGAGATCTGAATGCTGTGGTGGCCGTTTCAGTCAAGTGATGATCAGTGTGAGGTGATCTGCTCCTGCTTCTCCTGCTGGAAGGAGCTATGAGGGGAAGTTCTTCTGTAGTCTTAAAGGGACGGACAAGGTCAACAATTGTACTCAGGTGGGCTCTGGCCTTTAAACCATGCTCACTGAGTGCTAAAACACACCCCTGCCCCAGCCCCATCATTGGACCCCGACCAGCAGCGTTTGCCTGAACCATTGATACAAGGCTGGATGGATCTGTGCTGTCATATTCGTCATGGCAAAGTCAAATCCGACCATCCGAGCATGGCAGCAGAATCCCAGACTCACCAATGTTTTTATAACCTTTTATTGTCCTATTCTGGTGAGCCTGTGAGGACCAGAACCTCAAGTTCCTGTTCTCAGCTGACAGGAGTGGAACCGGTGAGAACTTCTACTGCTTTCAGGCCTAAAGTGTGCTCCCTTCACTGATGCTCTTCATCACGACTCCATTGGTCCTGGTGCCTCAATTAGCTCCAACCAGTCTAACAATTCTCCTCTGACTTCAATGAGGCATTGCTGATCACCGGATAGTCTGTCTTCTCTGGACCATCCTCTGTAACCTCCTCTAAGAGATGGTATGAGAAGATCAGCTGGTTCAAAAACACTTCGACCAACCTGTCTGGCACCAACAACCGCAGCACCTTCAGACTCACTTTAGTCTCTTTTCTTCCTCATTCGGATGCTCCATTTGACCTTAAGTTTATTGTCCACCTCATGGACATGCATCCAGCTGCTGCATTGGGATTGGCTGATAAGATATTTGCATTGATGACCAGTT
Organism: Aulostomus chinensis; assembly: GCF_037954235.1. Taxonomy (NCBI): domain Eukaryota; kingdom Metazoa; phylum Chordata; class Actinopteri; order Syngnathiformes; family Aulostomidae; genus Aulostomus; species Aulostomus chinensis. Next base: position 5,882,162 of record NC_141343.1, on the reverse strand, counting down.
GAACAGGTAATTTCTATAAAATGGGTGAATATATCCTTATATACCAACACACAGTCATTGAGAGCAGGCCTCTGCATTGGAACAGGGCAGAGCAAACATGGTCATCAAGAACTTTTTTATTTTGGAAATATCAAGTTTAAAGTTACTGTCTTTGTGTCACTGAGTTGTACAAATGAAGATAGCCACTGTACTTATGAGCATACCAAGTCATTGATTAATACCTTAATGCTGTGAGCCATAAATAGGCTGCAACCAAATCATGTGCTTGTGCAACCAACTGAGAAAGCTGGTAGCAGCAGCGCTACAGATGGAGACGTTGGTCTAGAGCCCTGGAGGATGTTCTTGATTGTGCTTTCCATTTGTAAAATGTATTTTTTGATCAATGACAACTGATGAATATCTATTTATCATGAAGTTTGAAATATTCTATAAATCAAACTTCTTGGAATTGTATTAAAAAAAAGAGCTTTGAGCCTGCAATAAGAAATGCATACACTGAAGTCTTGAACTGATGTGTTTTTCTGCCTTCAGAGTGTATAAAGTATTACCACTGCAGTTGATGATGCCAGTTTTAGCAACTCAGTGGGTCAAGTCACTTGTCAGGTATCTTTTCCCCTCCTGCTCGGCTGGGCAGCATGAGCCTGAAACCCACAGCAACAGAGATGATAGTCATCAAAGCACCTGCCAGTTGACAACTGTAACAAGCTGGCTGTCAGGGGAGCCCTGGCTGCTACAAAACGTCTCTCGCATCTCTCATCCAACACGATGACCAGCACAAGGAGGGGAAGCCACGGATGAACAGTTCAAAGTTGTTGGTAAAAAAAATTTGATAGGGTGGAGAAACACCCAGTTAAGAGTTTTTTAAGTAACTTGAGAGTCAACACGATGAGGGAATATCCAGAAATAACTGGAGTTGTTGGGGATGTTTGTGGTGAACCAACTTTTTCAGAAGACTTTAATTGTTTTCCATTCTTCAGTCATCAATATTTTGGAGTTCTGCCCGTTGAATTCATTTCCACTCTATATAGGCTTAGTTTAGGTATTGTGGTCAATTTGTATGCCTCCAGCACCAGCTGAAGATCAGAGGTTTGACATTTTCATGTTGTCCATCTTTACATCTGTGCATACCACTGTCATCCTAGTGTAGGAGAATGAGAGTTAAGTCTCATCACTATGACCAGTGCCGACGCTAAATGCCAAATGTCAGCCCACCGAACAAAAACAGGAGAGATCTGGGAGAACAAGCAGAGCACACACACACACACACACACACACGGTACAGAGACACCCACACACTGACAGCCAAGGTCCAAGATAAGTGTAATCAGGGAATGTCCCATTCCTTTCTGGTACTTGAAGATAGCCTGAAAGTCTGATGAACACCACACACACACACACACACACACATACACACACACGCAGCCTGTCTTCATTATAAAAAGGTATGTCACGCTCTGTAATGTAGGAAGACATCTCTTGACTACGTTGGAGTAAAGCCGTAGTGAATAAAGAGACTTCCCCACCCGAACCCTGTGTCCTGATCATCTGATTCCTCTTATCCACCTCTTTCCGCCACAATATCTTTGAGACACTTCAAGGGAATAGCTTTTTATTTGGCTTGAATATCACCGGAACTCAAGGATGAGCTGAAAGGTTTCAGTGGTCAGTGGTTAAAGGTCAAGGTCATTGTGACAAGCACACATTGCGATGGCATAAAAACACTACGTAGCCCATCTAGTTGATCAAGCTCTCATTGAGATAAATATCTGGAATCACAAACAGTAGTAAGTAGGCTGTGTGCCTGTGTTTTTCTCTCTCGTACGTCATCATTTGGCATAAATATGCACCGGAATACTGAGAGGTAAACAAATGACAACATGGATGTCGTGGAGTCGAACGTTAGCGTTGTCGTTGTGTCCATTGCATTGTTGTTTCTTTTGCAAAGCATACAAACTCGGCGCAGATTGGAAAATGGCCGAGCGCAAATGCAGCGAAGGAAGATGGAGTTTTTGGCAAGTCTGGAAAGGAGCCGAAGAAGCTACAGGCAAAGCCTGAAAGGCGGCACAGTGACAAAATCAGGATGTGACAGGAAGGTCGCGTGAAACCTAAGACAATGCAGGTTGCCTTTTTCACACTGCAGGCGAGCCAAGCCGAGCTGAGCTGAGCCTCTAGACACCCGGTCGCTTAGTGAGTCAGTCAACGCAGGTCGAAATGCAGAGTCGACCCTTTCAGAGTGCCCAAAAACCCGCGTTGACCCGCATTTTTGGTGCAGTGTGAACCTAACCCTAACCACTCTATGAGTAGACTGTAGAGCACCTTTCCACCTGACACATGCGTACGCACACCTCAGAAACACGGCGCCCTAACATACATTAAAAATATTTGATGACATAGGAGACACAGCTTGAAGCTGTAACACAAAACGTTACATCCCAACATAGGATGTAAATTTTGATGTGAACAGCTTTGAGTGCCATCAGAACCACATATAACAGAAATATATACAACACACATGTTACAATATATCAATATTATAACAAAATAGCAACAAGCATCTTCCATTCTGCTCAAATTGTAGCTGTGTATTCTCAACCCTGTAGCGGTTTCTCAGTTCTGGAAGATGATTCCAATCACAATCACACTTGGAAAGACTGATGCAATTAAAATGGCCTTTTTTACATAATTATTGTATTCATTTCAAAAAGTCCCAGTCTTATTTGCTCAGTCTTTCTTTAAAGCCATTAAATTCATTTGTGGTCCTTTTTTATGGAACTACAAAACTCACAGACTTAGCAGAAAGCCCCTTTTTAAGACGAAGAATGAAGGAGGACCAGTGCTCCGAGATGCTTTATTACATTACAGGGCCTCAGACAGTGAAATAATGACTGATACTGATACTGGTTGAGTGGTATTGCGGGTACATCAAACTGGTTGGAACGAGAACTGGGAGCATGCTGGCTTATTCTGTAGGTGCCATTTTTTATCCACGTGTTCCACTGAAAAGCCTCTTCATAATTGCAATGACAAGATGGTGGCACACAGCAGTGCAGCGGCTTCTCGAGCTCCTGGGGTTAAGCCTTTTTCTTCATCCCTTCTATTTTCTTTGTCTGTCAAATACAACCCAGCTTAACTGTTGGCCATCAAAGACAGTTCAACTATCACTATTTCTCCGAAGCTGAAATTGACACCTGGAAGACTGAGGCTTCTAAGGTCAACACAGTGGCGCAGCAGAGCCTGCAAGAGGAAGCAGTGTTCCTGACAACAAAAGGGAGGGAAGCGGGCGGGCCCGCTAGCCCAACTAAAGGCTAGCAGACTACCAATACCTACTCTTTTTCTTGCCAACGTCCACTCACTGGACAACAAGGTGGACTTGCTTCGTCTGAGGCTGAGTGTTTCTGTAGATATGAGGAACTGTGCTGTTCTCTGCCTCACGGAAACTTGGCTCAACAAAAACATGCCGGACTCAGCCTTCCAGATCGATGGGCTACAGCTCTTCTGAGCAACCATCGATCTGGGAAAACATGGGGAGGATGGCCCTGTGTGTACATGAATGAATGTTGGTGTACAAACTGTGGACTGGTAAAAAGCCACTGCTCTGAGGAGATAGAACTAGTGACAGTAAAATGTCGGCCATACTATCTGCCACAAGAGTTCACCGTGCTGTTCATGACCATTGTTTACATCCTGCCGGGTGCAAATGCTAATGAAGCATTGAAGGAGCTTCACGACACCATCAGCTCACTGCAAGCAAAACACCTGGAGGCGTTTTACGTGGTTGCGGGAGACTTTAATCACGTGAAACTGACAGACACTCTGCCCAATTTTTACCAGCATGTCACCTTCTTGACACGGGGAGGAAACACTCTGGACTGTGTGTCCAGCAACATTCGCGGTGTGTACAGAGCTCTTCCCCGCCCCCACCTTGGCCTCTCCTACCATATCTCCGTCCTGCTGGCGCCAGCGTACCGCCCCCTGCTGAGACGGATCAGGCCAACAACGAAGACTGTCACTGTGTGGCCTAGTGATGCAGCCTCTGTGCTCATGGACTGTTTTCAGTGCTGGCGGGTCTTCAGAGAGGCAGCCACCTACGAGGGAGAGGTGGATCTGGAGGAATACACCTCCTCCGTCCTCGGCTACATCTCCAAGTGTGCTGATGATGTCACCACCACCATGACTGTAACCTGCTACCCTAACCAGAAACCCTGGCTGAATGCGGAAGTTAGAGTGCTGCTGAAAGCCAGGGACGCTGCGTTCAAGGCAGGTGAGGCATCAGCACTCAAAGAGGCAAGAAAAGAATTGAAGGCAGGCATCGCGAGGGCTAAAGCCACATACGCCCAGAAAATCCAGGATCACTTCAACACAAATGATCATCAAGTGCATCACAGATTACAACACCAGGGGTGCACAATACCCAAGGGACCCCTCCTTGCCAGATACACTCAACCTCTTTTATGCCCGCTTCGAGGACCCTGACACATCTCCCCCCAGCACCAGACGCCACCACATGACGACATGCCCCTCAGTGTGACCACAGCAGACGTGAGGAAGACCCTTCAGAGAATCAACCCTCGCAAAGCTGCAGGCCCTGACAACATCCCGGGGCCAGTATTGAAGGGCTGTGCACAACAGCTGTCCGAGGTGCTGGCGGACATCTTCAGCACCTCACTGGCGCTGTCATCCGTCCCCACCTGCCTAAAGACTGCCACTATTTTTCCTGTCCCCAAGTGCTCCACAGTGACAGGCCTACATGACTACTGACACATTGCACTCACCCCGGTAGTCATGAAGTTCTTTGAGAGGCTGGTCAAGGCCCACATCAAGACCTCCATTGACGTCACTGTGCACCAGTACCCATCCAGGCAAAACCGCTCCACTGATGATGCCATTTCATCAGTGGTCCACACAGCCCTCACCATCTAGAGAGCAGGAACTCCTACGTCCGCCTGCTCTTCCTGGACTTTTCCTCCGCCTTCAACACCATCATCCCAAAGACCCTGGTGCAGAAGCTCTCCTCCCTTGGATTGAGTCCCACATTGGGGAATTGGGTCCTGGACTTCCTGACCAACAGACCCCAGACCGTCAGGATCCACAACATCGTCTCCTCCTCCATCACCCTCAGCACAGACTCGCCACAGGGCTGTGTGTTGAGCCCCCTCCTTTTCACTCTGCTGACGTATGACTGTACGGCGAGAAACTCCAGCTGCCATATAGTCAAGTTTGCAGGTGACACAGCAGTTGACGGACGCATCACCAACAACAATGAGTCCGAATACAGAGAGGAGGTGGAACACCTGGTGAAGAGCAAACAACCTCTGCATCAATGTCCAAAACACTAAGGAGATGATTGTGGACTTTCGAAGGGACAAGCACCCTCCCCCCTCCCCTGCACATTGGTGGCACAGCTGTAGAAGGGGTCTCCAGCTACAGGTACCTGGGTATGCACATATCCAATGACCTCCCCTGAAGTGCCAACACTTCCCATCTGATCAGGAAGGCCCACCAGCGTCTCTAATTCCTGAGGAAGCTGCGGAGAGCTGGACTGGGGAGCGCCGTCCTGAGGAACTTCTACCACTGTGTGGTGGAGAGCGTCCTTTGCATTTGCATCACCATGTGGCATGGTAGCTACACAGCTGCAGAGTAGAAGGATCTGCAGAGGGTGGTCAAGGCTGCACAGAGAACTGTGGGGAGCCGTCTTCCTCCATCTCTGACCTCTACACCTCACGATGCAAGGGGAGGGCCCTCCACATAAGGACTCCACCCATTCCGCTCACAGTCTGTTTCGTCCTCTCCCCTCTGGCAGGCGGTTGAGGAGCATCCAGAGCAACACCACTTGGCTCAGGAACAGTTTCTTCCCTGCAGCTGTCAGACTGCTGAACTCGAGCCGTGCTCTGTAGTCTCCCACTATCTTCCATCCACAGTGCAAAATCTCGTCCCTCGTCCTCTTAAGTGATATATCCCTCAACTTGAACTTGTACATATACATTCTTGTCATATTTATTTATTTACATATTTAAATTTATATTTTTATTTAAATTCATACATACATATATACATATATATACATATATACATACCTATATATACATATATACATACCTATATATACATATATACATACCTATATATATACACACACACATATATACATATATATACATATACACACACATATATACATATATACACACATATACACACACATATATACATATATACACACATATACATACATATATACACACACATATACATACATATATACATATATACACACACATATACATACATATATACATATATACACACACATATACATACATATATACATATATACATACATATACATACATATATACACATATATACATACATATATACATACATATATACACATATATACATACATATATACATACATATATACACATATATATACATACATACATATATATACATATATATACACATACATATATATACATACATATATATATACATACATATATATATACATACATATATACATACATATATACATACATATATATATACATACATATACACACACATACATATATATACACACACACACATATATATATATACACACACACATTATATATATATACACACACATTATATATATATACACATACATTATATATATATATACACACACATTATATATATATATACATACACACACATTTTATATATATATATATATATATATATATATATATATATATATATATATATATATATATATATATATATATATATATATATATATATATATATAGGCTGCACGTTGGTGCAGTGGTCAGCACTGTGGCCTCACAGCAAGAAGGTTCCGGGTTCGAGTCCCAGCTCGGGCGTGGGATCTTTCTGTGTGGAGCTTGCAATTTCTCCCCGTGCCTGCGTGGGTTCTCTCTGGTACTCCAGCTTCCTCCCACCATCCAAAGACATCAAGAGGGGATGAGGCTGTTTGATTCTCTAAATTGACTGTAGGTGTGACTGTGAGTGTGAATGGTTGTTTGTCTCTGTATGTTGGCCCTGCGATGGACTGGTGACCTGTCCAGGGTGAACCCTGCCTCTCGCCCGTTGACGCTGGGATAGGCTCCAGCCCCCCCGCGACCCTTACTAGTACGGAATAAGTGGAGGAAGACGACGATGTATGTATGTATACATATATATATATATATATATATATATATATATATATATATATATATATATATATATATCTCCTTCTGTAAATATCTTTCTTTTCTGTAAATACCTATTCTGTTCTCTACTCTCTTATTATGCTATCTCTTGCTATCCTGGGACCTGAGTTCAATTTTCATACCACCAACATGGAAATGTGAGTGTTATGACAATTAAGATCCTTGAATCCTTGAATGTGATGGTTCACAGTATTCTGCACATTGTAAAAATATTCAATTACATTTTATTTGAAACTGAATTATTGTGCTCTACTGCTGGAAATCTATCCTTCAAACCATCCCCCTTTGACAAAAAGTGAATTTCAGGAAAAAAGCTGGCAATCATGCAGTAGGAGATTTATACAGCGAGGCTGTTTTTGCCTGGTTTTCACGGTTACAAAGTGCAAGTTCATAGGGTCTCATGAAAAGAGTAAGTACTAAGAGCATTTCAGCGTATGACTTAATGTTCATACCCACCCAAATTTATTTTCATGCTGATGATTAGTTTTTGTATTTACCTCTTCTGTGCACCTGGCTGCTAATGGACCCCCACATCAGGAACAAGTTGTTCCAACCAGCCCCGACAAAGGATAACAGCATGTGGTGAAAGGTTCTCTCGCCCCTTTTCAAAGGCGGTGACAGGCTGAAATAAATGTTTCTATGATATAATCAGTTATCCAATCTGCACTGCATCCTTGAGCAAAAGAGTGGCGTTTGAACCTGTCAAGAAAAAACATTTGCCTTCCTTGAACAGATTGTAATCAATCCTGACAGGACTGATAGAACCGGTCAGTAAAAAAAAATCATCTATTTACTCTCCATTTCTTGCTTTTTAAACAGTGGTTGGTATCCACAAGTGTTGTTTTTGGCAGCCATTTTAAATTTAGTCTTAGTCTTTGTCTTTTGGACTAAAATGCTCATTAGTTTTAGTCAAATTTTAGTCATTTCTTTATGTGATAGTTTAATATGTATAATTAATGTATAATTATGTGATAGGTTTTACAATTATACAATTTCATTTAGCAGACACTTTTGTCCAAAGCGACGTACAACACAAGCAAGAATTCAGACTTAAGACTAGACTTTAGTCTAGTTTTAGTTAAAAAAAAAAAAAGTCGTTTGACATATTAATTTAGGTCAATAAATGTTGGAGATTACTGTTGGGTAGGAACCTTTATCTCCATATTTCAACTGTTCTTTCAGGAATTGATGCCCAAGTTCATTGTACAAGTGTCACATATCAGTTGTGAAAACAGCAGATCTTGTTTAATATAGTTTAAAATAAATGTCTGAGTGTGTGATCATGTATCAGTTGTGCACCGTGTGTGTGTATGTGTGTGTGTGTGTATGTGTGTGTATGTGTATGCTGCGGTTTGTCATTGGATGACAAACCAAGGAGACAGCCACAGGCCCAATCCATGCCAGGACCCACAGGAAGGCATAGGAGCAGCAACCCCCTCTGGAGACAGCCCACAGACAGACAGGGGAGACAGAGGACCCCAGGCCCACCGGGTCCACCGGGCACCCCCCCCACCCCCCCACAGCACTAGCTAAGCCCAGGGGCATGGAGCCCCTCCAGCCCAAGATCCAGCCAGAGCCCCAACAGGGGGCCTGCCACTGGCGAGGCCGACACCCTCCCACACCCCACGCCCAGACGGGCCGAACCACAGCCCACCACAACGACCAGGCCCACCACCCCCGGACAGAGCACCCCCTACCCCAACCCTCCGCCCCCTCCATTCCACCCATCCCCTGTTCTCACCCCAGAGCAAGTCGAGCTCCAGGCCACAAGGCACCACCAGCCAGCGACCCCCCACCCCCCCCCCCCCCCACACACACACACCCCCCCCAAAAAAAGGCAAGGGGACCCTCTCGGGTGAGTGGGGGGTCCCCAAGACTGCCCTGTCCATGAATGGGGTGACCCAAAGGCGCCCACATCGGGGACCGCCACCCCCAGAAAAAAGAATAAATAAATACAGGAAATTACTGCACAACCTCATCTTCTTTCGCCCATACAGGGGCCGAGCTCTCCAGACGCAGATGCAGTCCAGGGCACCTCAGACCTAGTAAGACCGCCAGCTAGGGGTCCACCGCACAACTGCAAGGCCCATAACCGTCTCCATAAGAGACAGCTCCACACACGGCTGGATCTTCTGAGACCACAGGAGACTAAGGGGTTTGTCCACCTTTAACAGAGAGCTCAAATGGAAAGACAAGGAAAAGCAAAGCTCAGCAGCTTCACAGCAGGAGATAAGGTGATCTCCCGGAACTACACCAGCGGTGTTAAGCGGACACCTGCAACACTGGTTGCAAAAACAGGTCAGGTATCATACACTGTGGAAACCAGTGATCATCTCATCTGGAGAAGACATGTTGATCAAATGCATCAGTCTTCTGGTTCATTTAATGACTCACCTCAGGGACCATCCCTTGGTCCTGAGCTAGAGGTCCATCAGGAGCAATATCAACCACCAGAAGAGCTGCAGAAGCAACTTTCAGGAATGGACAGTGATCCATGCACACCTAAGCTTGCTCGGGTGCCTATGCCAGGCGTCACTCCCATCCAGGACTCATTCAGTCCTCTCCAAGAGATTCTTTGACTGATTCATCCACAGATCACACTTATCCTAAAAGAAACAGACGACCTCCTGACAGACTGGTATAATAGTATAGTGACTAACCCATCACATTGGGGCATAATACTCCCCAGGGTTCAGTCCGGATTGAGGTAGTCCACCCTCTCTCCATAGTTAAGACCAAAGTTCTATAGCCCTGATATAGTTTATTAAAAGTTTGTTTGTAAGGAGAATGCAAAATTAGTAAAATATTTTGCTGTTATTACATGGACATCAAAAGTAAAGGGGGAGGGATAAGTTGTGTATTGACAACCTAAGTTTGTCCCTGCAGGGATACAGTTATGCCCCCCTTGTGCATTGTAACTTAACATTTTGATTCTCTGTATATCCTGATGAAGAACAATACATGCTGACATGCTATACTCCCTGGTCTCCCGCTTCTTCATTGTTATAATACTAAGGGCAAAGTATATAACAGAGGTGGCCTACAGAAGCGGGGACTGGGCCCTGTTTAAGCAGCAAGCTGACAAAGGAGATCAAAGTAGCTATGAGGAGCTACGGTGAGAAGCTTCAAAACAGTCGCTCAACAACCCTGCATCAGTTTGGAGGAGTGAGTAGAGAAGTATTTATCAAAAAATGTGTGATATGCATGAGTGGAAAATTACTGTTTAAATTGTGTATGCAAAAGGGCGTGGCTGTTTTTGACTGAGCACAAAGGACACCGTGAACTCTGGTCGACCAACAGAAAAAGGTAAGCAGAAATCTGTTACAACAAATTCTGCACATTTGACAGTTCTACCAAATTAAGTTAACTGTGTCCTAAGTGCTAAGTTCTAAACTATGGAGTCTATGGTGAAGAATGAAAAGAGTGAATAAGAGTTGGTATTGTCCTTGGTTTGGCAACCCCACTATTCTCTGATGAGGGAATAGGGCCTTGGGTTAAAGTCCCATTGGGTTAGAGTCCCATAAAGCGCTAGGTTAGAGGCCCAGGGAATTCAGGACCCCTGAATTCTACTACATAGTTTTATATTGTGTGGTCAAATGGACCAGGAAAATTTTGAGTCTCTCCGAGGGAAAGAGTGATTTGTGTGTCTCAAACGTAACGACCCCCCGTTTCACGGAAACCTAGCAGTGTTAACAAAGTAAACGGAACCTAACCAGACAACATTTTTGACTGGGTCAGTTGCTCGGGTGAACTCCATACAAACTGACTGGCACATCTCACTGTGAGGCAGTGACAGATGGAGAATTTGATAAAACGAGATGACGATGACGGTCTAATATGTGTGTAACACAATAGCATTGAATACAGTTGATTTATGGTACATTAAAATTGACATTGGAAAGTATATATAAATATAATATATAATAATATCTATTTCATAGTAATTATGGTATGATACTGTATTATAAGCTGCCCAGCTGATGTGGGTAACAACAGCCAAATATCGATCTCTTCTAAACTCTCTGTGTACAATGGTGGTTGGAAGGACAGACAACCTGAAATCCTTATTGTAGGCGATTCCATTATCCGATCTGTTTAACTCCCAGGCGCAATCACCTCCCGTCTTCCTGGTGCCAAAGTTACAGACATTATCGAGCTGTCCCCAGTGCTTTTGGATCGCCACCCCTCTGCTCACACACTGACTGTTCATGTGTCTACGAATGACGTCATGTATAAACAATCAATTAAACTCCGTAATCAACTAGAGTCACTGGCAATCACAACCCAGACCCTGGGCAGAACCTACATTTTTTTTTGGTCCCATTCCAGCTCCCTCCAAGAGCCCTGAGCATTTCAGCCACCTTTTTAGTTTACACGAATGGCTGAAATTGTTTTGCACTGCTACAGGACATGGCTATATTCGTAGCTTTGACTGTTTTTGGACCAGACATGACCTTTACAAATCAGACGGCCTGCACCCAAACAGAAAGGGCACTAAACAGCTTGTTGAAAACTTCATACAACAACAACATACAACTTTTATCTCTGACTGATATCCATCACAGCATGACCCTGCACCAGGTACTGCCCCCATCCATTATAATGAGCATCTCTCACCTGTCCGTCTTTAATATACTGACCAGGGTCATGTCAAACAGTGCCACCTACAGACACAGACGCCATACTACACTGCCATATCTGTCAAAAAGTTCAAATTTAGTGTCCATCCCTCTTACTCCTGCAATTAAACCAGGGTACTTGTACATTTCAACTGTATCTCCTGATGAGGAAATTCCTAACAGTACAGCAGTGTTCTGTCTACTGAATGTGAGGTCCCTTACCAAAAAGTCTTTTTTATGTCAAGAATTTATTATGTCTAATAATATTGATTTGCTTTTTATCACAGAGTCCTGGTTGAGCCCCGAACACTCTGCCCCATTAATTGAAGCCTGTCCCCCTAACTATTCCTGTTTCAATCAACCCAGGCTGTCTGGCCGTGGCAGGGGAGTTGCTGTTATTTTTAAAAATAATTACAAATGCGCCACTTTCGCCCTAAATTCTTTCTCTTTTTTTGAATCTCTGGGCTTCCTTCTATAAGGCCAGGAGCCGTTACTCTGAATTAATCTATAGACTGCCAAAGGTTAACACTGGTTTTCTCCATGAGTTTTCTGAATTACCTTCCTCTATAATGGTCAGTTTTGATAGAGTTCTCATCCTTGGCGATTTTAATATTCACATCTGTTGTCCCTCCATGTCCTGTTTTACAGCTGATTTCATTAACCTTTATGAGTCTTTTAACTTTGAGCAAGTTGTCAATAACCCAATTCACGACAAGGGACACATTCTTGACCTTGTGTTGTCCCATGGTGTTTCTCTAAATAACATCCATTTGCTTGACTTTAGTGTCTCTGATCACAAAGGTGTTATTTTCCATACCCTACTCCAACTTCCTGCTCGTAAGCCACCTCCCTGTATCCGCTCACGGTCTTTTAACTCAAAGTCAGCAAGTGCTTTTAGTCAAAGGTTTCTAGTTGCTTCTATTAATAACTCTTTTAATCAGCAGGATCTCTCTGTGGATGTTTTAGTGGACAATTTCAACTACACATGTCAAGACAATCCGAGATGACATTGCCCCCATCACAACCAAACGATCAAGACATAACGCCCTCCCTTGGCTTAATGATCTTACAAGGGATCTAAAAAGGGAATGTAGGAAAGCCGAGAGAAAATGGAGGAAGGACAAACTCAGGCTATCTCTCGATAACCTGAAGAGTTTGATGTTGGCTTATCAACAATCAGTTAAGGAGGTTAGAAATTGTTATTTTTCTGAACTGATTGCTGGAAACCGTCACAACCCCAGAGTCTTATTCAAGGCGATAAACTCTGTGGTCGGCCCTTCTCCCAGCCAGCCAATAGAAGCTTCCACTGAAATCTGCGAGCAGTTTTTCCATCACTTCATTAATAAAATAAATGACATCAGGCTCCACATCTCACCTGAAACTAGAAACCTCCATATCTACAGTAATCTTTCCACCAGCCTGTCTCACTTTACTCTCATCTCTCTGTCAGATTTAAATGAGACAATTAACCACCTCAATTCTTCCACCTGCCAATTAGATTCCATCCCTACCAGACTTCTGAAAGAGGTAGTCCATACAGTCAGCCCTAACATCCTTCAATTATCAACTGCTCATTGTCCACTGGTATCTTCCCATCCTGTCTTAAAAAAGCAATTGTTAGACCGCTCCTGAAGAAACCGACCCTCGATCCTCTTGTTTTAAACAATTTCAGGCCTATTTCTAATTTATTGTTTTTTTCCAAAATTTTAGAAAAGTCTGTTGCTGCTCAATTAATTAATTACATGAATTACTCTAGCATATTTGAGAAATATCTGTCAGGTTTCCGTGCCCTTCATAGTACGGAAACTGCTCTCATTAAGGTCTCCAATGACCTTTTGCTTTCCGCTGACTCTGGCTCCTGTGCAATGCTTATTTTATTGGACCTTAGTTCTGCATTTGATACCGTAGACCATGGTATCCTGTTAGACCGCCTGGAAAATTATGTAGGCATTAAGGATACTGCTCTTGCCTGGTTTCACTCTTATTTATCTGACAGAACATTTTCGGTTGCCATGGGAGAATTCTCTTCTTCAACAGCCTCTCTCACTTGCAGTGTGCCCCAAGGATCAATTCTGGGTTCTTTGCTGTTCGCTATCTACATGCTTCCATTTGGACAGATCATCCGTAAACATAACATCAACTTCCACTGTTATGCGGATGATACACAAATATATGCCCGGCTTGCTGGTAATGATACTACTCAACTGTCATCCGTTTTAGCCTGCCTCTCCGACATTAAATGCTGGATGTCGCAAAACTTCCTCCAGTTAAATGAGTCTAAGTCTGAGGTCCTTCTATTCGGTCCCCCCAATATGACCAGCGATTTAAAACTTAAAATCAGAGAACTGTCTTCGAATGTCCAGCACTCCGTCTGTAATCTTGGTGTAATGTTTGACTCCAACCTGTCTTTTGAGGTCCAAATCACTAAAAAATAGTGCAATCATGTTTTTTTACAGATCAGAAATATTGCGAAGTCAAACACTTTTCATCTTGAGCGGACCTTGAAATAGTCATTCATGCCTTTATTTCTTCACGATTGGACAAATAACTCAGTGTATTCAGGTCTCAGTCACAAAGCCATTTCACCTCTCCAGCTCGTACAAAACGCAGCTGCCAGGCTACTGACTAATTCAAGGAAACATGACCACATAAGCCCCATTCTTGCCGAACTACACTGGCTTCCCGTGAAGTACAGGATTGATTTTAAACTTTTACTTATTACTTTTAAAACCTTGCATGGCCTTGCACCTGCCTATATTTCTGATCTGCTCAAACCATATGAGCCTGGCTGCTGCCTATGTTCCTTTGGCAGGACCCTCCTAGCTACACCCACAGCTCGCCTTGTCACAAAAGGTGACCAGGCCTTCTCAGTCAGAGCCCCGTGGCTGTGGAATTCCCTGCCTGAGGGTCTTAGGTTAGCTGACACAGTGTACTCTTTTAAATTACGCCGAAAAACTTATTTTTACAGGAAGGCCTTTTTAGAGTAAATCTGTTGTCTGCCATCTTTTTTTGACTTATATTTCATTGTTTTATTTATCCCCCATTTTATTGGGGCCTATGTTCTTTGTCTTAACTTTGTATGCAATGGTTCTATGGTTTTATGGTTTTACCGTGTTTGTTTTATCTTGCTGGATAAAGCAGATCAGGTTTTTGTGTGCTTTTATTATGATTTTGTTTTGTCTGTGTCCTTTTATTGTGAACTGTACAGCACTTTGTAACTATATTTTGAAAAGTGCTATACAAATAAAGTTTATTATTATTATTATTATTATTATAAATAGATAAAAAGAGATGGGGGTAGGATTGAAAAAGTTTCTTAACTTCTTCCTACTCCTTTTTGAGCTGTCCTAATTGTTATTGTTTTGTTCAGTTACTGTCCTGTTTCTTTTTCTATTCTTTATATTCTTTTCCTCCTTTTACATCCCCTTTACTGATATCATTATCTGTTTTTAAGCTCAAAATAAAGATTACTAACTAACTAACTAACTAACTAACTTCCCCAGGAAATGTCTATCATAAAATGCAAAGTTCATGACACCGCCACTACGGAAGTAGCAACAGGGAACCGAGAGGCAGACGCGGCAGCGAAAAGAGCAACAGGTTACCTGCCCCACCTACAAATGGTGAGTGTGGAAGAAGAACTACAAAAGTCATGCTGGCTGACATCAGCCAATGTCAAAAGGGGGCCTCGCCACAGGGAAAGACAACATGGAAACAGAGAGGAGGACTTGAAACTGTTGGGCTCTGGTGACGGCCTGATGGACAGCTAATACTGTCCCATTGAATCAGAAAGCGGGCATTGGAAGAAGCACACGGAATCGGCCACGTGGGAGCGGCTCAGATGAGTCGGAATCTGAAAGAATGGTGGCATCTATTCTTACTGGACATGATAAAGAATTGGGTAAAAAGGTATGTTCCCTGTACAACTCTAAGCCAAACATTAAACCAGAGACAGGTATGTTTCGGCTGGAGACCAGGCCAGCTATACTGCACCAACCCCGGGGGCACTCGCATCTACCTCCAACTTAAAGGGCTAAGTGAAGTCCGGGGCTACAAGCACTGGGGCACTACAGAGGAGGGATTTGGCAGCATTAAAGGCCTGCTCAAACGCCTCACTCCACTTGAATGGGACTGCGGGACAACACAACCTGGTAAAGGGAGACACAACAGAGGAGAAGAACAACGATAGTAGCCTGCCATTCCAAGGAAACGCCTAACCTCTCGCCGGGTGGTTGGGACAAGAAAACACATCATAGCATTAATTTTTGCCTCCACTGGCCGAACCTGCCCTTGCCCCACCTGCTTCCCCAGGTATGTAACCATAGCCTTACCGAACTCACACTTGGCTAGGTTTAGAGTGAGAGATACCTCGGCTAGGCATTGAAAAACTGTCCTCAAGCTGGACATGTGACTGTCCTAATCGTCAGAGTAAACTACCAAGTCATCCAAGTACATGCTGCAATTTGGTACATCACCCAGTACACACTGCATCAGGCGCTGGAAAGTGGCGGGTGCATTTTTCAGGCCAAATGGCATGACTGTATATTGCATAAATGTGTCAGGGGTTACAAATGCAGAAATGTTGGATGCATGGTGAGTCAGGGGAACTTGCCAGTAACCTTTCAGTAGATCTAATTTAGAAATGAACATGGCAGGACCGACCTGGTCTATAACGTCATCCATCCTGGGAAGAGGAAAGAATCTGTCACTGTGATTGCATTCACTTTTTTGAAAGTCTGTATTGAGTCTGGGGGTCCCATCAGACTTAGGTGCTACAAAGCAGGGTGAACTCCATGGACTACAGCTGGGTTTAGCAAAACCATTAGCAACCAGGTAATCTACTTCCCCTTTCATGGCTTCCCTTTTCGCTGGTGGGAAACGGTATGCATGCTGCTTTATTGGGGTTGCGGCACCTACATCAATGTCATGTTCTAATACAGTGGTGCGAGTTGGTACGTCACCTAATACTGCAGGATAGGTGTGAAACAAGTTGATTATATCCTGCTTCTGGGGTGCTGAGAGGTAGAACAACTGATTATCAACTTTAGACAAAAATTCTGAGTTTTTCAGCCTGCCACACTGGTGGCAATCACAAGGTGTTGCTGCTAGATCTGTCTCCCACTCTGCCTGCACCTCCACCAGGGAGGAAACCCCTACCACAGTGGTGTCTGAGGGTTGCGGCTCCCTGTTGGCAGCATCTCTGCAATGAAATAGTTTGAGCATGTTAATGTGACACACCCGGGTTTTCCGTTGGCGCTCAGGTGTACTGATGACATAGTCCGTGTAAGAGACCCTTCTGTCCACTACTTAAGGACCTGAAAAACACGCAGAAAGAGCAGCACTGGGCATAGGCAACAAAATCAACACTTTTGTCAAAGTTCAACAAAAACATGCAAGTCCTGACTTCATTACAGGCCAAAAAAAATGCTTGAGAATGCGACTGTAGGTTTTTGTTATTCCCAAATGGCTTCCCCAAACATGCTCATGCCCTAACGCTAACACATGCTGATGCCAGCTAACTGGGACCACGACTTGATATACCTCCCACAGAGATAGGTCCTTAACACCCGGGCACTGACACCATGGGATTGATCAAAATTACCATGCTACCCTCACCTTCCAAGAACAATACCTCCATGTAGCCATCGGCCCCCACTCCGCCCCCAGGCCCAAAATCAGATAAAGAAATTCTCACAGTAGATTACGCCTGACTTAAACCTGTTGATGTTATTGCCCGAGCAGCTGGTTACAGAGATAGCAATTTATGGTTAGATTGGATTGCCTCCACCGCTCGTAAACAAAAGAAGGAGATTATGTGGCTTGTGCCACTGCTCGACCTGCACTCTACACCGAGCTGGCTCCCCTGTTTCCCTCAGATCAATGGGGATACAATGGTCTATTAAGACAAACTCATGCCCTGACCCCCACTAACTGTACCACCTTAGCTTTTCGTTGTCGTCCTCCGCTTTATCCGATTGATCTGGGTCACGAGGGCAGCAGCCTCAGCAAGGAAGCCCAGACTGTCCTCTCCCCAGCCACTTACACCAGCTCTTCTGGGGGAATCCCAAGGCGTTCCCAGGCCAGCCGAGAGATATAATCCCTCCAGCACATCCTGGATCGGCCTCGAGGCCTCCTCCCAATTGGGCATACTTGGAACACCTCCTGAGGGAGATGTCCAGGAGGCATCCTCACCAGATGCCCGAACCACCTCAACATGGAGGAGCAGCGGCTCTACTCTGAGCACCTCCCGAATGACTGAGCTTCTCAGCCTGTCTCTAAGGGAGAGCCCAGCCACCCTGCGGAGGAAACTCATCCTGTACCGCGCAAACTGTTTCCTCCACTCCGTCCACTCGGCAGGCTTCTTGAAACAAAAACTTTCTGGAGGCTGGAACTTCGCCATTTCACCACTTCT
This sequence comes from Aulostomus chinensis, assembly GCF_037954235.1. NCBI lineage: Eukaryota > Metazoa > Chordata > Actinopteri > Syngnathiformes > Aulostomidae > Aulostomus > Aulostomus chinensis. The sequence goes on along the minus strand of NC_141343.1, from coordinate 5,863,902 downwards.
GACACCATGTAAGGTGTAGCCTCAAGAATAAATCAGGTTCAGGATGGTCAAACAATGTTTTGTTGTCTTCCTCATACAGACAAATCCCAAGCTGCAGCTCAGTTGTCAAGCTTTCCTGCTTCAAGACGAGCTCTGCTGACATAGTACGTAGTACCTGACTTGTTTCCATATAACATGGGTGAATGTGACTGCCTGCCTGAGGATGTGACTTAAGTGGTGTTCTGGATCCCACCTGTCTGCTGGACAGTAGGCAGCTCTTCAGCCCGAGTCTCTGGTGAGTCTCTCGCAGGTGAGAGTGGTTCCTCCTGAACAGTCCATTTTTTGTTCCCACGAGGTAGGACCTGGGAACTGCTGCCTGTCCGGTGACAGTTCCTTGGACGTTCTCTCTGGGGAGCCAAACGTTCAAACCCGGGTGGATGTGAAGGAGATGACGTGCTCTGCGACGCTTGATGTAGCACTGCTCCTGTCTCTCCTTCCCTTGTCTTTCTGCCTGCCAGAACTGTCTTGTTGGGCCAGTGTGGAGCCAGAGTCTGAGGCAGCTGTGGTAGGTTGGTGCGCAGCTATCTACCCATCAGGGGCTGTGAGGGGGAGCAGCCACACTCCAGTGGAGTGTAACAGTAGAACAGCAGTGCATTGACTTTATCTTTTCCTTCCTTCCACAGCCCACTCTGCTTCACCATTTGCCTGGGGATATCTAGGGCTGGTTATGTGTGTGAAGCCACACTCATGAGCAAAGTCTTTGAATTGGGCACATGCATACTGTGGACCATTGTCCAAAATCACAAATTCTGAGTACCCATGGCGCCCCCAGACTTGCTTCAGGACTGATATGACTGTCTCGGCTGTGGCTACTCTGAGGTGGGCCACTTCAGTATAATGGGAAAATAGTCAGTGATCTGGAGGTATGTTTCCCTCTCCCAGACAATAGGTCACTGCCTACTTGTTGCCAAAGCCTCTCAGGTGTTGGTGTGGTCACCAGTGGTTCGCATTGTGCTGCTCTTTTTTTGGCACAGACGTTGCGCTGTTCTACTTTCTGGTTGATGTGGACAGACAGCCCTGACCACCAGATGGACTGATGGACTCTGGCTCTGCACTTAGATATTCCCTGGTGTCCTTTGTGAAGAATGTCCAGTGTGTCTTTTCTCATTTCCTTAGGGATCACAATCCTCTGTCCCAATAGTAGGAGGTCACGGCCATGGACAGGTTCTCTCTCTCTGTCCAGTAAGCTCCCAGCTGTGGTGGTATACAACCTTTCTCTAGCACCTCAGTTTGACAGTATGCTATCACCATACTGCAGACAGGGTCGGCTTTCTGTTTTTCAGTGATCCAATGGAGTCTGCCTCCTGTTGCTGGGAGGCTCTTTCTGATGGAGTCAACAAAGACTCTAACCTCTGCCTCTTTTTCCTTCTTAGCTTGGGTGAATGTGTGTTGCACTGGTGCTCTCAACAGTGTGTAGGCTGTGATAAGCTTTTTACCTGTAATGTGCACTATGTCATAGGAAAACTTAAGCAGCCTCGGACGGAATCTCAGGATTTTGGGGGAAGCTCGTCCAGTGCTTTGGTGCTTAGTAGTGACAGCAGAGGCTTGTGATCTGTTTCCATCATGAATCTCTGGCCCAGCAAGTAGGAGGATAACTGTTCACATGCCCTTGTTGTTCCTAATGCCTCCTTTTCAATCTGGGCGTAGTGTTTTTCTGCCTCAGATAGTCCTCTGGAAATGAATGTGATGGGCCTCCATTCACCATCTTCCTGTTTCTGTGTCAGCACTGGCCCAAGCCCAAATGATTATGCATATGCTGACACACATGTCTCTGCTTCAGCTGAGTACCGTGCTAGGATCCTGGGCAAGCTCAAGTCTGGCACTGTGTTCCTCAATGTTCTCCCCATGCACCAGGAGGAGCAGTGTGTCATGCATCTGCATGACACACTGCTCCCTCGCAGCCCTCCAGCATGTGTCATCTGACGCTGGAAATGCTCCGGCAGTCTGTTGAAGCAATAACAACCAAACAGTGTGATGAATGTGGTCAGAAAAGCGCTATCTTGTGACATTGGTACCTGCCAAAATCCTGATGTAGTGAAGACCTTTGCTCCTGAGAGCATAGCCAGAGTCTGGTCCACTGCTGGAAAGAAGAGCCTCTCTCGTCGGACCCATTTATTCAGGTGTGTCAAATCTACGCACAGGCGAATCTTCTCCCCTGCCTTCGGCACAACAACCATGCCTGCACGCCACTGAGTGGGCTGAGTGACCTTTGATATCACCCCCATTAATTCCATGCACTCCAGCTCTGTTTAGACTTTATACTGCATGGGGATTGTGACTCTGCATCGCGGTGATAGGGCATACGGGACAGCATCCGGCTCATTTCAATCTTCTCGGGCTCTTTCAGCAGCCCCAAGCCTTTGAACACTGTGGGGTTGCTAGCTTTGAAGTCTTCTTTCTCACTTGTACTGATTGTATACACTGAATGAGCTGGAGAGCTTCAATTGCAGGAAGCCCTAACAGTGACTTTGACAGTCCTATCACTACGTACACATCTTGCTCTGTGGTTCAGTCTTTGATTGCCAACTGTCCTTTGAAACATCCCTCAACATCCAGAATGTTATTCCCTGGCCCATAGAGTTTTGCGAGGGGGCTGCGGCTCACCATGTATGTCTGTGTAAAAGTTGTCACATGGGATGGCAGGTTCAAATCCAGATGGGTCGATTGACTGTATACAGTGACTTTTATATAAAACAGGATATTTGCATAGTTTGTTACATGTTTCCCTGAAAAATGCATAAAAATCAAGAGAACTAAAGAACTAAACTGACAGAGAACTAGAAGGAAGTGCATTCTTCTATGCTGTTACAATCAAATTAAAGTTTTCTGCAGAGAAACAGAAAAAGCTGACTTTTACAGCTGCATTGTTTTATGTCTGCAATGGCAAATATAGATACAGAAATGCAAGATGGCTTTGGATTAAAATGAAAATAAACTATTGTCAAAGCAGAATTATCTCTCAGGTTTAAAGCACACAGCTAGTAGCTTTATGATGCTCATGGATACCATAAACAGCCCATTCCCGTAATTTATTTTTGAAATGGTTCCATTCTTCTGTGTATATATCACCAGCTTTGCTTGGTACCAAGAGACAGCTACTTGTGAAAAGGTTTTGGCGCAAGTAATAGCTGTGTGTATGTGTGTGTTTCTTTAACTGTAGCAAAGCAGTTTTGCACGAAGGATGTGTGAGAGGGAAAGCCTCACCACCGGGGCAACCCTCTGCCTCTCCTCTTAATCAATCACGGCCTTCATCCTGCATACGACACTCCTCTCACCCCCCACCCCCTTTCCAGGGGAAATAAGATGTGTTTCTAAAGATGCTGCTGATAGAAATAATGGACTGAAGAGATAAATCCATTTTATATATTTAAACATTTTTTGTAATTCATCTGCACAAACCAATTTTAGGGATTTTTGTGCAAGTAAAACCCAGAAAGAAAGAAAGAAAGAAAGAATGACACTTAAATAAGTGTGAGACATCAGCAGGGTGTGTTTTGTTTGTGATAAGTGCCAGACACCCTGAGGTACACCACTGCAATATGGAAACGGCTCTACAATACTGCTTCATTACTGATGCTTCATCAACGGGAATGGCTGATTGAGTTGAGTTGAAAATCTTCCATAGATTTTAATCTCCTTGTAATCTTTAACAATGGGTGTGAGGTAATATTTTGTCCAATGATTTGTTTTGCCTTCTTAGTGAAAACCTGAAAACCATGAAAAGCTTTTGAAGGTCTAAAAATTTCTCGTCATGCTCACATCAACCACAAAGGAATTTGGAAGCGCAAGGAACGGCAGGCCCGACCTGAACCCAAGTGGTGTGCAGTTATTGGACTTCTGTGCGAGGCACAGTTTGTCCATAACTAACACCATGTTCAAACATAAGGATGTCCACCGGTGCACGTCACACCAGGACATCCAAGGTCGCAGGTCTATGATCGATTTTATTGTCGTATCATTTGACCTGCGACTGCATGTTCTGAATACGTGGGTGAAGGGAGGAGCTGAGCTTTCACCTGATCACCATCTGGTGGTGAGTTGGATCAGGTGGCAGGGGAAGACGCCACGCAGACCTGGTAGGCCCAAACGAGTCTTGACGGTTTGCTGGGAACGCCTGGCGGAAGAACCTGTCAGGATGATCTTCACCTCCCACCTCCAGCAGAGCTTTAACAGCATCCCGGGGGCAGTGGGGGACATTGAGTCAGAATGGACCATGTTCTGCCCTGCCCTTGTCGAGGCGGCTGTTGTGAGCTGTGGCATAAGGCTGCTGGGGCCGGTCACGGTGGTAATCCCCAAAACCGCTGGTGGACACTAGAGGTGAGGGGAACCGTCAGGCTGAAGAAGGAGGCTTACTGGGCACGGTTGGCTTATGGGTCTCCAGAGGCGGCCAACCGATACTGGCAGGCCAAGCGGTGTGCAGCCATGACGGTCACAGAGGCAAAAACTTGGTGTGGGAGGAGTTCACTGAGGCCATGGAGAATGACTATTGGTTGGCTCCGAAAAGGTTCTGGCAAACCGTCCGTCGCCTCGGGGCGGGGGGGGAGTCAACAACTTGCCCACACTGTTTACAGTGGGGACGGGAGGCTGCTGACGTCAACTGGGGAGATAATTGGATGGTGGAAGGAATACTTTCAGGAACTCCTAAATCCCACCAACACATACTCCATGGAGGAGACAGAGCTTGGGGAGTATTTGGTGGGGTTCGTCCAATCTCCAAGGCAGAAGTCACCGAGGCACAACTCCACGGTGGCAGAGCACCGGGGTGGATGAAATCCACCCTGGGAATCTCAAGGCTCTGGATGTTGTGGGGCTGTCTTGGTTGACATGTCTCTGCAACATTGTGTGGACATCAGGGGCGGTGCCTTTAGAGTGGAGGTTCCCATCTGTAAGAAAGGGGGCCAGAGGGTGTGTTCCAACTATCGAGGGATCAGAACTCCTCAGCCTCCCTGGAAAGGTCTACACCAGGGTACCGGAGAGGAGGGTCAGGGCAACAGTCGAACCTCAGATTGAGGAGGAGCAGTGTGGTTTTTGTCCCAGCCGTGGAACCATGGATCAGCTTGTCACCCTTGCCAGGGTGCCGGAGGTGGTTATGGGAGTTTGCTCAACCAGTCCACATGTGTTTTGTGGATCTGTAGAAGGCTTATGACCGTAGGATGACCAGTTGGACCGGGTGGATGGCCCCTTACAAAGGGCCGTTCAGTCTTTCTACCAGAAGAGAGAGAGTCTGGTCCACATTGCTGGCAGTAAGTTGGACTTGTTCCCGGTAAAGGTTGGACTCCCCCAAGGCTGCTCTTTGTCACCTGTTCTGTTCATAACTTTATGGACAGAATTTCTAAGCACACCCGGGTGGTGGAGGGGGTCGAGTTTGGTGGCGGGAGGATGTCGTCTTTGTGGATGATGTGGGCCTCTTAGCTCCATCAGGCCATAACCTCCAGCTCTTGCTGGGACAGTTTGCACCTGAATGTGAAGCAGCTGGGATGAGTATCAGCACCTCCAAGTCTGAGGCCATGGCCCTCAGCCGGACATGGATGGCCTGCCCACTCTGCATTGGTGGTGGTGGTGGGGGGTTTCCTGCCTCAGGTGGAGGAGTTTAAGTATCTCTGGGTCTTGTTCACGGTCAATCTACGTTCCAACCCTCACCTATGGTCATGAGCTCTGGGTAATGACCAAAAGAAAGAGATCCGGCCGAAATGAGTGTCCTCCTCAGGGAGGCTGTGCTCTCCCTTAGAGACAGGGTTAGAAGCTCAGTCATTCAGGAGGGACTCAGAGTAGAGCTGCTGCTTGTGAGGATGCCTCCTGGACGCCTCCCTCGGGAGGCGTTCCAGGCATACCCAACCGGGGAGGAGACCTCAGGGCCGACCCAGGACACACTGGAGGGATTATATCTCTCGGCTGGCCTGGGAATGCCTTGGGATTCCCCTGGAAGAGCTGGTGGAAGTGGCTGGGGAGAGGAAAGTCTGGGCTTCCTTGCTGAGGCTGCTGCCCCCGCGTCTCGAACCAACTGGAAAAGTGGAGGACGACGATGATGAAAGTTTATTTTTTGTACACCACACATAAATATCAGTGGAAATGCTAAATGCTGGGTGAGGAAAAACTTTGGAACGGAATGAATATGATTGAATTAAATTAGTGGGTTAGATGGTGAATAATAGCGAGAATTTACACACAATCACATCCAGAGTTGCTGGAAAGCAAAACTGAGTTTAATTGAAGTGGACGCAAACAAAAGTATTATAGTATGGCCTCAGAGGATATTAGAGTATTATTTGATATTTTGAGAAAATAGCAAAGTCAATATTAAGAAATATGGAACATACAGAACAGCATTATAAAAGAAAAAAAAGGGTCTCAATTAAAATAATGCCTCCGGTCAATTTAGAGTCTGGATTAACCTGGTCCCTCTTGATGTCTTTGGACTGTGGGAGGAAGCTGGAGTACCAGAGAGAACCCACGCAGGAACAGGGAGAACATGCAGACGCACCCAGAAAGACCCCGTGCTCCACCCACAACCTTCTTGCTGGCGGGCCACAGGGAGGACCACTGCTCCACCGGGCCGCCCAGAAATGTAAACCAAACTACAACATTGTGTTGAGATCTTTTGTTTGCTTTGTGTCATATGACATCTCTGCTAACATGTTGAAAATAAATAAAAGTCTATTCTAATGTAATGTAATGACTCGAAATCAATTTGCATGTTCTTCAATTTTATTTTCAAAAGCGGTCGCCAATAGGCAGATCGCAGTCTGGACCTGGACCCAACAGACGTCACCTCCAAACCCAGACAAACTGTTAAAAAAAATATAATACTAATAATAATAATAAATAAAAAGTTGTCACCTCGCGATTTTAACAGGTTATGTTTCTAAAAACAAAACATTAAATAAACTGTACATGTATGGTAGGTTACATTTTCGTTTCAATATTAAAATACAACTAATGTTAGCTGACGCCTGCGCTCTGCAGCACGAGGTCTGTGGGACTGGTGCGTGCTAACCCAAACCCAGACAGAAGGAAAAAGCGCGCGCAAGTTGAGAGGGGAAGGAAAGACAATTCATTCAGTTTGTGGTTCAAGAGAAGGATGGCGTGCTGGAGGAGGAGAAAGTTAGACATTGAGAACCGAATATTTAAAGACGAGTGGACAGACTTGAATCCATTTATTCTGCCTTCACGCAGCACTGAGCTGTGTGCCTGATTTGCTCCAAGACAGGGGCACTTGTCAATAGTCGTTAAGCATTTTATTTTGAAGGAGCATAGGTCTTTCATTAAGCTCTCAGGTTTTTATTTTGTATTATGTGCAGATGAATTGCAAAATGCTTACTTGAATCAGAAGGATATTGTCACATGTTTAATGTTGATGAAGAAATGACTGATAATTGTTGAGATATGATTGAATGCCCTTTAAGACCTATGTGGTCCCCTGCTGGACAGTATGTTTAATGTTGATGTGGAAAAAACAGACAACAAATAGTGTTTAAGTCTTATTGAAATGTAGGCTACGTCATTTGATCTGACAGTTCATTGTTGACCAAACAGACACTGTTACAACAAGCTTAAAATCTACTTCCATTGGCTCAATATGCCACTGAATCATGACGCACACCTTGACTGCTGGCTAACATGCAGGCGTCGGCCTATCAGTGAAATGAATGGTCATAAAAAAAATTGCTAAAGACCTCCAGACCCAACCCTTGACGACCTTTTTTTTTTTTTTAAACTGGACCCATTCGAATTTTCATTGGATCCCCCTGATTTACAAGATCATGCTGTGTCTGTGTTTGGTTTACCGCTGCCCAAGTGCCTAAGTGGCAAGAAGAAGAAAAATCTGGTAATTCACATGATCATAACATGTAATTCTGTCCTCAATTTTGTAGGACTGCCATCAGTTCTAAATCAGCGGTAAACAACTTCTTTAATCTCAAAGAGGGAATGAACACAAAAACTGTCAACAATTCAAGAGTTCCACTGAATATCAACCTTAGTCGTTCCTTTGAGGCAACACATGAACCCTCGCACAGCTGCAGCCCATGCATGACCCTCATCAGGACCTCTTAACTGGAGCACAGGTGATACCCGCCCACATGAATCCATGTGGGTGCATTTGTATTTGCCACTTACATAGTTGCATTCAGTACCGTTATCACTGGATGTTGTGGGAGCTGAATACTTTTATGTACCAAAAAAGAAAGATTACTCCTCCTTCTCATTTGAGGAGGAAATAGCATATTTCATCAAGTCTGGCAAATATCTTATGTTTTGGCATAGACACTGTTGGCAAAACCTCCTCAAAAGTTTTTAAACTATAGCCTGAGGCAGTTTTGCTGTTGAAGTGTTCTGCACTTGTGATGATGGGAAATACTTAAAAAGCTAAAGCTTTCTTACTCACATATCAGGTTCTCTCCCTGTGTTCTTCTGGAGTGAGTTGGAAACAGTTGATTCTGAGACGTTTTCGACATTAAAACTCCCTTGAAGCCCGGCTACAGCCTGACATCTTTGGGTGAGTCCTCCTGTCTGATTCACAGGCTAAAAACTGAAGACCTGCAGCTGCAACCTGCATAAGCAGCTGAGTCTACAACGATTAATTTACTCCTCTAAAGTGCTCCGTATAGCCTGTGCTGGTAAAATGGATCCCTGTTATGTTTTTGTTTTTCTGTCAGGTGATGTCATGTGATCCCTTTGCTCAAAGCACATTTGTGGGTTGCCTGGGATGTTGAACCCCTAGTTGGTTTGTTCTGATTTCCAATCCATGGATCATCGTCTTGTTTCCTTTTCTTTTCATGAGGAAAGAGAGAAATCAAGAAAAAGCCCTGCTGGTTTAAGCTTTGCCTTCATATGAAAACAAAGTCATACACCAATCAAAGTGCAGGTTAACCAGTTAATTCCTGTTAATTAGTGCCAGCCAATATCAGAATCAGAAAAGACTTTATTGCCAAGTATGGTTGTATACATACGAGGAATTTGTTCTGGTTCTGTTGGTGCATGCAGTCCAGTAATCTAAACTAAACTAAATTCTTCAAGTGCAGAAACATAAAAATATAAAAATATACAGTCTGTTATGTTGAATAAAGCAGCAGTGCAGTCAGCAGTAATAAATACCACAGACAAATGTGCAAATGAAAAGGTGCCAATGAACAAGTAGTCCAAGTTGAGCGTTAATGTAACGCATAGAGTTCAGGTACTGTTGATGTGACAGGCAGACAGAGACAGAGGCTGAGGTGGAGTGTAAAGAGTGTCAGGGGGGCTCTGGGCCTTGTTGATAAGGCTGACGGCAGACGGGAAAAAAGTGTCCTTGTGGCGTGAGGTTTTGGTCCTGATGGACCGCAACCTCCTGCCAGAGGGGAGAGACTCAATGAGTTTGTGTCTGGGGTGGGACGGATCAGCCACAATTTTTCCAGCGCACCTCAGGGTCGTGGAGGTGTACAGGTCCTGACGAGATGGGAGATTGCAGCCAATCCACACAGCCACGTCTCCGTGAAGCACAAAACTGCAGATGAAGAAAAGTCCCTGTTTTTGCTAAACAGCAGTTGCAATTCTTCCACTTTGTTGGACAGAGAGCGCACGTTAGAGAGAAATATTAACTGCATGAGCAAAGGTGAGTGCACCTTTGACAAGAATGTCCCAAATTTCAAGAGTTGGGAGCAGAAAGTTAGGAAATAGATCCTCTGGAGTTGTTTCCCTGATGTTCATGAGCACTTCTCTGGTGAAAGAGCTCCAGGAACCATCGCAGAAAACACCAAAAGAAACAAACTAGCGAGCACCAACGCACCGAGGCAGCCGTCCGCGGTGCCATCTTGGATAGATACTATCTGCATGGTGAGAACGGCCATCCCTAATAGTATGTAAGAACAGAGAACATCTCACCTCACAATTCTTTCTTATAAATAGAAATTTCTATCTTCTGCAAGCTTTTGTGGCTCATTCACATCCCAGAACTAAAGTGCCACCTGCCCATCAGACTCACATTAACACCACAATCAGTCGCCTCATCAACTTTGATCATTGAGTTGTCGTCAGTACAGCGAGGGGTGAGCCTGGACACGTGAAGTCAGGTGATGCGCAGACATTCTCAGATTTCATGTAGTATGAAAAAGTTGGCTTCACTTAAAAATCCAATTGCACTGAGAGCAACAGCCATTTAATCTGGACCCACCGGAAATTCATCCCGCAATTGGTAGGCGTGCAGCTCCTTGAGTGGCAGGTGTGTTCTTCTGTCCTAGACGTTTGATGTCGACCAAACCTGTCTGACACACACAGCTGTAAAATAATTACCATTTTGGGTTGTGTGAGAGTGTAAAAGAAGGCAGACGTAGCAAGTGAAGCTTGCGTACAGGAGTGTGTATGCTCATGCTGCTGTGTTAATGCCATGCTGTATTTTAGGAACAACACTGTAGGTGTTAGCATGTTTGCTGCAGCTGCTAATTGGAGCACATGTTGTGAAAATCAGGCACTTGTTTTCCTGCCCAAGTTTAAGCAGCAACAACCTGTTTCCTTTTCAAGGACAAGGTGCGAATTTTTGACAACAAACCTGTTTACTCTTGGGAGGTCAATGTCAACTGTCCAGCTAATACATCATTATCTTATTCATTGATGCAAGCCTGACAACTCCCCTCTAATCAATACAATATGTTTTACAGTGCACTCAGGTCAAACCCGGACGGAGGCAACCCTCTAAATATTCCACACAGAGCAGAGATGCTTCAATGTCCTCGGCCCCACTGAAGCTTTGACTAGAATCTGTGATTTATATTTGCTCATCAGTTCGTTCATGTTGCAAAAAAGTCAAACAAATCAAAGCTCAATCATGCATGTGTGGATTCACATAAATATGGAGGCAGAAAGTGGTTGTCAAACATGCTGAGTAGTTGCAGCAGACTCAAGCAGTCATGCAGGAGCTCCAGACATCATCTACATTCACAGATTCTGTGACCCTGAAACCCAAAACGCTGGATAGTTGATGAAGCCAACCCTCGATCTGAAGTTTCTTCGGACCGATCGAGACATCTAAGATTCGGTTCAGGCAGGCAGGAAATAAACACAATCTTTTGTTTTCTACGCCAAGAGAAACACACACACGCTTCAAATTGAGATCAACTTCCTCTGCTCACCCAACAAGTACCAGCTGGTTCACCTGAGTCAGAGCTGCTTCATGATGTCAACATGTTCTTTTAGTTGACGAGAGAGAACCTGATCACTGTGGTACCCATGAGAACCTCCCCAGGACCAACATCCTGGTATTACTCTGAGGGCAGCGTCTACTCAAGGTCAATAATCCAATAACAATAATAAAACAATGAGACGGATGATTATGACTGCTATCCAGCATTAACATGGCAGCGTTCCTGATGTGTCATCCGCCCACCATGACACCAACATTTAACCAATTATCTGAAGATGTGAACCTTCAGATCAATCACACACATGCACACACTAAAGCCATACATTCATTAGTAACAAAAATACTCATTCAAATGAACAGAGGAACTCTGTCATTTGTCAAGAATCACCAGAGGCAGAATAAAACCTGACATGAAAGGGTAAAATTCAGACTAACAATCAGTAAAAATAGTCAGAAAGTATATGAAAGGATAAGAGAATAGAGGTAATAAATAAATCCATCCCTCCATGTTCTACCTCTTCTCCTGTTCAGGGTGGGGGGGGGGGGTGGAGCCTATCCCAGCAGCCTCCCCCCTGGACAGGTCACCAGTCCATGGCAGGGCCAACACATAGAGACAGACAACCATTGGCTCTCCCAGCCACGCCTACAGTCAATTTAGAGTCTGGATTAACCTGGTCCCTCTTGATGTCTTTGGACTGTGGAGGAAGCTGGAGTACCAGAGAGAACCCAGCAGGAACAGGGAGAACATGGAGACTCACCCAGAAAGACCCCGTGCTGCAGCCGGGGCTCCACCCACAACCTTCTTGCTGGGGGGCCACAGTGAGGACCACTGCACCACCGGGCCGCCCTGTGATCAATAAATATCATAATAAATATGACAGCAAAATGAGATGTGGGGTGAGTGAGCAGGTAGGAGCAATAAAATTAATAAGAATGAAATGATTTGATTCTGCCAACGCCAACATGTGGAGGAAGTTGCACTGCCTGTGTGTGTTCTGTGTCGGTAGGTACCCATTCCTGGTTCACACCTCTGGCCCCTGGTTGGTTGGTCTACTCAAGACTCCCATGCACTTCCGCTCCAGGTGAAGAAGAATAACACCCCCCCAGGACTGTGCCACGCCACATCATTCATGATATACCAGCAGAGACACGTTGGCCAAAGGTGGAATCAATAAACAGGTTTCACCACGTGAAACAAACACACTCCACTACACCGAGGACACTCGGAGGTGACAGCAGCCACCCGTGATGCACGGCTCAGAGCGGGGGCCGGAGGTCCCTCACACCCCTGGCCCAGCCAAACTGGCAAGCTGAGTAAAAATTAGTATCAATAATAATAATAATAATAATAATCATCATAGTTTCACCAAGGACCCTGGTGCCCATCTCTCCACACGCAGACCCTTCTAAGAGTGTGTCAGACCGCAGGAGGCGGTGTGGGGTGAAACTAGCCAGCCAAAACCAACTTCTCGCCAAACGTCCAGAAGCCTTGGCGGTGCTACAACTGAGTGTGTGCAAATGGAAATCTACGTAGAAACATGAATATTCGGAGTCACCCGGATTCTAGTTACTCTTCAGGGCTGTCACCTGGACTTGTTGCACCTCCTCAGCGAATCAGGTCCAGGTGACTACGATGCAGCACTGATGCTCTTGACACGTTCGGCTTTCAAGGTAGAACACAACCTACGTTTATGTTCATTTGATTTATGCTGCATCAGTAAAGTATGTTCCTGTGTTGCTGTGGCACATTTGACCCTGTTGCTGCCACCTGGTGGAGAAGTCTGGAAACTGTCAATCACCTCATTGTGTTTGCCATAATCACTGGACCTTGTTTTTGTTTTTTGTTGTTGTTTGTTTTACATCGTGTCACAAATATCCCTGAAAACTGTGACATCATCTTCAGGTTATATCGGCTCCAGCCGCTCCTAACAACCTTCTACAGCAGCAACACCGAACACACACACACACACACCCACTAAAACCAGAGACACCACACCCACTTATACAACCAAACCCACGTGCGCGCACATGTGCCGCGCAGCTGGAGCATCATCAGTATTACAGGAGGCCATCTCACCTGGCATAGGTGAGTCTGCAGGTGTTCCCATCTTCCTGGAGCTCCAGCACCACCAGTCAGCATCCTTCCAGTCGGCGTAGCTGGGGTCGCTTGTCTAGGTGTGATGGCGGTATTGACCCTCCTCGACAGGTGTCCGGGTGTCCCGGTGGGACCGCACCAGGCTGAGCGGTTCTGGCTCCTCCTTCAGGGGCTGACTGATTGATTGATTGATTGATTCCAGTTGGCCTAGCAACCATTAGCTGGTGAGGTCTAGAGGAGGGAGGCGGTTGCAGCGTGATTGACACATTCTGCAGCAAACCATTGAGCTGACAGACTTGGATCGATGTGTCACGGGTGAGGAGGTGAGCCCCCCCCCCAGCTCCTCCTCTCCTGGGGTCTGTGCCCCTCAACAGGTCTGGCTGTTGCCAGGTGTTGAAGCAGGGCCTCAGTTGGCCACTCACTGAGCACGGGGACGTTTTTCCCTCCTGCACCAGACGGACTCATAATCAACCGAAACAATGTGGTTCTAATGCTGATAAAGGAGCTGCAACCTCCTCAGCGAGAAACAAGACAGGAAATGAGTTTTTGCATGTAGATGAAGGAGAAGAGGACCTCCAGATGTCCCTGTGGGGCCTCGTGGTCAGCTGATCTCAGAAGCCACTGCTTCTGCCTGCACGGGTGTGACTCTGTGCTCTGTCTCCATCACCGCAGAGCTGGTGTAACAACAGAATCACACATGCACCTGACCTCCAACTGAGGACAGTGATACCGTCACCAAGTTTCTGGACCCTCATCTCTGTCCTAAATGTGCCTGTTGCCACGGTAACAGTGCTTGTTCTCACATAAAGGTGGAGGATGTATCTGATGATTGGCACTGTGTCTCTGACGCTTGTGAATCAAAGGGAACGTGTGATTTTGCTGGTCTTTGATCCTCTCCCTCTCGTTGCTCTCTAATTCCTTAATTCCTGCCTCAGCTCGGTGTCGCAGTCTGAGCCGCTTCCTTTCTTCTGAGCTCTCCGTCGTATTCGGCGTGTGCATCTCTTCCTGCTCTTCAGTGTCCTTCTTCCATTCACTGCAGTGCTTTGATTCCTGCTGGAACGTTTTAAGCCTACAGTGGCAAAGAGAGGTCACACTTTCACGCACAAACTCACATTTGAACAAAGTCTAAAGCCTCTGTGTGTTGAATGCATTCGCGGTGTTTGTGTTAGCGCCTGTCTGACACCTGGGGCTAAACCGGTTCTGTGGAGCAGTTGTAGTTCTAATGAGACGTCTCATCACACACACATGCTGTATAAACACTCTTTATGTCTCTCTGACACACATCAACAGGGTGCCAGTCGCTGTAGCATCAAACGGACCTGATGAAGACCGACTCAGGAGGCAGCAGGAAATGATCCGTGCCCTTGTTAGCTACGGGCCATCATTTGATGTATTCATTAGTCAGTGTGGAATTGATCTGTCTGCTTAATCGATGGATGAATTGTTAAGTCATCTCTAGTAAGCTAGCCCGGGGCTGAGCCGGACACCGATGGTGCTTAATGATCCAGTGGGGAGGAAGGCAGCTCCCTCCTCCTGTCATTTAACTGTGTTCAGAAGCGGAACACACTCATTGGTCCTAAAGTCAGGTGTTCCCCCCGTTCATCTCAAGTCGTGCAGAGCTAAATGCTAGCGCTACACGAGATGTAATGTAGGCGGGCGTGCAGGGTGGCAGGTTTTACTAGCCGGCGCGCCCCTGGCTGCGTCTTAGACAGCTGGAAAATTGTCCCCACAAGCTGTCCTTGAAGCAGGAGCAATGGAAAAGGACCGGAGAAGGCAGTGAACCACACCTGCCAGGGTCTGCTCACTGGGCACAGGAAACCCACTCTGTAGCTGTGCTCTTTAAACACGCGACATTTGTGTGTTTTTAAGTATTTCGAATCACTCTGTCTGATCTCTGAGGCGACCTTGAGGAGGTCTCAATTCCCTGAAGATGACAAAGAAGCAGATTGACAGGAAGCTTACTGGGCGACAGAGCTGTGTGTTCTGCCTGCAGGCGCCGCGGCCTGCCCTTCTCCTTCATTCCGTCTTTATTCAGGGAGGAGGATTACAGCAAAGAAAGCAGCAAAGCAAGCAGTGAAGGGATTATCGGACAGCAGCAGAGGGATTAGAGGGGAAAGTTGCACCTCAACAGAACAGCGGACCCCTGTGGCCCATGTAAGAGACTCTGCACGGGTTAGAAAGTTGGCTCCCTAGCCGCCACCGCCGCCGCCGCGCTACTCTGCCAGAATTTCACTGAGCTTCCTCAGTAGGTGTTTGATGCACAGAGCTGCCAAGATTCCATGGCTCGCCCCAGAGGGTATTTGCTGTACAATTGGAGAGAAGCAAAATGGACAAAGAGATGAGCAAAAGGAAAGCCACCGAGGGGATTTGAACCCTGGCATTCACGTCTAGATTAGAGGCAGGAGTTATTAAACAGTTCCAGTCTGGGATCCTAATGGCAAATTTAGTTTGTGACCTCAGGACCCCGGAAATGAAAACATTTGCTTCTTTTGTGATAATGACCCATTTTGAAGTTACAGAAAGAAAAGCTTTTTTGTCAGGCTGAGGCCAAGCGTTGACACTGCATGCTGACTTCCTCTGTCACTCTGTTATCTCAACCTCTAAGATGGCGCCTCTTCTTCAGCTTTGTGCTCCAAATGTCACGGCCAGTAAAAATCCTGTTAACGGCAGCTATTTGGCGTGTGGCTCTATTTGTTTCGACTCTAACTCCTGTGGTGGGGTGGCAGCGGCGCATCTCCAGCTCCTCGTAGCCGAACCCACCAGCAAAATCGAGGACTGAAAGCTGAAGCGTGGAGGTTTTCACCACTGGGGGAGCTGGACGGGCCTCGGGAGCATTTAAACACGCCTTCAAATATCATAATACAAATGTTCGCTTTGTTTCACTTTTTGTTTTTGTATCATTTTAAATTTACTTAGACCTACAATTATTGAACAATTGGCAGGAAAACTTAGAAAATGATGAATTGTTCTGTGACTTTATCATAGACACACCCAGCCTCCCTTTGTTAGTTTTCTGATTTACTCACATGGTAATGAAATATATTTGAGTTTGAGAGAGTGACGACTTTTAGCACCACTAACTGCTGATTAGTGGATTAAGGGTTGCAAACGAGGAGGCAGTTTGACAAGCCTGATGTGCACCTGAGCCGGCAGCTTCGTGAATCCTGTCCTCAGCGCTGGTGTGGATGAGAGGCTGGGGTTTGTCAGGTCTTAACAAAGCATCTTAGTGCAAAATATCGAGCAAAATGGTTTGTTTACAATGAAAAGCCAAAGCGGAGCATCATTCAGCAGCTGAACTCCCTCTCCTGCAGACTAACTGACGACTGACAGGCAGCGGAGTGAACAGCCAGCTCATCACCCAGCTGTGCTCTGGGAACCAGTCAGTCTGCTGCTTTGAGGTTACAGAACTGATTTGTCACTTGTTTGAAGTTTTGTCTCAAACGTCACAATGGTTTACAAGCATTCACTCACTAATTGACTCACTTGATGCGTCCTTCAGCATCAGAAAAGACTGTTATTGTAGATTGGGGCGCTTCTGATTAATGTGATCAAGCACAAATGATTGCTTTGACCACAGAAAACCATCAGAAGCCTCAATGAGACCGAGCACGAGGTGCTTCTCTCGTTGTAAAAGCGCTTAATCCCACCAATCGGTGTGAAACACAGCTGTGTGCCTCACTGCAACATCGCTCCAGTTTTGAACTATTAAAAAAGGGCACAACAGGAAGTGAAACCCTTCAGAGGAGGAAAGGTCTCTTTGTGTGACTGTTTGACAATAAAATTGTTCTGAAAAAGTGAGACAAACGTCAGCTGTGTGAAGTTTGTAGCCACTCAACTGCGATGGTGGTAAAGTTTGATAAACAGCCTGAGTTTATGAAGAACATACCAGAAACAAGTCAAGGTCCTCACCAAGTGGCTCCTCCCAGCACCACCAGTCCACCCACCAATCACGCGCCCACCAGTAGAAGTGGCTGCTGATCGACAGCGCCTGTCATGTGACAAGCAGGACTGATGTGGTGTTGTTGGCCACCATCTAACCCTGATCTAGGAGGTGAACATGCAGCGCCAGGGGGTTTGTAGAAGACACCAACACAAGGCAGATTCAGTTCAGTTCTACTTCACTTTATTCGTTAGTACAGAGAGAACAATTATCGCTGTTGATACTGTCGTTTCCCTTTTTGTGCGCTCATCGGTTTCTCCTCTGACTCATGTTGAACTCGTGAAACCAGCACATGATTATGAATCCACTAGCGGGAAGAATTCGGACTGACAAGTCAGAAGTAACACAAAAGACACCTTATAAAACATTTGATAGAAATCCTGCAGAGACAAAATGAAACGGAGCATAAAATGAACACTTTGGTGTCATAGAAGCACAAAGAAAAAGAAAGAAAAGAGAAATGTTTCACTCTTCACCTGTGAGCTGCAGCTCAGGTCACCATGATATCTGCCTTTTATTGTTTGTCCCCCGACACCGAACAGAAGTACATTACTGAACATTACTGCATGAGCTAATGAGCTAATGAGTTAATGAGCTAATGAGCTAATGCGCTAATGCGCTCACGGGGGGAGGGTGTCAAAATCACGCGTTCACAAGACTCCACCACCTCGTGGGCTTTCTGGAATAAAAGATTTCAAACGCAGATTGATAAAGTGGCTCGGGACAGTGAGGAGGACTTGGCTGCACAGTTCACTCTCCTGGGTGATGCAGCAAAGTGCTGCAAACAAAGCACTCCAGCTGAATTGATGCACTCCACTGAAGGTGTACAGATGTTTCGGGAAAGATAGTGTGGGTGTTGTTTATGCATTCTGAAGTGATTCCCTGCGTCTTCATTGTAGTTCACCAGTTACCGTGGCAACACATTGAGTTTAGAATTCAATCGCTCTCTAAATGAGTTACATGGGTTACACCGTGAGGTCTAGCAACTGGTGAGGGTTGTGTTGCTACGATGGAGCCATGTGGCTTTTTGGAGGCAGTCAGAGGCTCAGAGTGTTGACGTGTGTGTGTGTGTGTGTGTGTGTGTGTGACTGTTTAATTTCTTCTAGAATGTGCTTGAAGCTCTGGAGGCACAACATTATTGGGAAATGGTCACTCACACACACACATTTAGCCTAATTTATGCAAGTGCACACACACGTATTAGAAATATAAAGCCGCGTGCTGCTACTGGGAGTCTCCAGAGTCTCTTATTAGTCTGGCTAATTTCACATCATTTGACAGAGAATTAATTCAAAAATTAATCAGTAGAGCCTCAGAAAATAACTCCACATGGCTCCATTACAGCACCATGTAATCCCATTTCCACCTAGCATTGAAATCCCCACACAGATAGAGGACCTCTCACCATAATCTCCCTCCGCCGGTGGGGAGACAAGGTAGGACCGTCCCCTGACAAACCTCAAAACTATGTGTGCGCACCTCAGCGACGATTCAGCTGACGGCTGTGTGGTGGCTCAGGATTTACGGAGCTGCGTGTAAAACACAGGAACAGAGGCTCTTCGTCAAAACTACATCTTTAATTCCGTTTGGCTGCTTCAACGTGGCCTGCAGGCCCAGTTTACATCTGCTTCAGGGTTTGAAAGGCAGGTGGCGCTGGTACAAATCCCCAACAGAAAAACAACTACCTGCTATTACTGATACAGTAACACAAGATTTTGCCACCTTTCTGCTATTCGTCAGAACAAGTGTGCAGCCCCTCCCCTCAAGCTGAACTCACCTTCTTGTGTTTGTAAATGTGAAAATATTCTGTATTATACTCTGTCGTTAGATTACATCAAGTTATTTCTTGCAGCCCCAGTGTGCTTTTAAACCACAAAACTGTTCCAGTGACTATACATTCCCAGAATGCACTGTGTCAGCAACTGATAATGACTTGCACATGATTAGATGATGCATCCTGGAGTCAATGGCGCCTTGTCTGAACCCTCCTGAAGAAAAACACCTCTAAAGTTCTACCTAACGGTTAAATATTCAGCAACAGCAGAGAAACGAGATTGTGACGTTTATTGCGAATCCACATTACGACCCTGTTAGTGTTACACTCGCTTAGTGACATTTAAGACGACTAATTAGGTCAAGGAATGTATCACAATTTTAAAAGTCCAAACTTTTGTTTCCAACAAATCGGCAGGCGTGATCGAATCAAATTGAAGAATTCCCATTAAGTTGATTTATTATTCTGTCACGTGATAAGCTGCTCATGCGGCAGGCTGGACAGACATGATGTTGTGCTTCGCGGCGTCGCCGCTGCGACCCAAGGGAATATGTACAGATGGTCAACGCCACAGTTCCCCTGCACAGGAGGTGCCCCTTCCTCCTGTGCTCCTTTACCCCCCCCCCCCCAAACCCTGCTCCTCTTCCTCCTGTGCTCCTCTACCTCACCCTGTCTAACCCTACTCCTCGATTTCCAGGATCAGGTCATCTCCCTCCAGGGAGGCGTCGGCGGTGACATGCACAGCCTTCACGGTCCCAGACAGCGGGGAGTTGACCACCGTCTCCATCTTCATGGCGGACAGGACACACAGCGGCTGACCCTTCTCCACCTGTGAGGCCAGAGGTCAAAAGTTAACAATTGAATTGAAGTGATTGGAAACGGTTGTTTTTCCAAGCGAACATTAAAATTCCCAATTAAGAGTGAGGAACCGTAACAGAGTCACGGGAAACTCCTGTATAGCTTCTCATGTGACACCAGCCGGGCTTTCTGGGTTAGTATCATAGAGCGGGACTGACAACTACCATCGCCATGGTAACTCGTGCCGTAGCTCTTCCTGGACTCTCGTCACTACCGCACGTTCCTTTTTCCACTTGAGACATCAAATAGGAAAAGGAATGTCGATCTTTTTCTTTGAAACAAAAAAGAGGTAAACTTGTTTTTACTGTGATTTTACAGTTGAGGTTGTTTCAACAGCGTCAAATGAACTCAGGCCACATCTGTGGACCAGAGGCCTCCGTGGCCCCCCCAGCTTAGACCACTACGACGTCCCTGTTCATCTCGGCACGTCTCTGGAACATGTCCCACTACAGACATCCAGGGTTAGGGTTGTGTCAGCAAGTCAACATCAACAACTACACGAAAACTAACAATTTTCCAAGTGACTAAAACCACAAATGCCACCAAGGCTCAACATCGAGATTTCCATCGACTTTCTCAGACTTAAATTCGATGACATCTTGACTGAATACAATCATCTGGATGACTGAATATGGTGGAAACTAAGAGGAACGGTTAACACGTGAGATGAAACGATCACAACTTCAGATGAGTGCTAATCACATTTCCTGGTTGGTGACATCGCGGTTCCAGATGCTGGGTCAGTATTTAACTTCAGTACTCATGTGGTACTAACAGAAATAGGAAGATGAGCTGAATATGAGTCCTCTTTTTCTAACATTTGACACAGATTTAGTTTAAAGAGTGAGGTAGGAACAAAGAAATATCTCTTATGGAATATGGTTGCCAGGACCTGAGAAGGTCTGAGGGTTTTCCAGCAATAGCTAGAGGGGACACAGGGAGGTTCTTAGTGATCTGACCTTGGATCCAACTTCCACTTTGACCTCCAGGACTTTTCCAGGCATTGGCGCCCCCACCTGCCCCTTGATGGACTTCTGAGCTTTGGGATGGAACTTCATTTCCTGGAAGAACCAACAGGAGGATGTCTCACTCATCTGTCCATCTGATCATCAATCCATCCATCACCCACCCACACACCTGCATCCATCCATCATCACTGTTCATCCACAGAGTTCGTCAAGCACCCCCCACCCCAACCCCCACCGTGTACCTTCATAGCAACTGTGTCTTTCACCAGCACAGATCTCAGCTGTCCATTGAGCTCGAAGAAGACTTCCCTCTGGCCGGCCTTGTTCAGGTCTCCCAGGGCCAGAGCCTTGATGTGGAGGATCTTCCCTCGCTCCAGCTCCACCTTAGAATCACAGGCAGAACAGAGGAGACGTGGGGCTCAGGTTGCCACCAGGCCAGCTCAAGGGGGCTGAAGCCCCCCCATACACCTTGTGCATGAGTGTGTGTGTGTGTGTGAGTGCGCGTGTGTGTGTGTGCGTGTTAGTGTGTGTTAGGGTTAGCAGCTTGACATATCTTGTACTTTTCCCTTGTGTTTATTTCTGGTGAATTCTTGCCAACTACAGCTATATATAAAATAATGAAATGAAAAAAAACACTATTACCTCATTTACTGCATTTCGTACTTTCTGAACAGTGTGAGAATGTAACAACTCGAAGTACATGGCACGGGGGCCTTCACAGTAAATATTTGATTTGACGTTGGGTTTTCTGAGTGAAAACAAATGAGCTTGACAGAGTTCCCGGCATGTTTGCAGTACTCTCCTTTTCCCCGCGGTCGTGTCTCGTATAAATCGACGTGCCCTGTGATACTGTGGCGTTTCCCCTTCTGGGTTTAGTGCAGGAAGCATCAGTGGCAGCTGAGTGGCATCATGGCTGCCAGATCTGACGGAAGCCTCTGTCCTGCAGTTGTTGGCCTCTGGAAAACTAGAGTCAATCAACTGTGGCAAGATGGCTGAGCGTCCTGGTTCCCTGTTGCTGGTGTGTATTGATAAGTAGGAGGAACTTGCAGTATGCAATCAAGTACAGATACTCATGTGGCCAAGGTGGAAGTGCAGGTGAGACACAGCATCACTTGCTACCTCTAAGCAGTAAAACAACAACCAGGAGACGAGGATGTGTGGATCCTGCACGCGAGTCAAGTTTCCACAAGGACTGGTTGGAGCTGGTGATGTCAGGTGGAGACGATGGCGGCTGGAGTCAGTCCAGACCGTTAGCATGCTGCTAAATTCCCCTGCTACCTGTAAGCACCTTGGTACAGATGAAGACATCAGCCTGTGGGTCTCAGTGGGAGATTGTCCTCCTCCCCCCTCCCGCTGTCTTCTATTTCATTCATCTTTCCCTCAACACCACCCACTGTACTTCTTCAGGACCCCTTTTTTCAGCCTCCATCTGTCAGGTTGTCCTTCTCTGCTCCGTCAGCCGTCTCACGCGTGTCACATCATTCCATTTGTGTTGATATTTTCCATCTCCCGCGTCATCCTCCCTCTGGCTCTCTCTGTGTCCCTTCCCCTCACATCCTTTTACCTCGTCACCCGATGGACGAGTGTCTACTGCTTTTCTCAACTGAGCCTCAGGTAAAGACAAACGAGCGGCTGCAGGTCACCTTCAATCTTGGGATGCTCCCACTCCTCATCCATCTCTCTGCTTCTTTTCCTGGCGCTCTCGGCTTTTGTCTCGACTTCCTCCAGCAAATCCTGTTGATTCTCAACGAACTGCTAGCATTGAAGTGTTCACCTGCGTAGATTCACCTGACGAGCTCGTACACCTGCTGCTCTGGTGTTGCTATTTTGATCCCTTTCCAGGTGAATATGATCTTTTAACAGCTGATACTAACTAACCCTAACCCTGTGCTAAACTTTCTAATTCAGCTTGTTAGCAATCAGGATACCAGGAAATGATAACAGCTCAATAAGAGGAGCACAGGGAGCAGGCGAATGGAGGCACGTGGCATCCCAGCTCCATTCTGATTCATGCATGTTCTACTCGATGACTCTCCAGACTCTCTCCTCCCCCTCTGCACCACTCCTCCTTCAGCTCACCTCATCACTTCTCCCCCTCATTCCGCCCGCTCTCTTCATCTCTCCTCTCTCCCTCCCATCCCATCCTCCTGCCTTCTTCTCCCTTTTCCTGGCACCTCCCAACAGAGGACGGCTTGCCTCTCAGCGCAGAGTTCATGTCTGGCTGCTGCTTCATGTGTTCAGCGGAGCATGGCAGAAACATGGCTTCATCCTGTGAACATCACGCGTGTCATTACCAGGAGGTGACCGAGCTGGTCATCATTGTGTTGAACTACAACCAAGATGGCATCGCTGATGCATTATGGGATATGTCCATATCTCAGGGTGGGGTTGGTTGGGGTTGTTATCCATTTACTGCCATCTTGGGGACACATTAAGTAAAAACATTCCATACGTTCTGCGTCCACACCTTGACAGACTCTTCCTGGCCCTGCTGCCTCTCCAGCTCATAACTGTTATCTCTGAGAGTCCGTGGACCTCCCCCAACATCCCCACCTCAAGGCTGGAGGCGATGCATCGCAGCACTCACAAAGATTTCAGCCTGTTGTAATCAAGATTTCTGCCGTGCTTTTCAGCCGTCAAGAGCTCTCAAGCAGCTTCTGCTCCACATGGACGCTTCATCACCAGTTGTGCAAATACAGCAAGAGACATCTGAGATGGACTGCTGTGCGCTCGAGCTTCTGTCTTCAACCAGAAAGCCCAACCTGACTCTTTGACATGCTTCATTCTCTCTCTCTAACCCGGTTCTGCTAATCGGACCTGATCTGGCGGGAGCATCTATCGTCATGACAACAGAGGCAAGTTTTTTTCTGTGTAGACGGCTGGCGCCAAGTGTCTGAGGGGTCTAACAGTGACAGCAATTCTGACCAACTGGAGATCAGATATCAGCAGCTTGGGAAGGTGAGGACAAACTGCTTTGAACTGCAAATGCTTTAATGGCGTGTTTTCCAGTCGCAGAGATAAAAAAAAAAGGAAAAGGGAGTCGCTGAGGGCAAAGAGGTTAAATATGAGGGGGGCGATTTTATCGAAGGGACAGTGAGGAAATCAATGTCACTGCAGGGGAAATCGATACTGCTGAAGGCAGAGAGTTTCCTGCGCGATAATAGTTGGTGTTTTACCCGGTTTTGTTCAGTGCGCATTGATTGATTATTGTGACCCGATCGGTGATGGCTGCACAGGCGTACAGAAGCTGCTTTTGCCCTGAGGATGCAGTGTAACTGCCCCGGCTGCTACAAGGCAGACATGAGTCGAGAAACACTGCAGGAAGGTTGGGTGTCATGAATGAGATCCGTTTACACAGAGCCTTCTCTCTGCTGCAGGGGGGGGCGGGGCTCAGCCCCTCCATTCTCACCTGGAGTACCAGGATGTACTCCAGCTGACCAGGTACCTGTTCAACAAGGTAAACCTGCAGAAACACCTGCTTTGTCCACCATTTTCCAGAATGCGGAATTGGTGCATAATATACAAAAAAAATAGAGTCAAATAAAATCGTAACAACCAAGATTGCCATCGGCAGGTGAGAAGGACAGGTCAGAAAAACAAATGAAAGAAATCTGAAACTGCAATCTGCCAAAGAAGTCATGCACCCGTCATGTTTGGGGTTGGTTATGAGTTTGGACTACAACTCAACATTAGATTGACATGATTGGAGGAAGTGGAATTATAGTACAAGAAGTGGGGGCGCTGTCATTGGAGTCAAGAGTGCATCAGCACAATTAATGCACATCCTGGTTCTCAGAGAGTGGCGCTGCCGCTCGTGTCCCTCCTGACGTCGAATATCTAAATCAATTAACAACAGTCTGGAACCACCGTGCTGCTTTGAAAGGAAGCAGTAATTAAACACGCTCGCCTTCGGCCGGTCTGGTTCACTATCAGCTTTGTGTGTGCGTGCGTGCGTGCGTATGTGTGTGTGTGTTCCTCATAATGAGAAAACGAGTTGAAGATGTTGATTTTCTGTGCAGGCAAGAGATAGATTATAATAAATTTATAATGACAGGGATTATGAAGATGACCACATATGAGGAGGAGGAGGAGGCCACAGGGATGTAAAAGCCCTGTCATGTTGTCATATTCATTTTTATTTCATCTGTGTATAAAAAAAAAACATGCTTCTTTTATCTGACGTAAAAGTTGAGGCAATAATAGGGACGACTGAACTGGTCCTGTCCACGCTGAGGCAGAGTGGACCACCCTGTAAAAGGTCCTGTGGGTTCTGTGTCATGGCGAGGAGACACGGATGTCGGCCACCTATAGGCAACGCACACACACGCACACACACACACACACACTTGTCTTTGAACACCGAGGGGGTTTGACTTTAAACAGGTCCTTCTTATTCATGAAAAAGAGTTTGGGTATTATCAACAGAGTGTGTGAGACTGGACAGGAGGACTCAGGGTTCTGAACAGGAATGTTTGACTTCAGTGTTTTCATCTACTTGCTAAATTCTGTAAAAGAGTACAAACTGACCAGAAACTCTTCATCCAGATGGAATCACAAAGTTTAGGCTGCTGGTTTTTGTCCACATCAGCCCACATACGGTTGGCTTCTCCAGCCTGAGCGCCTCAAGGGTGCTCCAGGCGTTGCTTCGTTGACATGGGGGTTGATCACATAAGAACAGCACCTTCAGTTTTTGTATTTAAATTTGAGATTACATCCATCTAAGGCTTTGAAATATTTTTCATTTTCCATTTGTAATGGCTGCCTCTGATAAGGGTTCTTTAGAGTTAAACATGAGTCACTCTTTGAGAGGTGTCCTAGCATTATTATGTAGTTCGATTATCATTTTAACAATGTGGTACAATGCTCCTAAAATGGCAATATCGTTTATCAAAATCCTCTCTGGGACATCATGTGCCACCTATTTATAACTCATAGTAACATGTATCAGGCCCAGCCAGGTGAGAAACCCTCAGGTAACGTTGCTCACACCCTTCAAAGAGACTTTCTTTGCCTCTCTTAAACCTCCACCAGCATCACAAACTCGGAGGCAATCGACACCAAAACCAGTCGCAGGTTTCTGCTGCAGTCAGTCGCTGACAAACAAGGGGCAATTTCTTTAAGGTGCAGTGTTTCCCTCCTTGAGGACAAGTAACCTTTGTTCAACATCATGTCCTTCCCTTCAAGTCAAGAAGGCTCTGCATCCCTCACCCATCCATCCATCCCTCACCCATCCATCCATCCATCCATCCCTCACCCATCCATCCATCCATCCCTCACCTATCCATCCATCCATCCCTCACCCATCCATCCATCCCTCACCCATCCATCCATCCATCCATCCCTCACCCATCCATCCATCCATCCCTCACCTATCCATCCATCCCTCACCCATCCATCCATCCCTCACCCATCCATCCATCCCTCACCCATCCATCATCCATCACTCCATCCATCCATCCCTCATTCTTCTCCCTCTTCTCTTGTTCAGGGTGGTGGGGGTGGAGCCTATCCCAGCAGCCTTCCCCTTGGACAGGTCACCAGTCCATCACAGGACCAACACATAGAGACAGACAACCATTGGCTCTCCCAGCCACACCTACGGTCAATTTAGAGTCTGGATTAACCTGGTCCCTCTTGATGTCTTTGGACTGTGGAAGAAGCTGGAGTACCAGAGAGAACCCACACAGGAACAGGGAGAACATGCAGACTCCACACAGAAAGACCCCGTGCTCCAGCCGGGGCTCCACCCACAACCTTCTTGCTGGGGGGCCACAGTGAGGACCGCTGCTCCACCGGGCCACCCTCCTTCTAACCTAATGTCCAAATTAGAAAGAGGCAGACCTTGCTCCCACTTTTTAGTAAGTGCTTTTAAAGTTTACAATGAAACATCTTCTAGGTGTTGAATCCTCTAATTTCCCTTTGAGCAGCAACTAAAAACAGTCCTGTTATCCGATGTCGCAAAGGTTACCATCAGGTCAACCACTTCTTGGAATCCGGAGTTGAACAGTCACTTTGGTTGGAGTTGTGCTCATCAAAGCAGCTGCTGCTGTCAGTCTGGAAAGATGCGACGCTTGTGAACTATTCAGAGTAAAAACAGCTTCACGCTGAGATATTTCTGATGACTGCGTTTTGAAATGCATCTCCAGCCAAATGAGTTTCCTTATTAGCCTCTCCAGTGACAACAACAATCCTCATCATCAGTGTTGTGCCTGAAGGCGTCCATTGAGCGATAGTTCATGAACGCGTTCATATTTTGGAGGAACGTGAAATGAATGTACAGCCCTGCTGCCTAGTGAACGCGACTGTGAACGCATTCCATCTGGTGTCTGAACGGTTCGCTCTCTCGTTCATCTTCGTTCAGTGGGGTACCAGAGTCCAGGTAAAAATCCGGCTGAAAAAACTCTGTAAACACCTCTTAATATACCACGGAAAAACACCCAATCTGGCAACGCCAGCCACCAGTGTCGCGCTGCCGCATCAAAACAGAAAGCAGCATGGAGGAGGCGGCAGGAGCGGCGTGCAGTTGGAGCGCACAGACAAGACGGAACTGGACTCAACAAACCAGCGAGGCTGCGTCGGACGGTCATTTAAACGAGTTTATGACAAAGTCCAGGAAGACGGGAAAAATCTTACATTTCTGGGCAAACTTTGCTCGCCGGGTTTCAAAAAGAAAATACGCACTTCAGTCGCATCCACCGCAAAGCTGAAACGGCAAATTGAACTGAAGCAGCGGGAGCCTTTCAAGGTTTGTGCAGGTAAATAAAGGAGGGAGAAGGACACAAAGTTGAAGATGAAGATGCAGGCTGACGCCTTGTTGCCTTGGTAGAACTGAGCTCAAAGAGTCAAAGCTACCTGTTAGCTTCAAACTGGATAGCACCTGTTTTAGCCGCCACTGATGATGATGATGATGATGATGATGATGATCAGTGTTGGGAAAGTTCATTTTCTACATGAACCAGTTCAAAGTTCAGTTGGCAGATTTTAAAATGAACTCGTTCCCTTCTGGCTAAAACAAACCACGACCATTGGAGGCGTTTACCACCCGCGACACCCCCACCACATCACTGGAGTCCTGTTCTGTGTTGCAGTGCCCCCTGTTTAATGCGCACTTTATTCATTGTTTTTATTTAATTACATTTATTCTGTGCATCACAGTTTGATGCAATGCATCAGGGTCATCCTCTTGTGTTAATGGCTTCATAGTTCAAGTACTTCAGTGAGTACTAGGAATCATTACTGTTATATTTGTTGGGCTGGAGTTTATAATTTACTTTTTTACCCTGTGCATCTTTTGTTTTGGGGCAGTACGGTGGTGCAGGGGTCCTCACTGTGGCCCCCCAGCAAGAGGGTTGTGGGTGGAGCCCCGGCTGCAGCACAGGATCTTTCTGTGTGGAGTCTGCATGTTCTCCCTGTTCCTGCTGGGTTCTCTCTTGTACTCCAGCTTCCTCCACAGTCCAAAGACATCAAGAGGGACCAGTTTAATCCAGACTCTAAATTGACCGTAGGTGTGGCTGGGAGAGCCAATGGTTGTTTGTCTCTATGTGTTGGCCCTGCCATGGACTGGTGACCTGTCCAGGGTGAACCCCGCTTCTCGCCCATAGCCGCTGGGATAGGCTCCAACCCCCCGCAACCCTTAATTGGAAAAAGTGGAAGAAAATGGATGGATCTTTTGTTTTGTTTGTACTTCGGGACAGTACGTTGCTCCAACACTAATAAATATGCTGCAATTGCACACAGCAACTATTTGCCTCCTACCATGTTTGACATGGTTAATTTAAAAAATGAAAAATATCAGTTTTAGGTAGATTTAGAGCAGATAAAGAATATGTGATTAATCGTGGGTTAACTATGGACAACCATTTGTTAATCGGAGGAATTTTTTCATCGACTGACAGATCTAATATATAAATATATATATATACATATATACATATATACGTATATATATACATATATACATATATACGTATATATATATACACACATATATACATATATACACATATATACATATATATGTATATATATACACACATATATACATATATATGTATATATGTATATATATACACACATATATACATATATATGTATATATATACATATATACATAAATATACATATATATGTATATATATATACACATATATACATATATATGTATATATATACATATATATACGTATATATGTATATATATACACACATATATACATATATGTATATATACATATATACATAAATATACATATATATGTATATATATGTATACATATATATGTGTGTATATATATACTCATATATATACATATATATACTTATATATACATATATATGTATATATATACACATATATACATATATACATATATATACATATATACACACATATATACATATATATACGTATATATATACGTATATATATACACACACACACACACACACACACATATGTGTGTATCTACAAATACACCCATATTTATATATGTGTGTGTATATATACCTACATATAATATACACACACGTATAATTTCACATTATAATATACTGTTCAATATTTTCCTTCAGTTTGGTCTATTTAAGATGCTGGGTTAAATCTACTGCACCTGTGTACAAATCCTGCAATAAACAGGATCATCAGTCTCTGGGTTACTGATGATTTTAGCACATTTAAGGAGGATTTAAAACGATAAAACCCGAAATCTCGGACTAACAATGGTGTGATATTAACTTTGGTACCTCAAACTCCTCAGCGATCTTGGGTCCATCCAGGAAAAGGCGGGTGCTGAGACAGTCCACTGGGCCGAAGTTAGCTGCAGATTACAAAAGGATTCTTATATGAGTTCCCGTTTGTGAAGATTATCATCAGTTATGTCTCAGGAGTTTTAGTTTGTGAATTGCCTCTCTTGTGTCTGTTGTTGGTTAGTTGTGTCAAAGAATTGTTGAGATTATTCAAATGTTAGTAAGACAATTGCCTTCCAACAATAACTGCTCCAGTGGTGTGGAGATTTCATGACTGCAACAATTGAATGTTGACATGTGGGTGTGCGATGTACTGTCAAGTAATCCAGTAAGTTGTCTGAAATAGGAGCTTGGTAGTTTGAAGCTTAGAAGCTTAATAGTTAGCTTTGACTCCTCCCAGGTCAGCTGTACTGTATCATGTCAATTATGCTATACTAGGCTCAATACACACACATGTATACACATATATATGTGTATGTGTAGACATATACATTCGTATGTATATGCATTCGTATGCATATGTATAAATCTGTGTATACACATATATGTATGTGTATATTTACACATGCATATATATACACTATATACACATACATACGTATAAACACATATGTATTTATATACATATATACATTTATACGTATATACACACATACATGTATATATAAACACATACATCCAAGGAACCTGGGAGTTCTCTTTGATCAGGATCCTTTCACTCCTACACATCAGTCAACCCTCCAGTTCGCCATCTTTCATCTATGCAACATTGCCAAGATCAGACACATCCTGTCTCAAAAAGATGCAGAAAAAAATAGTCCAGACATTTTTTTACTGCCAGGCTGGATGACTGTGTTTCCTCCTATCAGGCTGCCCCCATATTACCTAAAGTCTCTCCATCTGGGGAACTGACCAGAACCAGGAGAAGAGACTCCAGGGGTGAACCAGGAAGCAGGTCCCTCCTAGCCAGGCTTTCCTTCAACAAGCAGCTCCTCAAAACCTGAACTCCCAATCAGAGGTCACTGGTATCAGGACGGTGGGTGGGATCTCTCTCTGTCAATCAAGGCTTCTGCTTCAGGCTCTGTGGCGTTCCGCATAAAAGGGGGCTTGTTACACGTCATGTGACTCGTAGGGAATGGACAGATGCCGCCTACTTTAGTCCAGAAGAACAAGTGACTATGATGGAGGTCAGGAACAACATCAAACAATTACGACAGCAAAAAGCAGCACAGCTGCTGCCAAGGAGGGGAGAGAGGAATGCTGGGAGAAGAGCAACGATGGCGTCAGGTCATCAGTTTCTGGATGTACTTGAGCTGTGAGTGCTGGCGCCCCCCTCAGGAACCCTATGAGGGAACCAGATTCATCAGCTCATCACTCTCTCTGGGCCGCCCACATCCACAGCTCTGCACCTGAGACTTGATGCACCAGGCTTCACCGTTCAGCTCCAGAGGGACGTTCAGGTCAGACGGTGCAGGATGAAGGAGAAGAGGAGACTCTTCAGTGTTTGGCCAAATCACAGTGACCTTAATTTTACTGACTGAATTTGATCTGTGATTAATACCAGTAGACACCCTTTCTGCCGGCATCCCCCTCCCTCCCCTCTCCAGTGGGTGGGGGTCGCAGGTGCCAATAGAGACTCCGTCAACTGTGGCAGACTGTCCTCAGTGTGCCCCCGCCGCGTGCGCCACCCAGGGGATCGGACCAATCAAGGGGTGTCAGGGGTCTGCGGCGATGTTGTCAACCAATCCGACACGTCTAGAAACACGGACCAAGGAGGCTTACGCGCGCGAGTCAGAAGGTGCTTTCTCCACAAAACGTTGTGGCGCAATGGCGAGCTGAA
The DNA here is from genome assembly GCF_037954235.1 of Aulostomus chinensis. NCBI lineage: Eukaryota > Metazoa > Chordata > Actinopteri > Syngnathiformes > Aulostomidae > Aulostomus > Aulostomus chinensis. Next base: position 5,832,530 of record NC_141343.1, on the reverse strand, counting down.
TTGTACACTAATTATGACAGCAGTATGTGCGTGGGCGGGGGGGGGGGGGACATCAGGCTTTGGGGCTGCTTTTCTGCAAAGGGACCAGGACGTTATCAGTTACCATGGTGATCTAGCCATGTTGGAAGAGAGACGCCTTCATGGCACTGACAACCCTGGCTTTAGTCACACCTTGCTAACCCACTCATCTCACTGCCTCGTGCACCCCTCAGATCTCTCCTGGACTGGCTTCTCTGCTCTGGATCCCTGTCAGATCCACAATAGAATCCTAGATACTTCTTCTAGCATCAAAGCCCTCAAAAATCAGGAACCTTCATGTCTGACAGAGCTCTGAGTTCCCTTCTACCCAGCTAGAACCCTTTGCTCCTGGGATGTTGTATCGGGATTGTCAACACTGCACTGGCATTAACAACAGCATTGTGTGTTGTGTTGTGTTTGCCTGCATGTAATTTCCCATGTCCTGCTGAAGTTGATGCTTTGGTCACTGGTAGGTGTTATTATTGGTAGCTTTTTATGTTCTTGTTATGTTATTGTTGTTGTTGTCTTCAGGCCCTCCGTCTTCTCTCTCTGTCTCTGTCTTCCATCTCTCTCCCTTCTTTCTCTGTCCCTCTCTTTTCTGTCTTTCGACAACCCTATACACGACTATATATACACTATAAGACTATACAACAGTCGACTACACCAGACCAGACTAGAATAGTATATACCAGACTAGACTTGACTATTACAAAGTAGGCTAGACTACCAGACTATATGGGACTAGACTACATTCCACTGTGTTCTCCTGTCTGTTCTGCAACAGGGCACTGCCTGTTTACGTTATTGCTGTTTTGGCATTCTGATCTCTGATCACTAGTTTCCTGGAGTGACACCTTCAGGGGTGAAACAGTCTCACCTGAACCTGAAGCCTGTGACGGGTTCCCTTCATGCCCAACACAGCCATTAAAGACATTTCTATCTCCGGCTCCAACCTAATGAGTGTCCCTGAATAAAAGCTGGCTGATGCTAATTTCAAGCCCCAGTGAGAATCCAAATGAGTGTGTGTGTGTGTGTGTGTGTGTGTGTGTAGCAACTGAGAGAGAGAGAGAGTAAGAGCGAGAGAGAGAGAGAGAAATAAAGAACGAGACCAAATGCTATGAAGCCAGACTTGGTTGAAAACTAATTCAATTACTCAAATTTTAATGATGGAGACAAAATGCAAACGTACCAGTGAATTCTTTAAACTCCTGGAAAACTTTAGGGTACATGGCTGCTGACATCACATCCTCAGGGGTGATTTCATCACTGTGAGCGGCTCGGAGCCCCTCCTCCAGGGCCTTGAAGTCCATGGGTGGCAGAGAGGCACCAGGGCGGCCCTCAACGCGGGGGAGGGACTTCAGCACCTGGTAAGAAGCACAGAAAAGAAACAATGGGATGAAAATAAAGTACAAGAGAAAAGGAAGGTTAAAAATGAAGTTTTGTCATAGAGGCTTTTTAAATGTTTTCCAACTCCTTGTCCCGTGGGACCCTGACGCATGCAGGATGTGTAAAGTGCTGGTAAAACCTTCACAGTGCACTTGACAACCATACATCTGGATAAAAGCTTCAAGCTGCGAAAGCTCTAAAGTGACAGGGACGAGAAGGAAGATACAGATACGGGGGAGGTTTAGCGGGGTAGACAAAGACAGAGAAACTTGTGAATCAGGAATATATAGAAACCTATTATGGACGGTTATTTTGCACGTGTGACACAAAATCCTTCTCAGACTGCAGGACAGAAAAACTGAAATAAAGAAAATGAGGATGATTGTGGAAAGTGGAGGCAGCTATAAGACTAATGACACGTTATCTCATCTGCCCACACAATTGTTGATATCCGAGGCAACTGATCTGAGGCGACTAATGATGTCTGCCGAGGAGATTATGTCAAGACACAGGCATTCCGCCTGAAGGCCGCTGTAATAAGGAGCAATCCCGATTTTGTTTTGTTTGTTTCTTCTTTGGCTTGTTGATGGCAAAGAGCCGACAAACACTCAGGGGAGCTGAGGGGAAGTTGCAGGAATTTTCATACAATTAGCCTACTTAGTCTGCTTCAGCGCTTCAGCAAATGTTCCTGGAAATAAATAAATAACGACGACGTTTCTGCTAGCTACCTGGGAGCGAGTCTGAGTTGATCGCCTGAACTGCACTGGAGTTTCTACTTCCAACATCTGCACCCTTTGTGGGTACTTCTACTGTGTTTGTGTTTCGACATGTCAGCACATTTATAAACGCATCAGTGAAAAGAAATGAGAGGACCAACGCTATCCTTCACGCAGCTCACAGTTCACAGGTAGCTGACTCACGCAGGAGACAAGGACTTCAAAGATGGCAGACGCTGCTCATAAACACAATGTTCTCAGAAGTTGCTTTCACAAATGAAGACAAACGTTTCCTTTCAGGTTACTTTCAACTCGTTTATCTTACAATTATTCTAATTACAATAAACAAGCTCCCACTCTCTCTTTGGCTGCTTTCTTGTCGAAGGGAGGCTTAACAGTATTTGTGTCGTTTTTTTCAGATGGTTTACAGTCTGTTTATCCTTTCTCTCCTCCGCTTTCCTGTCTTTGTCCCTGTCCTCTCTCGTCCATTCTCTCCACCCACATGGGCTGCAGAATGAACTGAGCGCAATTAGGAAACCCCTGAATTACCATTCAGACTTGAAAAAAGTTCCCCATGCATGAAAATAGATTTCAGTCTCAAAGCATCTGTGACAGGATTGCATGTGATGTCATCCTGGAACGACTTATGCTAACTCATTAAAGCCTCCCAAGCTTCATTAAAAAACATTACTTCTTCCATGCTAGTCGCACGTGAAACAGCTGCAGCACAGAGATGCTGATATCTCACGGTCTTGCATGCAACAAGGACAATTTAGAGACACTAATTAGCTAATTGCAAATATAAGCCACATACAAGATGTGGCAGTGGTCAACGACTGTCAGGATGCAAACTTATTTACGAGCCAACAGCTGTTGGAGAAAGTTGAATAAATTACAGATGTACTGTCTTTCCTCTAAACAAATGCTACTTTTTCAAAATAGCTTTGACTGCAATTACTTTGATTCCTGCTCTAAAGAAAGACCACGATGAGCTGGGTGCCAGTGTGCGTGCTTTACATATGGAGATTGAATGTTTGCAGGGCAATTTAAGGGGCTGACTTTTTTGGCTGAGGTGACAAATTGGCAGCAGTTCTACAAGTGTGTGGAGGATTTACTTAGAACACTAGAATGCATTGTTTGTCCCCCCTAACGGGAGCTGGCTGGGGCTCGGGCCTCAGACACGACACATGAAAGGGAGGTGAGAAGAGAGTTCAGCGGGCAAAAACATACACGTCTGCATTCACGTGGGCTGAAGAGAATGTGTGTGCTCAGTAAAGATGAAAGGCTGGAGCGGGAAAAGCTGATGATACAGATGAAGCTGAAGCTGAATCAAAGGCTGAGGAAGAGAGACACGAGGTGTCTGGGTCCCCGGGGGCTGCACCCAAACCACCAACATCTGATATCTGATCATCCAACTGCACCCCCTTGAGAGAGAGGGGCGTGTTGGAGCGTGCGTGTACATCTATATTTATATATCTCTATCTATATATACTGTATATATAGATAGAGATATATATCTCTATATAGATATATATCAATATTTATAGAAATCTATATCTGCATAATCATATATCTACACACATACATCCATATGTATGTATATCTAACTATCTATTGATCTATCTTTCTACATATATATGTATATATCCCTATCTATCTATATATACGTAAATATAGATATATACGTATGTGTATATATATCTATCTATCTATCTATATTTACATATATGTGTATATATCTCTATCTATATATACATATATATGTGTATATCTCTATAGAGATATACACACACATATACGTAAATATAGATAGATATATACGTATAAGTGTATATCTCGACAGAGATATACACATACATGTATATATATATATATATATTTATATGGATATATACATACGTATATATATGTATATATCTCTATCTATCTATATATACGTATATATGTGTATATATGTATAGAGATATAGATAGATATAGATATAAATAAACATATATAGATATATATACACACATATGTATATTAGGGCCTGACTGATTCATTTTATTGGCCGATTGAAGCCGAGTAGAATTTGTAAAAAAAAAAAAAAAAAAATTGGCCGATTGACGCTGATTTTGACAGGCAATTTTCAGGACTAAAATGCCATTAATACTGTGTTTTTCTTAGAAATGTTGTCCTTGTGTATCCAGTAGGGGGCGCTCCACAGCACCCCTCTGAGTGAGAGGGAAGCAGTGCCTGGTACTGAAAAGCCAGCAGCGCCTGCGTACCAAAACAGAGCAGTTAGCCTCAATGGTGAGTTTATGATAACGAGTTTGTGAAATAAAAACCAACTGAACAAGTTTCCATGACGTGCCTTGTAGTGTCAGTCACGTTTCCCTGATACCATCAGTCGAGTGTGACATGATACGTTAGCTAACTAAGGAAAGCTAGGATAGCCTAGCTTAAATATTAGCTACCTCGCTAAACTGGTTAATGGCCACGGCGCCATGGATGAAGTAATGGTAACGTTCCAGTACCCCAGAGTAATGTCACGTTACTCAGGCAGCTGCTGCTACCAGCCGAGGTCAGACTCGAGCACAAGGGGATGATGCTTCGCCGCCGGGCTAACAGCGCGTGGACTGTGTTTTTAACTTTGTTCTTTATTCAGATCCCCATTAGCTTCCACAGCTGCTGCCGCTAATCTTCCTGGGGTCCACATAAAACCTCTCAACATAAACAACATACAATACTCATACAAACAACCACTGTCACTCGTCAGCCTAAATCTAAGTTACAATACGCGATCAATTATAAGATTACACAGGAACAAACGTTAATATAAATTTTATTAGTCATTCCAGTTGGGCGGTATCTCAATATTTGTTTCATGGATCTTTTTAATAAATATTTGCTTTGAATTTGTCCAGTATTAGCAGATAATGAGTTACATTTTTGGGTGGCTCTATAAATAACTGTTGTTGTTTTTTTAAGTTCGTCTTGGTTTTGGAAGTCCCAAACACCCTGAGCTTACCTGTCTGGTTTGATAATTATGCTTAAGACCTGCATTAAATAATTGATCTCTGAAGAAGTCTGTCCCCTTGATAATTGCATTTCTGGAGAATTTAATAAAACTAGCTGTTAGCTTAGCCTCCACAGTTAACCATGCTAAGCTATGGTGCATCATCACCAAATTAGCTCTAAAACAGCAGTTAGCAAATCTTGCAGCTCTATTCTGAGCAAGCTGGAGTTTTTTATATCCATTTTAACAGCAGAGGACCACACAACTGTACCGTGCTCCGAATGTGAAAGGACGAATGCCTGAGTTACCTCCTCTCTAATTAATGGTTTCACAAAGGGAGAGCATCAGTGTGAAACAGCAATTCCCTGGCCCATTTTTATAACAAGAGTATCATAAATAAATAAAGATATCTATCTATCTATATATATCTATATATATAGATAGATATATACACACACATATATACACACACATATACACACACACACACACATATAAATTGACTTTAAACCTTGAGGAAATCCTCAATGAAAATAACCCTAAACCCTCGTCCACATGAGAGCTGAAAACACAAGGTCCAACTGCAGTACCTTGGATCTAAACGGTTCTGGGAATCCTCCATGTGGTATCCCGATGAACCCCTGCAGGAATTCAACAACAGACAGAGGGAAGGACAACTCGTCGGCTCTCTCCTCCACTTCTGCACGGGTCAAGCTGTTCTGCACCATGAACTGGGCCAAGTCACCCACAATCTTTGATGATGGAGTCACCTGAGGGAGGACAAAAAGATATATGTGAGGTAAACATAGGCCACAAACATAAGAAGAGCCGCTATTGGTCTGCAGTTCATGACCACTGAACCTTTGATGTGCCATCAAAGATACAACAGAACCAGGATGAGGTGAAGCTTTGCACACTTGGAGGGGACGAACATCAGCACTGTTCTGCCTTCTATGTGGTTTGAACGTGTGCGCTGGGCTTTGGAGGCTCCACACCTTCCTGAGTACAATACACTTCACAGTTGGATTATATTCAGGAACTTACTACTGTAACTTTCTGTTGCATCATCTTTGAGATTTATTCTCCAAAAAACCAAGAGGTTGCCAGTCAGAATGCAGCATTCTCTCCGTGAACGCTGCTGTGCGGTTGCCTGTCAGGAGCGTGCAGGTAGGCATGCGAGTGCAAGACTTCCCCCAGAAACAGAAGTGGAGACAGATTCTTTGTTTTAATGAAGATGCGGTCAGTAAGATGAGGTGGCGAGCGACCCAGAGAAAGGAGAGCAGCATAAAAGGTGTTTACAGGGATACACCCTCTTTAATCATTTGATTTGGCAGGAAAGTGAAGTACACGGCACCTCTCTGTGAAAACAGAAATGATCCTGAAAATGAAGAGTACAAATGAAAAAAGTGAGCACTCATTCAATCACGTAGGTATTCTTTCTTTCATTCCATGTTAATGGCCTATCGTTGCGGTAATAGCAAACCCTATTTGCATCATGTTGACTAACAGGATGCTGATGCAAACATCAGCTGCATGTATTACTCTTGAGTCGTAATGAATGGACATATAGATGTAGGACTTCCTGTCAGCTTCCATCTGGGGAGTGGACCATTTAAGAGAGAAAAGGTGTTCTGTTGATGAGACCAAACAACACAAATAAATAACCTGAAAACTGCTTCGAGTCGCTCTCTGTCACCAACACCTAAGAGTACTCAGTGCAGGTTTGATGAAAAGCAACAGATCCATAGCGGAACACAGGCGGTAAAAATATTCCGTCTATCATCTTGGGACACAGCCTCTTTAAGACTTACAGCTGCTGCATACTTTTGGCCTCCAACCACAGCCGACAAGCACGAAACTGAGACAATGACATGTGAAGGACTGCTCAAAGGGGGCCGTGCTAACAGAGGCCAATTTCTGCAGCAATTAGTGCGGCAACTCTGCTGATATCAGATGACAGACAGAAGGAAAACAGGAATGGGTGAGCAAATATAGATCAAATTGACATTCCCCCATGAATTCCCCAACAAAGAACTTGACACCCATCTCTAAGGGTTGTGATGGCATGCGTGCACTCTGCTCCAGGGTTACCACACGCCTCCATGGCTCGGCTGCTGTTCCCCTGGGATCACTTGACTTTTCTACACAAGAAGTCCAACTTTTGTTTTTTGCAAATGTCCCGATGACAGGCAAACTTACCCAACCCAGCTGGAGAACACACAGAATCATCATCAGCGCCAGCAGCAGCACCAATGAGAGGAGCTACACTCTTTTCATTCATCTACATACGACAGCATATTCTGGATGGAAAATATTTCTATTTGCACAGTATAACTAGCTGTGCCCAGTTCGTCTTGATCTGTCATATCAAGAATGCTAGGAATGGCAGGAGCAGTCCCCTCTCTGACTCAA